>NW_026606155.1:47525000-48125000 GCF_029834395.1 Sorex fumeus
AATATTTACTAATTTTAACATTGGAGCTTATTAATTTATGTAATCAATTTCAACTGTAGAATTATATAAACAGTTGTGGATTTTGTCTACATTTAGATTATTTTTTAATAAACAAATATTTTAAAAACTATATATTCTAGTTTATTACTCTTTTCATATTTGAGGGGATAGATGGGCCATACCCTGGTATGCTTATATCTAACTCCTGGCTTTTTGCTCAGGGATCAGTCCTTATGGGGCTTAGGAATCATATTCAATGCAAGGGATAAAAATCAGGTCAGTTGCATGCAAGAGAAATGTCCTACTCCTGTACTATATCTCCTGTCAATTTCTTCATACTTTTAATCTTATATCCTTCATTAATAATGTTAAGTTTATATCTTAATTTTTAGATAATGTATATAATATATATAGCACTGTAGCACTATAGCACTGTCCTCCCATTGTTCATTGATTTGCTTGAGCGGGATCAGTAAAGTCTCCATTGTGAGAATTGTTACTGTGTTTGGCATATCGAATACATCACAGGTAGCTTGCCAGTATTTTCAATGCAGGTGAGATACTCTCAGTAACTTGCCAGATTCTGTAAGAGGGGAAAAGTAATCGAACCCGAGGTGATGCACCAAAATATAAATGATACTAAAAATAAATATATAAGCACTTTAGCAGATTATGTTTGGGGATAATAATGACAGGCATATGTCTTACTATTAAAAAAATACATATTCATATCAAAATTTATTATTGTCAGGAGATAAGGAAATAACACAATATTACTAGGAAGCATTATTTTAATAATTTGAAGGCAGAATTAAACATATTATGAGTTTCAGACCAGAATACCTTAATGTTTATGTGAGGAGAATCCAAAAATATTTTTAGATTTTTTTAAATTTTTATTAGGAAACACCATGAGGTACAGTTGAACACTTACAAATTTTTGTGCTTGGGTTTCAGTAATACAATGATCAAGTACCCATCACTTCACCGGTGCCAATTCTCCACCACCAATGATCCCAGTATCCTTTCCACCCACCCATCCCACACATCACACCCTTCTTCTGTGGCAGGGCATTCCCTTTTGTTCTCTCTCTCCTTTTGGGTGTTGTGTTTTGCAAAAGAAGCAATGAGTGGCAATAATGTTCAGCCTATAGCCTACTTTCAGCATGCATCTCCCATCCTGGTAGGATCCTCCTAACACCGTTTACTTGGTGCTCCCTTCTCTATCTGAGCTGCCTTTTCTCCTAGCATGTGTAGCTGGCCTCCAAGCCATGGAGTGAATCTCCTGGTACTAATCTCAGCTATGCTTGAATGTTAGTCTCCTATTTTGTTACTTTATATTCCCCAGATAAATGCAATCTTTCTATGTCTGTCCCTCTCTTTCGGAATAATTTCACTTAGCATGATACTTTCCATATAGGACCACTTGTATATAAATTTCATGACTTCATCTTTTCTAACAGCTGTATAGTACTGCATTGTGTGGATGTGCCAAATTTTTTCTAACCAATCATGTGTTCTCTGGCACTTGGGTTTTTTTCCAGACTTTGGCTATTGTGAACAGTACAGCAATGAACACAGAATTGGAGATGTAATTTCAACTGTACTTTTTTGCCTCTCCAGGATAAATTCCCAGGAGTAGTATTGTTGGGTCAAATGGGAGCTCAATTTCTAATTTTTTGAGAATTGTTCATACTGTTTTCCAAAAGGGCTGAACGAGTCAGCATTCCCACCAGCAGTGAAGGAGGGTCCCTTTCTTGCTATATCCACGCCATCACTAGTTGCTTTTGTTCATTTGAATGTGGGCCAGTCTCTGTGGTGTGAGATGATATCTCATTGTGGTTTTGATCTGAATCTCCCTGATGATTAATGATGTAAAGCATTTTCTCATGTGCCTTTTAGTCATTCGGATTTCTTCTTTGAGAAATTTTTTGTTCATTTTGTCACCCCATTTTTTGATGGGGTTGGATGTTTTCTTCTTGACAGTTCAACCAGTACTTTGTATAACCTTGATATCAACCACTTGTCAGATGGGTTTTGGGTGAATATACTTTCCTATTCTGTAGACTGTCTTTGTATGTTGGTCTCTGTTTCTTTTGAGGTGCAGAAGCTTTTTCGTTTAAGATAGTCCCATTTGTCTATCTCTGTTTTCACGTGCTTTACCAGTGGCATGTAATCTTTAAAGTTACTGTTAGCTTCAATGTTGTGGAGGGTTTTGGCAACCTCGTCTTCAATGTACCTTATGATTCCAGTCCGATGTTAAGGTCTTTATTCCATTTTGATCTTACTTTTGTACATGGTGTTAGGTAGAGATCTAAGCCCATTATATTACATGTAGCTGTCCAGTTTTGCCAGCACATTTTGTTAAAGAGGCTTTCCTTGCTCCACTTCACATTTCTTGCAACCTTGCCAAAAATTAGATGATCATATATTTGGAGGGAGATATCAGTATATTCAACCCTGTTCCATTGGTCTACAGTTTTGCCTTTGTTTCAGTACCATGCTGTTTTAATTATTACTGCTTTGTGGTAGAGTTTGAAGTTAGGGAGGTTGATTGCACCCATTTTCTTTTTCCCAAGAAATTCTTTAGCTATTGGTGGGGACTCATTGTTCCATATGAATTTCAGGAGTGCTTGTTCAATTTCTTTGAAGAATGTCCTGGGTATCATTATAGGGATCCATTGAATTTATACAAAGCTTTGGGGAGTATAGCCATTTTGACAATGTTATTTCTCCTGATCATGAACAGGGGATATCTTTCCATTTTCTCGTGTCCTGAAGTAGCGTTATTTCCTGAATTAGCGTTTTGTAGTTTTCTTTGCACCAATCTTTTACTTCCTTAGTTAAGCTGATTCCGAGGTACTTGATTTTCTGGGGCACAATTTTGAATGGGATTGTTTTTTTCATGTCACTATCTTCTCTCACACTAATTGTGTATAGGAAATCAATGAACTTTTGGGTATTGATTTTATAACCGGCAACTTTACTATACAAGTCTATTGTTTCTAGGAGTTTCCTGGTAGAGCTCTTAGGGTTCTCTAAGTATAGTATCATGTCATCTGTGAATAGTGAAAGCTTGATTTCTTCCTTTCCTACCTGAATCCCCTTAATATCTTTTTCTTGCCTAACTGCTATTGCAAGAAATTTCAGTACTATATTGAACAGCAGTGGAGAGAGTGGGAATCCTTGTCTCATCCCTAATCTTAAAGGAAAATCTCTCAGTTTTTCCCCATTGAGGATGATGCTTGCTGTACGCTTGTGGTACATAGCTTTAACTATATTGAGGAAAGTCCCTCTTATCCCATTTTGGCGAGGGTTTTCATTCCAAATGGGTGCTGGATCTTTTCAAATGCTTTCTCTGCATCTATTTATATGATCATATGTTTTTTGTCTTTTCTTTTGTTGATATGACGCATTATGTTGATTGATTTCCGAATGTTAAACCATCCTTGCATCCCCAGCATGAATCGCATTTGGTCATGGTGTATGATCTTTTTGATGAGTTCTTGAATTCTATTTGCTAGTATTTTGTTGAGAATCTTCACATCCTTGTACATGAGGGATATCGGCCTGTAGTTTTCTTTTCTTGTGGTGTCTTTGTTTCCTTTTGGTATTAGAGAGATATGGGCTTCATAAAAACTGTTTGAGAGAGTTTCTGTTTCTTCAATTTCCTGGAAAAGCTTGAGAAAAACTGGCAATAGGTCCTCTTTAACTGTCTGGAAAAATTCTCTAGTGAATCCATCTGGACCTGGGCTTTTGATTTTGGGAAAACGTTTGATTACAGTTTCAATTTCCTTAATTTTAATAGGACTATTCAGGTTATCTAGATCTTCTTGATTCAGCCTTGGGAGATTATAGGAATCCAGGAATTCATTCATTTCTTCTAGATTCTCTTGTTTCGTGGCATGCAGACTTTCAAAGTAGTCTCTGATGATCCTTTGAATTTCTGTTGTGATATTCCCCGTCTCATTTCTGATTCATTTATTAGGGTTCTCTCTCTTTCTTTGTGAATCTTGTGTGTTTTATCTATCTTGTTTATTTTCTTGAAGAACCAGCTCTTGGTTTTATTGATCTTTCAGATTTTTTTTTGGTTATTGTTGATTTCTGCTCTAAGTTTTGTGATCTTTTTCCTTCTGATGGTTTGGGGTCCTTTTGTTGGTCCTTTTCTAAGATCTTGAGCTGAGAAGTCAAGTTCTTTATGTGGGCCTTTCTTCCTTCCTGAGAAATGCTTGCAGAGCTATTAATTTTCTACTTATACAGCTTTAGCTGCGTCCCATAGGTTCTGGTAGTTCGTGTCTTCATTCTCATTTGTTTCCCAGTATCTTTTGATTTCGTCCTTGACTTCCTTCCTGACCCACTCCTTGTTCAACATTGAGTTGTTTAATTTCCAGGTGTTTGATTTGGTCCTCCTTGTCTCTTTGTGATTCACTTCTATCTTCAGTGCCTCAGAGTTTGCCTTGCATGCATCCTGCCCGACTGAGCCGGTTCGATTCCTCGGCCCCTCTAGGAGAGCCCGGCAAGCTACCGAGAGTAACTTGCCTGCAGGACAAAGCCTGGTAAGCTACCTGTGACATATTTGATATGCCAAACACAGTAACAAGGGTCTTACAATGGAGCTATTACTGGGCCCTTTCGAACAGATCAATGAACAATGGGAGTGTAGTCTGCAGTGCAGTGTGTCTCTTAATTGGAGAATTTAGAACATTGATGTTGAGAGAGACTATTCTTTTTATTTTATTTTATTTTATTTTATTAGTGAAGCACCATGAGGTACAGTTGTAGATTTACAAATCTTTGTGCTTGAGTTTCGGTCATACAATGATCAAATACCCATCCCTCCACCAGTGCCCATTTTCCACCACCATGGATAATATCCCCCCCCACCCCCCTCCTACCCTGCCTCTGTGGCAGGGCATTCCCTTTTGTTCTCGAGAGAACTATTCTTATGGAATTTTATGTCATCTTTCTGTAAGGGACTGTTATGCTTGTAGGGTTTGTCTAGTCTTATAATAGCGCCTTTAGCCTTTCTTTTAGGTTTGGTTTTGAGTCTATTCAGTTCCTGAGCTGCTGTTTATCCACAAACAGTGTACTGTTCCTTTGAGATTAAGTGAGAATTTAGAGGGATAGAGTATTCTTGATGAAGCGTTCATCTCGGTGAGTTTTTTCACTTTTTTTTTTTTCATTTCATCATCCTGTTAATCATCGATTGCCTCGAGCAGGCCCCAGTAACGTCTCTTTCATCCTAGCCCTGACATTATATTCACGGCTCTTTAGGAGAATGAGACCCATCATTGTTACTGGTATTTGGCATATTTGGTACGCCACGGGGAGTTTGCCAGACTCTGCCCTGTGGGCAGGCTACATTCGATAGCCTGCAAGTTTGTCCAAAGTAGGGATGAGATAATAAGATGTCATAAAAATAAAGTTTTGATAAGATGTCGCGCGGCCACATTCGCGGCCGCGCGGTTCCGGGATCTGCATTTTATAGTCTCTGAGTCTTGGCCGCTGATGGGATTACACGGCGCCAGGGGGACAGGTGGTGGGTGTGACCCCCGCCTGCTGGAATTTGGAGGATCTGGATGGAAGATGCTCGACTCCAATCCGAGTAGGCTTGGAGGTCTCGGCCCCGGAACCCGCATGGCTTTGTCCCTCTGCCAGTACCTTCATGTGTGCGGAGAGTGGTCTCAGCATGGTGGTGGCTGGTCCTGAAGATCTTCGGCTGCCGGAGCCCCGGTCGGGGCGGGGAGGAAAGCTCAACCCGCTCCCCTCCAAGGGGTCCCGGCGAGGGACACCCAGGCACGGGGGCAAAAAGACTGCAGCGTTCTCGTCCGGGATCTGCATTTTATAGTCTCTGAGTCTTGGCCGCTGATGGGAGTTTTTTCACTATATCCCACCATTGCCTTCGGGCTTGGAGGCTTTTCTCCTGATAGGTCTGCTGTGAATCTAAAGGGTGCTTACTTGTATGTGATTTCTTCCTTTGCCCTTGCTGCTTGCAGTATTGTGTCTCTATCCGCGGCATCAATCATTGTAACTAGGATATATATTGGAGTGTTTCTGTTAGGGTCTCTTTTAGCTGGCACTCTTCGGGCTCCTTGAATCTGAATGGCTGCATTGTCCAGCTCTGGGAACTTTTCAGTAATGATTTGTTTAATCGTGGCTTTTTCACTGGGTTTGTTTCCCTGACATTGGTAGTCCAATGATTCTAATGTTGTACCTCTTGGAATCATCTCCTAGGACTTGATTTGCTCTCGAGCTATTTTGAGGTCTCTTGTCATTGTTTGTTGTTGCCTGTAGGCTTTGTCCAGATGATCTTCCAGCTAACTGATTCTGTCTTCAGCTGTGGCCATTCTCCTTTGAGGGCACAGACTGAGTTTTTTATTTTATCTACAGAATCTTTGATTTGTGACATTTCTGTGTGTAGCTTTCCAATTTCTGCTTTCATTTCTTCCCATAATTTCTAAATTGTTTCTTTCATGTTACTGGATATCTGTCTGACTGATTCATTGAGTTCATTGAACATTTTCATTACTTCATATCTGAATTCTTTCTCAGATAGTTTCCTTAGATGAGTAGCACCTACTGAGGCTTCTGGACTCTTTTCATTGTCCTCTCCTCATGGTGGGGATTTGCATTCTTCACGTTGGTGTTGAGGTATGGAGACTGAGATATGTCACAAGATTGCTTGGTATGACTAAACTAGCTGCACCTGCGTGAGCAATTGACGACATCAAATTAGGCCATCCCACTTCTCCAGAGGCCACGTCCATTACTGAAGAGGTCACGCCCCCCACAGGTACCTGGTGTGTGTGTGGGGGGGGATATAGCCTGAGGAGCAAGAAGACTGGGCACAGCGTTGGGGATAAACAGGAAGGGGCTCAGGAATGGTGAGCATTCCAGGGTCCTAGAGGACACTTGGGGCTTGTATGCAGAGAAAGCCATGTCCTGGGTTCGAGTACTGACTGACCTAGGGGAGGAAGAAAACTGGGCACAATGTTAGGGACAAAGAGGAAGACTTTTAAAACTTAATTACTTTACTGCACAGCAGGTAGGGCGTTTGCCTTGCACGCAGCCAACATGGCCGACCCGAGTTCGATTCCTCTGCCCCTCTCGGAGAGCCCGGCAAGCTACCGAGAGTATCTCGCCCGCATGGCAGAGCCTGGCAAGCTCCCCGTGACGCATTTGATATGCCAAACACAGTAACAACAAAATCTCCAATGGAGACGTTACTGGGCCCGCTCGAGCAATTACTTTACTACAGTCTAAGAAGTTATAGTAATGTTAAAGTTGATGGTATTACTGTAGAAAATTAGACTACCAAACCACCATCAAAGTGCTATCAACCCTCCACTATTGATCTTGTCTCTTCTAATCTGGATTTTCTTCCCTCCTCCTACTTCTACTTGTTTGATAATGATTTAGGTATTTCCATGCTCCTTGTATATTATTGTTCAGTACTATCTACCTTTGTATTTTGAAAGTGAAAATGTGTTAATAGATAGTTCATACATTGACAGAGAAGACTGAACCAAATAATCACTAAACCATACTTTATTCTTATAATTGTCAGTATAATTATCTCACATAATTGTAAATCATTTATTCTAAGTCTGATGGATTACACATTATATACAAGAAAAATTAGTATTATATCACAAAGAAGTAAACCCAAATTCTAGCCTTATATCTTCACCATTTTTCTGCATCAAAATTAAGAGTTTAGATGCATGCACACATATTAACTCACTCCGTCCCAAAGAGGTATATGTTGATCACTTGATCACTTGATCAACATCCATTTACTCATCAATTTGCTCGAGCAGGGCCAGTAACATGTCCATTCGTCCCTATTGCATGCTAGTGTAGCCCAATGGCTTCTGCTCATTCTAGGAACACAAAGAGCCTCAAACTGATCATTGAGGGTCTTGATGAAGAAGTCTGACAATCTTGTAGAAGTGCGGCCCCACAATCTTTTGATGTCCCATGGAATCCAGTCGGTAGTGTGATACTCCAAGCATAGCTCTTTCGATTCCTCTTTGGGAGACCCGAATAGCGTTCTCATCCTATTTTTGTAGGGTCCAGGTCTCTGAGGCATATGTTAATGCAGGAAGAACAGTAGAATTGAAGAGATGTGCCTGGAGTTGGAGGTTCTTCGTTCTCTTAGCTATTTCTTCGATGCACTTGAAGGAGTTCCAAGCCACTCTCTTCCGCCTGAGCAACTCAAGTGCCAGGTCATCCATCATGTTGACTTCAAGACTTAGGTACACATAACTGTAGCACTCAGAGATACTCGTTCCATTGAGAGCAATTGGAACATCAGGAACGAGACTGTTTCTCATAAACATTGTCTTTGTGAGATTTAGCTGGAGTCCGACCTTTCCACACTCACGGTTGAGGTCATCCAGCATTTGTGCTGCTTGACTAATGTTTGGTGTTATTAGAACAATGTCTTCAGCACAGAGGAGGTGGTGTAGTTGCCGATCATCTATCTGCACATCCATTCCTTCCCATTTCAGTCATCGCATGATGTTCTTGAGGGTGACACTGAAGAGTTTCGGTGAAATGGAATCTCCCTGCCAACTCTCTTGACATTGACGATCACTTCTTTGTAGAATGGTGAGATCCTGGTAGTGAATCTGTAATACAGCTCACAGAGGATCTTGATGTATTGAGTATGAATGCCCTGATTGGCTAGGGCTTCGGTGACCTCTTCTGTCTCAACAGAATCAAAGGCCTTCTTTAGATCAGTGAATGTTAGACAAAGCGGCATCTTGAACTCCCAAGAAACCTCAATGAGCTTAGTTATCATGTGGATATAGTCAATCGTGCTGAATCCTTTGCGTAACCTGGCTTGTTCACGTGGTTGTCCTTCATCTAGTGTTCTGCCAATCCTATTCAGGATGACTCGAGTGAACAGCTTGTAGATGACAGACAATAGGCCGATCAGGTGATAATTGCCAATGTTGTGGATGTCTCCCTTCTTGTACAGTACTACAGTCCTGCTGGTATTCCATTGGGGTGGAAACTTGCATTCAGAAAGGTAGGATGTGAAGAGCTGAGCCAGTATATTGATGAGTACTGATGGCAGGTTCTTCAGGTGTTCAGGTCTGACCTTCTCTGGGCTAGGTGCTGTTTGTTTCTTTACTGATGCAATGGCATGTTGGATTTCTGATTGGAGACCATTGGGAAAAACATATCCATCCTGTGGAATTTGGTATGTGGGAAGGTGGACATGGCTAGATCTGAGTAGAAGTCATGGATAATCTTCTTCATTGTTCTTCTGGAAGATGTTATAGATCCATCAGGACGTCAGAGGGCAGTCATCTTGGTCTTGTAGTTAGCGAATTAGAGGCGCTAACTACAGGCGGGCATTACAAATGCTTTTCCTGGCTTCTGACATATCCACCAGCACTACTGCTCTTCTCTCTTTGAGGTCTTCCATTATTGCATTTCTGCACTGTTTGCGAGCTCAGCCATTTCCTTGTCGCCTGATGCATGCGCCAAACCACGTTGGCGAATAAGCACAAGAGTTTTCGAAGACAGTTGTTTTTTTGAGGCTATCTTTCTCTTGGCGTTCCTAGCACAATCATGGAGGTGCTGAACCAGTTGATCGTATTCCTCGTCAATGTTGTCAATGACGGCATCTTCCTATGTTGAGGCAATAGTGCCAAATTGCTCCCAGTTGATGGTTGTTCTGGGAGTTCTCTTCTTAAACTTTGCAGCTCTTTCTCCTTGCTCTGTGAAGTAGAATTTTGCACAAAGGAGACAGTGATCCAATCCCATTTGGAAATTTGGGACAACAGCGACATCGATCAGGCAAAACCATGGATTGAATATTATGTGGTCAATTTCATTGTGGAACCGTCCACCAGGAGACTCCCATGTCTAATGTTTAGATTCGGCCTTCTGGAACTGTGAGTTATCATGGATGGTCTTGGTTGACATGATGAATTTGGAGAGTCTCTCACCCTGTTCATTCCATTCTAGGCCATGGGTCCCAATGTGGAGTTCTTTGGCTGATCTTCTTGTTTCTATCTTGGCACTAAAATCACTGACAATGATCTTGTAGAAGGTGTGGTCTTTTTTATAGAAGTTCTCCAGCTCCATGTAAAATTTTTCAATTTCTCCTTCATCATAACTGGATGCTGGTGCATAGACAATGAAGATAGAAACTGCCAGCAGTGAGCCACATCTATTCAAATGTAATCGTCTGATTAGTGTTGTTATGCATTCAAATGAATCAATGCTCATGGCCAAGTTCGTGTTGACAAGGACAACGACGCCTTCGATGCCTCTTTTGTGGCATGTTCCGAGGAACAGTTCTTCTCCAGTGTCGAAAAGGGCGTGATGTGATTGATGCTTCTTATCTCGGTCAGACCAATGATGTTGTACTTGATCTTTCTTGCTTGTACCATCTGGTCCTCGATGGATGTATCTGATGTCAGCATATGTGCATTGATAGTACAGACAATCATTTTTGTCTTTCTTCGTTTTGGCAGCGTAGTTCGGCCTTGAGATGTTTTAGCCTCTCCTTCCACATTCTTCTCAACGCTTCCTTATTGGTGACTCCTTTAGGGCCAGAGAAATGAGACCCATTGTATTTGCTAGTTTTGGCATATTGAATAAGCCACGGATAGCTTGTCAGGCTCTGCCGTATGGGCGGAATACTCTTATTAGCTTGCCAGGCCCTCTGAGAGGGATAGAGGCTTTTGGAGCCGCCTCTAATCAGGGAAGCAAAAGAAGATTATTTGTTTATATTGAGCAATATATTTTGCTGAAGTGAAATATTTTATTTTCAAGCTACGTGTCTAACTATTCTGTCTGTGTATGGTCCTGAGTTTTTGATGAAGACAGGACAGAACGGAAAGTGTACACATGAGGAGTGTGAACTCTGCTTCTTTCCACATATCAGAATCACATCTAACTCTATGGATATAATTTGCCTTAATTAATAACATTGCAAAATTTTATTCTTCCTCATATTCTATCTTCGGTCAGAAATTTTCTTGTAATAAGGAACTCAAGCAATAACTAGAAAAATAAGAAAGGAGAAAATTGATTTATAATAACTAACTTTCAAATTAAATTTTCTTATACCTTTTTTATATATAAGTTATTTGCTTAAATGTGGTTATCTGTCAAAGTTAACACATAAAATTTTTAAATATCATTTATGCTAAGGGACATAAAAGAAAATATATGTATATTTATTCAATTATCACTGTGACCATAAAAATAATGTGTAACAGCTAATGATGACTGTATGGCACTGTATTTTATGAATCACATAAAAAGATTTCCTTAACACTAATCACATGTAGCTAAAATAGTAGCATTTTTTTTTAATTTACAGACAAGGAAGGACATGCTTTAGGAGGGAAATAAACAGTAATCTGTCCAACTTTTTAAGACCTTGGAGTGAAGATTAGGATGTTAGTGAAGCAAAAAGGAAAGTTTGTACATTTGAAAATTTTTAGAGTCTCACCAGAATGAAAGAATTATCATATACATTTTGCGGTTCATTGACAAGATTCAATACATCACTTGAACTCTAAAGAAACTGAAAATAAAAAATAAGTTGAAGTTATGAGAAAATTGAATCATCATAAACCTAAAGAACAGAACTAATCAACTATTGCTCCTGCATAATAAATATAATGCTTTTCAACATCTATCAAAATTATACTAAAACAAATGCAAGTAGAACCTTCAGTAAGTAGTAACGTACAGTATAAATTAAGAAATATGTCTCCATGTTAAAACTGAGTCTTCTGTACTAGCAACGACCTTCATTCATAAAACAGTGAAGTGCATCACCCTGTGTGAAAAATGTAGTGTCATTCTGAAGGATTCCCAAACCATGTGACTTGTCATTTTACATATAACCTTGTTAGTAAGTAAGTATATAGATATTACCTGCTTGACTAAATTTTAGGTCAAGCCAAGTTTGGTACATATTGAGATCATAAAATAATCTTCCAAGATACAAATAAAAAAATAACTGTTTGCCAAAGAGTAACAATCTGGGGTGTCTCATAGCATAATCCCCACAATAATAAAAGTGGGTACAACATCTGACTTTCATCTCTTTTTTGTGTTAATTCCACAAATACATGTGAACTCATTTACTTCTACAAATAAAAAAGTCAGACCATCTGTTCAGGTAAATCCCAAATCAAGTAAAGTTAAATGTGGTCTTTGGAGACAGATTTTTTTTTTTTGTGATTTAAATAGAAATTATTTCTGTTTTGAGAAGCTTTGATCAACAGTATTTGAAGAGTTTGCTTTACTAAGAAATTCTTCAAGATAATTACATATCATGGAATTATTCAGTGCTGCATCATAACACTAACTCAAAATGACAGTAATTATAAAGGACGTGATATTTTTATATCGTTTCTATATAAACAATGATAACTTTGTTAACTTCAACTCATTATCATGTTTTTTAATTTCTTTTTTTTAATTTTACTTTTTTCTTATTTTTCAGTCCTTTACAACCATCATACTTCTCCTTTCATTAGATCCATAATCATTCTTGGTCTCTCTTTCTCAACATAATTATCAAAAATGGAATCGCAGCTAAAATAATAATAATATGAATAATTATAATAACAACAACAACTACTACTCAATGAGAATTTACAAACTGTTTTACATTTGCTTAATTAAGTTTTAGTCCTTACCTTTCAACTCTTGAATTTCCTTACTCTATCAATATCTATTCTACCTTCACTATTATTCACAAGATCATATTGTAACTATTAATCTCAGTTAAGCTACTTCTAGGAATTTTTCAATGTTATTTTGATTATTCCTCACCCAATTACTTATAATTTTGTCTATATACATTTGTCTATATAATTTGTCTATATACAAATTATATCTGTTTATAATTTGTAATGCATCCAAACACCTCCAAATCTGGGAAGGTTTTATAGCTATTTTTATGAACTACAAAATAAAGAAAACACAAGCAGAGATAATAGTGATCCATTTACTGAGTATAAAACATAAAAAATTTGCATAAGTGCAGAAAATTACAATAAAAGCTAGATTTTAGATATTATTTTAATTTTATTTTTCAGAAGAGCAGTATGAGGTCAAAACATTGTTTTCTGAGATTAATTATGTTCTGTTTTTTTCTCATTCACTGATGCATTGACTATGTAATACATTTTTAATGCAGTTAGATATATTTATATGATCTGTATTCCATCTTCCTTCTAATGACCCAATTTTATTTTATTGTTATTTAGGATTATTTATACCAAAACATATTTTGTGCTATGTGATTCCACAGGTTTTGACAATACACAGAATCCATAGTCACTCCAAGAACTGTACCTTTGTTATCATAAAAGATGCATATTTATGGACAACTCTGTGTTCCCAAATTCTTCATCATTTTAAAGACATTTTCATATTTTCTTTGAATTATTTTTCATGTGAAATATTCTCTCATATTTATATTAGATTCCTTGTGGACACTAAATGACTTATTTGATGGCAGATTTAGACTTTTCTTTTCATGACTAGTTTAAACAGTAAAAGCCCTCCCATTGATCATCGATTTGCTCAAGCGGGCCCAGTAACGTCTCCATTGGAGACTTTGTTGTTACTGTGATTGGCATATCGAATACGTCATGGGGAGCTTGCCAGGCTCTGCCGTGAGGGCGAGATACTCTCGGTAGCTTGCCGGGCTCTCCGAGAGGGGCAGAGGAATCGAACTCGGGTCGGCCATGTTGGCTGCATGCAAGGCAAACGCCCTACCACTGTACTATCGCTCCAGCTGCAAGCTACCGAGAGTACCTCACCCGCACGGCCAAGCCTGGCAAGCTACCCATGATGTATTCGATATGCCAAACACAGTAACAACAAGTCTCCAATGGAGATGTTACTGGGCCCGCTTGAGCAAAAGACTAGTTTTGAGCTATTTTATTCTGACATGTTTGGCAAATTTTATTCATTTTTCTATGACTGTATTTATTCTAATTATATTGTATTTGGGCTTAATATTTCCATATTTGGAGGAATTTACTGATCATTTATTGTTCAAAATTTTCTTATGCCGTCACTCCCCATTAAAAGTCTATATCATAACTAAACTTTGAAAACAAGCTTGAAGCTAATCTATTAAAAAGAGCTGATGGTCTTTACATTTAAAAATATTTCTGCATTTTATTTTGATGTTTTATTATCTGTATAACCTGTGATATGGCATTTACTTTATTCAGGATTTTTCATCTCTATCATCACAATATTTTATCTTTAGAGGTAAGATTTTTTATTTATTTATTTATTGAATCACTGTGGGAAAGGTTACAAAGCTTTCAGGTTTATGTCTCAGTCATGCAAATATCAAACACATTTCCCTTTACCAATACTTATTTTTTACCATGAAGAACCCCAATAAAACCCCACCCCCCACCCCTCCCCGTCCCTGTGAGGCAGATGAATTCTAGTTAACACTCTATCTGCTTTGATTAGATTCATTGTTTCAATAAAAGATTCACCACTATTATTTAGAGTTTACCCCCCCCAACTCAGACATGCTGAAAAAGCATTGTGAAGTGATTTGCTTTCTACAGCTGGGTTCAAGAATTAAATGTTGGTTTTGGATTTCTGCTCTTTTACCTATTGACCCTGGAAGTATTTCTACTGAAAGTCAGATAGTTAAGAAATTGGTTTCTGTGTTCTGGAGTCGTGGCCGTGCTGGAGAGCCGCTCGCGGGGGGCAACCGGTGGCCGTGGTAGGGCGTGAAGGGCGGAGCGAAACGCCCCCCTTCCCATGAGGTTTTAGTCGCCCCCACACTCCCTGCTCATACCTGCTGTCCACAAGGCTCCCATGTGGCCACCATCTTTCTTTCCAGAGAGGAGAGGGCGAATGGGGCAACACCCTTTCCCCTCCGGCAGACTTGATGGCCTGGATCAACGCATAGTCCGTTCACTTTTCTGCTCCAAGCTGCTGGGTTCTGCATTAAGTCCTTGTGCTTCTGGGGCCGTGGCCGTGCTGGAGAGCCGCTCGTGGGGGGCGACTGGTGACCTCGGTAGGGCGTGAAGGACGGACCGGAACGCCCCACTTCCCATGAGGTTTTAATCGCCCCCACACCCCCGGCTCATACCTGCTGTCCACAAGGCTCCCATGTGGCCGCCATCTTTCTTTCCAGAGGGAGGAGGGCGGAAGGGAGCAACACCCTTTCCCCTCTGGGCAGAAATGATGGCCTGGATCAACGCATAGTCCTTTCACTTTTCTGCTCCAAGCTGCTGGGTTCTGCATTAAGTCCTTGTGCTTCTGGGGCTGTGGCCGTGCTGGAGAGCCGCTCGTGGGGGGCAACTGGTAACCTCAGTAGGGCGTGAAGGACGGACCGGAACGCCCCCCTTCCCATGAGGTTTTAGTCGCCCCCACATCCCCGGCTCATACGTGCTGTCCACAAGGCTCCCATGCGGCCGCCATCTTTCTTTCCAGAGGGAGGAGGGCGGAAGGGAGCAACACCCTTTCCCCTCTGGGCAGAAATGATTGCCTGGATTAACGCATAGTCCTTTCACTTTTCTGCTCCAAGCTGCTGGGTTCTGCATTAAGTCCTTGTTCTTCTGGGGCTGTGGCCGTGCTGGAGAGCCGCTCGTGGGGGGCAACTGGTGACCTCGGTAGGGCGTGAAGGACGGACCGGAACGCCCCCCTTCCCATGAGGTTTTAGTTGCCCCCACACCCCCGGCTCATACCTGCTGTCCACAAGGCTCCCATGCGGCCGCCATCCTTCTTTCCCGAGAAGAGAGGGCGAATGGGGCAACACCCTTTCCCCTCCGGCAGACTTGATGGCCTGGATTAACGCATAGTCCTTTCACTTTTCTGCTCCAAGCTGCCGGGTTCTGCATTAAGTCCTTGTGTTTCTGGGGCTGTGGCCGTGCTCCAAACTTAACTCTGATTTTCAGGGAGAAAGATTGGGTGGTTTACTTCTCATTGATCACTTTGTATATAGAGAGATGTCGCGTGGCCGCATAAGCGGCCGCGCGGTTTTGAAAAAAAGTCCTCGTTCCCACATACTCGAGCTGTGTTTGTAGAGGCTTCTGGTCACCGGGGTTCCATCTGGGGGAGGCGGGATGCGGCACCTACTCCATCTGGAACTTGCCGGTGATCTCGGCTCTTTTTGGAACCGTTTTTTTTTTTTTTCCCCCTCCGGGATCTGTGGTTCCCGCACCCTCCATGTGGTTCTTCTCTTAGACTGAATGCTTCAAAGATGGCGCTGGGGGGCGGACTGTGGGCGTGACTTCCGAAATCAGAGGTTACCTGGGAGGTGTAGTCCGGCAGATTTGAGAGAAAGTCCTCGTTCCCGCATACTCCAGCTGTGTTTGTAGAGGCTTCTGGTCACCGGGGTTCCATCTGGGGGAGGCGGGATGCGGCACCTACTCCATCTGGAACTTGCCGGTGATCTCGGCTCTTTTTGGAACCTGTTTTTTTTTTTTTTTTTCCTCCGGGATCTGTGGTTCCCACACCCTCCATGTGGTCCTTCTCTTAGACTGAACGCTTCAAAGATGGCCTAGAGGTAAGATTTTAATAACTTAAAATATCTACCATATATCTAGTGTTGATATCTATTTTAATAACTTTTCTGATAACTCATATATTCATACTATTTTGGAATGTTAATGAATTATTTTATTCAGAAATTGTTGATGAATACCTAACTTTCTGCATTTAATGTTCTGCCCGGGATATTATTTTTAAAATTTCTAAATGTATTCTTTGTCTTTTTTCAGTATGGTTATTACTAATAAATAAAATTAATTAATTATATTATTTCATATAATAAAATTACTTAAAAAAAGGTAAAGGCCCTCCCGTTGTTCATCGATTTGCTCGAGAGGGCCTAGTAACGTCTCCATCGGAGACTTTGTTGTTACTGTGTTTGGCATATTGAATATGTCACGGGAAGCTTGCCAGGCTCTGCCATGCGGGTGAGATACTCTTGGTAGCTTGCCGGGCTCTCTGAGGGTGGCGGAGGAATCGAGCTCGGGTCGGCCATGTTGGCCGTTTGTAAGGCAAACACCCTACCACTGTGCTATCGTTCCAGTCCTTAAATAAAGTGTAAAACTTTTATTTTGTCATTATTATTTGCTATATGGATTTTAAATAGTACAGGACTTATTATTACCCACCACTGAAATTAAGAAAATTTTTGGAACTGAACAGATAGTTAGTATAGCAGATAAGGGGGTTGTTGATCAAGGTTTTGTCCCTGCACCACATTATGGTTCCAGGATCCCTTCCAGGAGTTATTCCTGACCAGAGAGTCAGGAGTAAGTCCTAAATCTAAGAATTGGAAGGGAAAAACATGTTTTTATGAAATTCTGCTCAATGTTTATGATTAATGAATTTTTGTAGGTTAGGAAGTTACACTATGTACAACCCTATTATCAGATAATATTGTTCTTATTAGTCCTCAGCTGAATTCAATGCATAGGTCCCTCGCAAATCTTTTGGGTTGTTTCTTTTTAATGTTCTCTTCACTGTGTATCTCTATCCTTTAAGCTTGCCTTCTTTGGTCTCTCCAGATGCTCAGCTCTGTATCTTCAGTCAGAGAATGTACTGGACTCCCCCTTCAGCTTTTATTTCTGAAAGTGTGTCCTGTAACTTTAAAAGCTATAAGTTGGGCAGCCACAGGATTAATCTTATTTGTTCCCCATCTCCCTTTCCTTTATTGTCAAGTGTCCAAAGTTTTGAAATCCAATATTGATTATATTTTCCTGGGAGCAATAGCACAGCGGGTAGCGTGTTTGCCTTGCACGAGGCCTACCCAGCCAACCTGAGTTCGATTCCTGCCCCCCCTCGAAGAGCCCGGCAAGCTACCGAGAATCTCACCCGCACTGCAAAGCTTGGCAAGCTACCCGTGATGTATTCGATATGCCAAACAGTAACAAGTCTAACAATGGAGATGTTTATTGGGCCCGCTCAAGCTAATCAATGCACAACGGGAGGACAGTGCTACAGTGCTATTCTTTTTGCTATAGGTGTTATTTTAGGCAGGTCTACTTCATTCTTGATACTCCAAGTTGATCGAATAATGAATTTTCTGTTCTCATATATTGACACTGAGAATAAAAGAAGAAATCCAGTTTTGGTTAATGAGCCACAAGATCTTGAATTTAAGAATTTCTATACTGCTTAAATTTTTCAGATTGGATAATTTAATAGAAATAATTTGGAGGCAGATCTTATTGTTTTTTTTCATTTTATAGTCTACCTACATGTAGATTAAAATGTATACTATTAAATGTTAAATTACAGAAAGTATATAATTTTATTAAAGAAACTAAATTTGTGTAGTACTCAAAATTTTTTTATGCTGAATAGCTAAAAGACAAGTTTGATCTCCAACCAGTTCTGGTTCCTGAGGTCTACTGGGAGTGATTCTTAAGTGCAGAACTTGCAGGAAGCCTTGACCATCATCATTTGGCCCAGAAACCCCAAAAAACTAAATAAGAAGTTGTAAGCAAAAAAATTCTTAACTTGTAAGAAGTGAAATATAATCTTATTCTAGGAGTAATTTTATTCTAGTAATCTTAAAATAACAAATAAGTGCTGAGTGATACTTCTCTTAGGTTAAATTTTGCAGAACCTCTGGGTCTTCATCATTAGAACACAAATATGAGTGAGTTCAAAGAACAAGTGAGGTGAAAGAAAAATTTCTTTTGATAAAACAAAATTAAAATAACACTAAGGCCTTTAACAAAAATAGATTAATAAATTTAGTAAAATAATTAGTTAGACATAAAGGCATACATTGGTTTGAAAAAAATAACATTTAACTAAAAATTCATTTCTTATCATCAGAATCATATATCCTAGTTCAGTAACAAAAACAATACCAAGTAGGGACCTGGAGAGATAGGAGAGCAGTTAGAACACTTGCAAGCAGACAATCCAAGTTTTTTTTAATGTAATGTGTCTTTGTACATATCAAATATATTGATTGTTTTTTCATTTTTGAACAAAATTGACTGTCTAAATTAGATCATCATGATTTCAGTTTCATACTGTGGCTGATAAAAGGCTCAAACAAGGAGATAGCTTGTGCCCCCATTTTCTGGTGGATTCCTTGTGACTTTATCATCAATATTATATCCATTTTGTGGTTTATTTTTTTTTGGTTCTTTTTCTTTTTTTTTTTAATTTTTATTAGTGAGACACCATGAGGTACAGTTGTAGACTCACAAAGTTTTGTGCTTGGGTTTCAGTTATACAATGATCAAGTTTTATCACCTCTAAAGTTAATAGTAAATTCTGAGCACATCTGGGTGTGCCCTATCTTCCCTCCCACCCACCCCCTGCTAAATACCAAATTGGTCATAGAAAACAACTACTATCGATTTTTAAACCACTGAAAGCATATTTTACTCCTTATCTTTGTCTCATTTTATCTTTAAAGAAGATGGACTATCTGCCAAGTAGGGGAAATAATTTTAAGTATCTTTTTCAGGAAGGTCTTTGATCTGCCACAACTTCCTGCATTCATTTGATTTGTTGCTTCCATTTCCCAATATTAAAAAAGTGTAATGTGTATAATCTTTTTTTAATGAAAGGAAAAACAAAGATTTGTATGGCTTTGCCTAGATGTGTTGGGAACATACACAGTCTTACCAAAGCAAAAACACTCTATTTATCAAACTGTTGCCCATTCCAAATACTATTGGGAGAAGTGGAGAGTGAAGGAGATGGTAGCCTCGAGAGAGAAAATGCTACCTCCCTCCTGCTTTACCTACCTCCTTCTACCTGGGTAAGTGAATAGTCTGGAGAGAAAGGATGTGGTGAAGGATTCAGACTGTTAAAATGTACATAGAGGGGGCAGGGTGTTGGCAGTACAGCCAGAATTAATTCCTGAGTGCAAAGCCAGAATTGATCCTTAAGCATCTCAGTGTGGCCCCAAAACCAAAACTAAACTTAACTAAACAAACACCCCAGATACAAAACACATAAATCACTCCAGAGTGTTAAAATCATCTGCTCAAACAATCACATGATGTGGACACCAGAACCCTGCCACTGTGCAGCCAACAAGCAGCAGCTGAGGTACACTTGTCCTTCAAGATCAGGAATTTGTTCCCCACCAAGATGGGACAAGGGGTGGCTCTTGGCAGCAAAAAGAAAAAGGTTCCTGCTGTCAACCCAGGTTTCCAGGCCTGATATCTGCTCTCTCAGGTGGGGAAAAAATCAGGACACACAAATAGTGAAGTCAAACTCTGTGTGTGTGTGGGGGGGGGGGGGGTGTTGGGAGGGGGGCAGGGATTTTGTTGTTTTTAGAGGTCCTATTCAACAGAAAATATGAACTTCTCCACAGGGAAGAGAACTGAAAGCATATATTCTAAGCTGTGTGGCAGGCACCCTCAGAATGGATTTATATGCTGCTTATGATTATGAAGTTAATTTTATCAAGTTTTTCAATATGTCCCACTTTGGGCTTCCTCAACCAGAAAGTCTGTTGCTAGGATGTTGTCAGAGAAAGAACCTTAAACTTTGACTGGTCTTTTAAATTTTTATCATAGTTATTTGTTTCTATTGAAGTTTCTCCTCTTAGCAAAGGTACGATCTTTTGCTTTCTCTGGGGCTGACACTAGTGACAGTTTTATAGGTTTCAGTTCCTGTGTCAACAAAGGGGCACTGCTTTCATGCTTTGGGTCTATTTGAGAGCTGGTTACAGAGCAACTTTAAATCACATTTTAGTTTTGTTACTTCTGCCTGGAATTCATTTCAGGTCCCCTGTCTACCTGGCAGCTTTGTTGTTTTCTGCTTTAAATTTTCCAGTGTATATTTAAATTTTATTAACTTCTTCCATAAAACCTCCCTATTATAAATCCTGGTGAAACATCTATGCTTATTAGAAGGTCTACATGTGAGTTTTAGCAGATTTACATGTTTTACTCAAATTTTGTGTCTTAGCAATGATATGAGTATTTCCAAACTCTCATTAATATTTTTCTTCAATTCCTGCTCCCAATTAACCTTTATAGTTTCTTTAATGCAAAAACATTGCACTTTCTACCATTGGCATTTTTATCTTTCTAATCACATTTTTCATCTCCTTCTTTTGATTTTGAATCTAATTATTTTGAGATTGCTATCACCTAAGTGTTTTAAAAACACTGTTATCAATATCAATAAGTTCTTTTCATTAAAAATAAAAGTTTACTTTATCATTGTCTATTGCTCAACATTCTGTTAGATGTCATTACCTTAGAGGTTTAAAAAAATTACTACTATTTCAGAAGACTTAGCTCATGAGGCTTAAAATGTCTATGTATGTCCTGATGTCAGTAGGTAAGTATTAAACTTAACCAAGCTGAAGAGTTCTGCATTTAACAGTATGCACCCAGAATTTAAGTCCTTTCTATTTAAATTTGCAAACAAATATATGTGTTAAAGTAAGGCACTAACATCTCTGTGTTTGATTAGCAGAATCATATGGTTCTCTGAGCATCTCCAGGTAAGGTAAAGTTCCCTAGAATTCCCCTGCAATATCCTATACCACAAAGGATGGTCCAAATATGTCTAGCCCAAACAAAACAGAATGTGGAAAAGCCAAAACAATTGACCAAAAATCCCTGATGGGACCCTGGACCTCCTGATCACAGCTTGAAAGCCCTCATTCCAAGTAAATTAACAAATAAATATGCAGATTGTCATTTTCTGATGATTACATAGAATTGGCTGATAAAGTTAAACGGGATATTCCTGTCCAGGAAATGGGTCTCTTAGTGATACTTTTAACATAAAAATGATATTAAATTCACAAAATTAATTGTCGTCTATCATTCCACTGTATGGCAAAAATAGAACAATTTTATAAGTGTATCAGCAATAACAATTCAAAAGATCAATGACATACAGTTTTAATATATCATGTAACAACATTTTTAGAAATGCTATTATTTACATAATTCTTATAGTAGAATTCTTGTCTAATGTCAAAATTATGAATTAAAGAAACCCTTATGTCAAAATCATAGAAGTATTTCTTTGTTTAGTCTTTAAATACTCTGTTCATAAAAGCTGAAAAAATGCTTTGGGTTAACTGGTGGTAATGTTTGTAAAATGCCTATGATTTTATGTTGATTTCATTGTTTAAATTTTGTGCGTTTTTCATTATTTTTCAGCATAGAGTAATGTGTCAATTATTGTAAGACCTTCTACTATGCCATAGAATCTGTCAGATTCAGTATTAAAGTTTATATCCACCAGAAAACAGATAAGTGATTCTCATTCCTAGGACTATCTTTGCCTCATGTTGTAATGATTTCCTTAGGAAATTAGTATATCCAGAAAATAAGTTACAATGTTTGCATAGTGGTACCATTTTAGATGAAGTATGCATGATTTGAAAAACACACAAAGAGTGATTCAATTAAAAAATATCCACTTCTGGAGAAAAACATAACCATATACTTAATAAATGGAGGGGATAAGATGCTTTTAGAATCTAATAACCACATAAATATAAAAATCCTTAATAAATATCAAAACTACAAACTATTCATAAGAAATAAAGAATATGTGTTCAATTTAAGGGAATAAGATTATATTATCACAGAAAACTCTATCTATTATACTATGCCAAGACCTGATAATAAATTGAACATCTACTGGAAAATATGTGACAGGATAATCCTGATATAAAAACCTTACAGTAATACAAAAGGCACTTACTTAGCAATGAAACAAAAATTCAATTACTGGTTAAAATAATTATAAAGATAAGTTGCTTTAAAATATACCAGAAAATATAACATCTAATAAAACTATTATTTATTATAACCTAAATGATACATTTATAAGTACCCTACCTCTAGGCACTGTAAATTAGATTTTTAATTCATTTTAAAGAACAAAAAAATTCTAGGGAGTATGGTGCCGCCAACAGGTCAATCTGTACCTGTGAAGCGAGTGCATCAGCAGCCTGATGGTGCCTTCAGATTTCCAGATAACCCAAAATTACTGCTGTGCCTTTGGCCAGACCCCAAAAACTTGGGGCAAACTTTACCAAGAAAGTAAATGGCCAAGTTAGGTATGTGGAAGACACACCCACAATCCGACTCCAGATCAGCTATATAATTGGAGGCAAGGCCTCTCTGGTTCTTGATTGAACTGTTAATGGCCATGATCCCAGAGACTCAGAGACAAAACTCAGAACCCAGCGATTTCTGGCAGAGATGCATCCAGTCCCCTCAATGGGTTACCGGCGCTGGATCACAGCAGGGAGGAAAGGGAGTTGTCCTTCCACCTACTCCCCCTTGGCAGCTCGGTGGCCGTTATCTTCCAGAGGCCATTGGACAGTCAGGTTTGGGCCCACAGTGACGAGACATGCCGGGCCTCATGGGATGGGGGTGGAGCCGGCCCTTTCCTCCACACCCCAACAAGATTCCGAGTTGCCGCCCATGAATGGTCTCTCTGGCTCCTGATCAAGCTGATAGACAAACATGATCCTAGAGACTCAGAAGTAAATCTCAGAACCCAGCAGGTTTTGGCAGAAATGCGTCTGGTCCCTGCAGTAGGTTACCGGCACTGGGCCACCCCAGGGGGGAAAGGGTTGTATTCCTCCACCTGCTCCCCCTCAGCAGCTTGGAAGCCGCCATCCTCCAGAGGTCATTGGACAGTCAGGATTGGCCCGCAGTGATGAGACACGTGGGGCCTCGGGGGATGGGGGTGGAGCTGGCCCTTTCCTCCCTGCCTCAATGAGATCCCAAGTTGCCGCCCACAAATGGCCTCTCTGGCTCCTGGTAAAGCTGCTTAATGGCCATGATCCATGAGACTCAGGAACAAATCTCGGAACCCAGCAGGTTTTGGCAGAAATTCCTCCAGATTTAATTGTTAAAATTTTCAAATTCCAAAATCGTGCTGCCACTACTGTGGCCATGTGACATAATATGTTATAATATGCAATAGAAAACAAATTGTCTACTCTTGCCTTTTCAGCAGATCTGAGTGTTGGGGTAAAATCCCAAATAATAATGGTGGGTCTGCTGTCAAAATATTGAATGTGTTTAAAGTAGAGAGAGAGTAATGTGGAACTCATCTGCCCAACAGGTAGGGGGAGGGTGTGGGATGAGGGGTATACTGGAGTTTTTGGTGGTGGAAAATGGGCACTGGTGAAGGTATGGGTGTTTTATTGTATGACCAAAAGTTAAACCCAAAAGCTTTGTAACTGCTCTCATGGTGACTCAATAAATAAAATTATAAAAAATGAAAAAAAAGTAAGGTGGAGTTTGTTTCCAATTCAATCAACCTAATCAATGGCTAAATAAATAGCAATACTAAATTTCAATTCCAATTGATTTTTCAAGTTAAATAAGTATGGATATATATTTAGAACAAAAAAAATTAGGAACACTTGAAAAATATTACTGATAAAAGTTCTCTTGGGAACCACAGAGATAATCAGGGATTAAGGCACATGTGTTGCTGTGTTGCATTCTATTTACCTTAATTTGATTCCCAGCACCACATAGTCCCCTGAGCATGGTTAGGTGCCTAGCAGATTCCAGAGAACCACTAGGTGTGCCAGTGGGGGGTCCCTAAGCACCATGGTGATCTGGATTATTCCCAGCAATGTAGGACTTGAATAGCATCACTTCCTGAGACCCTTACATTAAACCCCTGCCTGATTGGCCAAGAATCCTGGGAGGCACTCCTAAATATTGTTAGTCAATGTTTTTGTCTCTTTTTAAGAAAAAATTCACACCAGATAAGTCCAAAAGCGTTTGCCTTTAATTCTTTCATTGAGTGATATGTAGCTGCTAATTATGTTTTATATTATGTCTGTTTGATTATATTTCAGTACATTTTATTTTGTGTATTTTTTAATATAAAGTGGAGGGCTGGAGCAATAGCACAACAGGTAGAGCAGTTGCCTTGCATGTGGCCAACCCGGGTTCAATTTCTCCATCCCTCTCAGAGAGCTTGGCAAGCTACCAAGAGTATCCCACCGGATGGCAGAGCCTTGCAAACTTCCCATGGCGTATTTGATATGCCAAAAACAGTAACAAAAAGTCTCACAACGGAGACTTTACTGGTGCCCACTCAAGCAAATCAATGAACAATGGGAGGACAGTGCTACAGTGCTACAGACAGTGTGTTTTCTAATTTAAAATACTTCCAAATTTCCTTTTCAGCCAATGAACAAATAGTTATATAAAACCTGGGAAAAGATAAATATGTGACACAGATATGGAATGGTGACCAATCTTGCTAAAATTAAGCTCATGTAAAATAAAACATAAATTTAATTCATTCTTAACTCACTGAATCTTTAAAAGAATAATAATAAAATATTTAAAGCTAGGTTTTAGTGATAAGTGAATTTCTGAGGATACCTACTGGATTATAATTTGGTCAAACTTTTATGAAAATTTATCTTCCTATATATTTTGTGGCTTAAAAGATATCCACTTTTTTCTAAACAACTTTTACGTCTACTCTGGAAAAATTAAACAAAACCAAAGCAATACTCGTGGCACAGAACATGATGTTAAAAAAAAACAGTTTTCAAACATAGGTTACATTTCCATTTGTGTTTGAAAAAAGAGATTACAAAAAGAAAAGTTTTGATTTCTAGTTGACTCTCTCTCTAACAAAGTTTACTTTAATCAGAAAAAAGTCCTTTATCAACACATACAAATACCTTATATTTAAATAACATATTCACATAACATTTTAGTATGCCTTAGTTTAAAATTTTACTTTAAAATAATTATATAAATATGAAATTTAGTCCTTCTAATAAAATTCACTTATTCTTTCAAAAATTGATTTCAGTTTAGGTAAAATACCTACAATCATGTTAATGTTTGTGTTTTTGGTAAACAAAGTTACCTTCACTATCAACAAAGTTAGATGAGATCAAATGATCAAAGTAAAATGAGTACTATAAAATGAGAGTAGTTGAAATACCATAACATTTATGGCTATGGAAATGCAATGCTATTAACATCTTTGCAGGATATTTTTCCTATATTACAGATATTTGACTGCCTCACATGGATGGCCTTAGACATGAGGTCCACATGTCATAAAGTCATAGATGGCATAATGAAAGATAAATCAGAATTTCCAGCTTTATAGCACAAAGCCAGACTCACGTCTACAACTAAGCAACATAAATTTTAATGAGGTGTCTATTTCACTCATTTAATTCATGGTAGTTTAATAACACACAGACACACAAACACATTTAAAACCTTAAGAAGTGAATTTAAAAAAATAGATGAGAAAGAAGTCATATCAGAATACTATTGTAGAGGATATTTAATGATAGGAGTTTTCAATTTTTTTCATGCTTTTGCTTAGAATCACTTCAAAATTGCCTCTTTCTTGCTTATTGTGAATAAATGGAATAACAATTAGTTACAAGTGTCAGTGGTAGAATTCTCTTTGTGTGCAAATTCTATTTGTTAAAGCAACAACTTTCAGAGTTGTCTATTTTAAGGATGGCAAAGTGAGCAGAATCAAATTTCTGAACTTAATGACAATGTCAGTGTAGCTCATGAAACCCTAACAATGTAAGGAGAGACATCTGGTGTGCACCATGCATGTAATGTATGGTTAGCTTCAGTGATTCTTCCAAGTTCCCCTCATGCTATAATATATGTGTGGCAGAGTGCCACTCAAACTAAGCAGAATCATTCAACTGTCTTGAATATAAAGTAAAGAATACAATGCTTGACTAGACAGGCTAGTTGCACATGAATTTTGATGCGGATGCCCAGTTAAAATGTTTTTGGTATCTGGCAGTAGAAACATCCAAAGGAATCAAAAGAGAAAGGTTTACTTCTAAGGAATACACAACTGTGTTTATGGTGTAATCATTCCAAGCACAAGGTTTGTTATATTCTGTCAGTATGCTGGAACTGAGGGCTACAAGGGGCATGGCAACAAAAGGAACAGAAAATATATGTGATATATAAATATATATGTATATTGAGTCATAAATATGAATTATGCCTCTTTGTATGTACAGTTTCTTGTATTCTTTGAAATGACACTGTTATGTAGTGTTAATACATAAAGAGGAAAATGGCACATGTGTATGGTTATATAAAATGATTTTTATATGTTACTTGATTATATATATAATGTCTATTTTTATCTCAGATTTCTTTTTAATTAGAAAAATAATGGGTGAGACCCTTTGAGGTTTCTTAAACCTTTTTTTTTTTCTCATTCCCTATCCTCACCCATCTAGTCAAGATTCTACCGAAGCAGCGCTAGTGCATTTGCTTTGTATGCAATGACCTGGCTTTGATCCCAACCACATATATCCCTCCAAGTACTACCAGGGGTCACCCCTAAGCACATAGTGAGGAAGAAGCCCTTAACAAGTAACTCAGGGCACAAGCATGAACAAACAACAAATATTGGGCCCGTCTGCTGACAATTGGTGATAGGAAGCTCTAGAACTCTATGAGAATCTCAAGTACAAAAATATTCTGAGCAGTTACCACTCCTGGGGATTATCAGATAGTTAATTACAGAACATTCCATTTTAGTGAAATTTGAAGTCAATAGTAGAATTCATTGAATTCTGAAAAGTTTTTCTATAAATCCATTATTCTTTGTGGGTGACGTTGGTATAGTTAAAACAAAGGAACCTGGCATCAGATTTGAGTTCTAGAAAATAAGCAGAGAAACTGAGTGTCTTGGTATGAAATTAAATGATAGATCTTGTTTGTTTTGCTTGGGGGCCACACCTAGCAGTGATCAAGGCTCACTTCTGGCTCTATGTTCAGGGATCATTCTTGGTGAGCTCGGGGAACCATTTGGGGTGCCAGGGATAAAACCCAGAGTCACATGTAAACAAATGTTCTCCACACTGTACATAACAGAAAAACAAACATCTATAATCCAAATGTCAGAAAAACATTTTGGAGGAAAAATATTTCAGAGCATCAGTATAGTTCTGTCATGTATGACGAATAATTTTTACTTCACAGTGTAAAGATATACTTAGTCATTTGGGAAATTTCCACTCAAGAGCGTTACTCTGCAACAATAATAAAAAGAATATTATCAAATTATGCCTAATTCTTAGAGCTTCAATTTTAAGAAACAGACAATTTTGACTCGATTAGGAAGATACAGATTTTTTATAAATTAGTTTTGGGAATTTGATTAGCTTAACTTTACCAAATTGTTTTAGCAATCCTTAATTGTATTCATAAGTTATTTCAAACTAAGTTTGCGAGTTGAGCAATACTCTGATACCAAAATCAAACTATGTCAAAATAAAGGAAAATTACAAGCCAATATATCTTATGAACATAGATAAAAAAAATTCACAACAATCACAATCAAGATAAATTCTATAGGGAACCGGCTTGTCCTTCACACCCTACCGAGGCCGAGTTGCCCCCCAAGAGTGGCTCTCCAGCAAGGCCATGGAACCAGAGGCACATGGACCTAATCCAGAGCTTAGCAGCTTGTGGCAGAAATGTGAATGCACTATGCATTAAACTACGGCGCCATGTAACCCTGGGAAGGAAAGGGTGTCTGTTTCTTCTGCCTTTCCACGCCCCCAACCCCTGGCAGCATGGTGGCTGCCACCTCAGAGCTTATTGGAAAGCCAGGTATGAGCCGGCGGTGACGGGGCAACTGCAGCCTCATGGGATGGGGGGCAGAACCGGCTCGCCCTTCATGCCCTACCAAGGCCACGAGTTGCCCCCCACGAGTGGCTCTCCAGCACAGCCATGGCACCAGACACACAGAAACCAATCTCTTAATTATCCTGCTCTTGGCAGAAATCCCTCCAGACTTAATTAGTAAAATATTAGGAATCCAAAATTGCGACATCATATGGTTTTCATAACCAGCAATAGAAAACTAATTATTTCACAATGCTCTTTCAGCAATTCTGATTGTTTGGGGAAAATTCCAAACAATAATGGTGCATCTTTTGTCGAAATAATGGATGTAATCAAAGTAGAGAGAGTTAAGTAGAAATCATCTACCTCACAGGCATTGGGAGAGTTGAGAGGGTGGGTATATTGGGCTTCTTGGTGGTGAAAAATGTGCACTGATGAAGGGATGGGTGTTTGATCATTGTATGACGAAGAATTAAACCTGAAAGCTTTGTAACTTTTCTCATGGTGGTTCAATAAATAAAATTTTAAAAAAAGATAAATTCAATAATACATTAAAGAAATCAAATATCATTTCAATAGACCTGGGATGTATTCCAGGTAATCAAAGATAACTTGACACATGCTAATCAGCATGATGAATAATATCATTAAAATGAAGTTTAAAATAATTAAATAAGGAAGAAATCATCTCAACAAATATAAAAATTGACAAGATTAAGGATAAAGTGATAATAAAATTTTGCAAAAAAAGAAAAAAAGGACATAAAGTGTCCACACACAGCAGGTAGGATACTTGCCTGGTACCTGACCTACCTAGGTTCCATCCCTGCAAGATCCCAGAAGTTAGATTCTATTGTTGTAAGCTATAAGTAAAGCTGGATATGACTCAAAATGAAAAAAAAAACAGCAAAGAAAGGGATAGACTGTGCCCATACATTTTGAAAGTTTATATATAATTTTATATATAACCTGTGTATTTGCCCACAGCAAGCATTATGTGCAACAGTTTAAACTAAAAGCATTTCCTCTAATACCAGTAATAATTCAAGTATGTCCATTCTCACCACTAACAATCAATTTGGTATTAGATTTTCTAGAAAGAACAATTAAGTAAACTTATAAAGTAAAATAAAAAGGCATCAAAATTGTAAAAAAGTTAAGTACAGCTATTTGAAGGTTACCTTACTTTATACCTAAAGAATTGCTTGACTTCACTAATAAATTAGAACAATAAACAAACGGTAAGATTGCAGACTAAAAGATAAACATACAAAAATATGTAATGTTTGTTATATGAGCTTGTTTGGAGGTTCTAGCAGTGGAGCGCAGCTACTCATATTACCTCAACTGAAGATTGGTCCATCTCTATTAAGGGCTGGAGTGGTAGCACAGTGGTAGGGCATTTGCCTTGCACGCAACCAGCCCGGCCAAGCCAGGTTAAATTCTTCCACCCCTCTCGGAGAGCCCAACAAGCTACCGAGAGTATCTCACCCTCACGGCAAAGCTCTAGCAAGCTACCCATGACGTATTCAATATGCCTAACACAGTAACAACAAGTCTCAAAATGGAGACGTTACTGGGCCTGCTCGAGTAAATAGATGAACAACTAGAGGACAATGCTACAGTGCTTGTATTATGCAAACTATGAACATTCAGAGAGAAGCTAAGAAGAACAGTTTCATATACAATTACATCAAAAAGAGTAACTAGAAATATATTTAACTGAGAAGGTAGAAGATATGTACAATGAAAACTATTAGACATCCCTGAAAGACAATGGAGAAAATATAAAGAAATGGAAAGACATTTTGTGCTCACAAATAAGAAAGAATTTATGTAGTTTAAATTGTCATTTTGCCTAAGTGGAGATTCAATTGTGATAATCCAATTCCCAATGACATTCTTCACAAAAATAAATAAAAATAAATAATTCATTTTCAACCAAAAAATATGTCAAATCCCTAAGGAATCCTGAGGAAGCAGGAAATAAAGTTGTCAGACTTCATGAAATAAATGACAGTAGGAAAATTAAAATGGGATAATATTGAAATAAAACCAAATATACAGATCAAAGAAACAGAGTTGAGAGCTCAGAAATAAACATGAATAAATATAGACAGTTAATTTAAGACAAAATATAAGCAAAATACAATGGAAAAATGAAAGTCTCTTCAATAAATCATAGGGGGTAAGTTAGACCTGTAAAATAAAACTAGATGCCTCCTTACCTTAAAACATTAATTTAAAGTAAATTAAAGATTAGAAAGTAAAAAGTGAAACCATAAAATACATGAAATAAATGAAAAAGTGTAGGCAATGAATTTAATATCGGCAATAAATTTAATATTTATTTAGTTTAGAGCTCTTGGGAATATACCCTATTGGTAAGAGGAACAAAGGAAAAAAATAGCCATCATTTGGTAGGTATTATCATATTCACATTAGAAAACTAATAATTATTAAAGTCCTAGGGTAAAATCAAAATTACCAAAGAAAAATCTTATAAAGGACTGTGTTATCGGTTCATAACAGAAACACTGTTGTTGAAGGGTAGGGGTAGAAGAAACAGATGAGAAAATACAGGGGGCAAGGGTCAACGTACATGAGTGGTATTAAGGTGTGAGTACAAAAAGCATGGGTGCATGGGACTCATGCATTGGATGGCTCAGAACTGTCTTCCCAGGGTGGTTGATGACGACAAATGGATGAAGCAATGGGGAGATAGGGACCCCAGGCTGGTTGTTAATCAGTGACCACTTATTTCTTTTTCATTCTCCTTTTCCCTGCTTCTCTCTTACAGTTATTTCTTATAGTTATTTCTCCCTTCTCCTCTTCTTCTTCCTATGCCTTTCTTACAGCTTCATTCTCCTACAGCATAGTTATTTATTCCTTACAGCATAGTTACATAGACATTGTGAAGGGTGGGGGTACATGTTGGGTTTGGACATTATCATAACAATAAACAGCTTTAAAGTTATTTTACCAGGGGAAGTTCCTTTAGGAGATTAACTCTGGGTAAAAATTTTATCTGGGGAGATCAGTAATATAGATTACTTGGAGATACACTCAAGGGTGAGATCCCACCTAGGGTGTACTGTTTTCTCCTTTCCTCGGCTAGTAATACATTTAAACAATCATAGTAAATTTACTTCTTACTAATATTCCTAGTCATTTTGTATAAATACAGTAAGAGATATATTAAGCTTAAAGGTTCGCTCTTCCTGGGGACATCTCATTATATACCCTAGGGTTGGAGGGATAGCACAGTGGGTAGTGCATTTGCCTTACATGCAGCTGACCCGGGTTCGATTCCTCCACCCCTCTCAGAGAGCCCGGCAAGCTATCAAGAGTATCTCGCCCACACAGCAAAGCCTGGCAAGCACCCCATGGCGTGTTCGATATGCCAAAAACAGTAACAAGTCTCACAATTTGTTGTGAGACATTACTCGTGCCTGCTCAAGCAAATCGATGAACAATGGGAGGACAGTGCTACAGTGCTACAGTGCTACAGTCAGGTTAGTCTTTCCTAATCCCAGCAGGGTCCTTACTAGGTTACTTCTTTTTTGGGTCATGACAGAGTTTGTTCTATGACTGTGCTCTTAACATTATTATAAACTTCCTTTTCAATGCCAGTGTAGATTACAGCTTGTCCTAGGTCCATCCAAGTCCTTCTCTGGGACACTCCTTTTGGGGATGTTAGGAAGTATGGACAACATGAAGCTTAAGTAAAGTAAATATGATGGATGCCCAGGAGTAAATATTATTTGGAGTCAATATTACAAAAGTATAGCATCAACTGTCTTCCTCTGCCTATACACAAAGGACATTGCTGAACTATACAAAGGACATAAAGGAAAGAGAAAAGCAATAAAGGATTAGAAGTGCCTGATGGAATCTGGTGTGCCTCAGGAGCATTGTGGTGGGAGTAACTCAATAAACCTAAGCTCCCTGCTGGAGAAGTAAGAACAAAACAATTTTATCCAACATTAAGGAATGATGTAACTAAATATCCAAATCATGATGTTAACAACACCGAAATAATGAGACTCAAACTTTTATGAACAAACATAAAATGGTGCCTGTTGAGATGGCAGTTGGGGTGAGAGCAGAATAGGAGTAGGAGAGAGAACCTGGGAATACTGGTGGAGGGAAGATGAAACTCATGGGAGCTTGGTGATGGAACACTGGAACATTGTATGTCCAAATCTCAACTATGAATAATTTTGTTTAAAAAAAAAGAAAAAAGAAACTCACTAACCAAGGAAACTTTCACACTAAATTTTGACAAATTATCAGAAAGATATAAATTGAATTGCAACTGTTCCAAGCAATTTCTAATATGCTTTCTGACATATTTCTTAAATATGATTTTTGACATGTGAAAAATACAACAATAAACAAAGGTGACTAAATCTAACTAAATAACTTCCACACAAAGAAACCAGAAATGAAATGAAAAGGTAAAATGTTAAAAAAGGAGATATTTCATCTGAGGAATATAAAATAAAAGAATGGGAGTTGAACACCCAAGAATAGTTGAGATAAGTGCCAGGAGGTCTACTCTGTGGCTTGGAAGGCAGCAGCACATGGCCGGGGGAAGGGGCAGCTCAGATAGAGAAGGGAACACCAAGTAAAGGATGTTTAGAGGACTAGCTCAGGATGCGAGATGCATGCTGAAAGTAGACTATAGACTGAACATGATGGCCACTGAATACCTCTATTGCAAATTACAATACCCTAAAGGAAAGAGTGAGCAAAATGGAATGCCCTGCCACAGAGGCAGGGTGGGTTGGGGGAGATAGGGTGGCTGGTGGAAGGTACTGGGATCATTGGTGATGAAAAATGGTCACTGGTGGAGGGATGAGCACTCAATTATTATATAACTGAAACCCAAGCATGAAAGTTTGTAAGTATACAACTGTACCTCATTGTGTTTCACAATAAATAAATAAATAAATAGGAGATATTTGAAAATAATTCATATGACAATGGTTAAAAATTCAAAATATATACCAACTCATATAGTTAAATAACATCAAGAAAAATAAAGTGCCAAAATGATTGCCAATAAAAGCAAATCAATAGGCACAAAGATCAGTGAAGCTGAATTGAGTCCCAAAATTAATCCATAGACATGTAACAGCTAATTTGTGACAAAGCAGCTAAAAAGTAAAGTGAAGGAAAAATGTCCTTAATAAATGGTGCAGGTAAAACTGGAGAGTAAGTGGGCTGGAGCATCGGATAGTACAGCAGGTAGGGCATTTGCCTTGCAAGCGGCCAACATGGCCGACCCGAGTTCGATTCCTCCGCCCCTCTCGAAGAGCCCGGCAAGCTAGTGAGAGTATCTCGCCCGCACGGCAGAGCCTGGCAAGCTCCCCTTGACGTACTCGATATGCCAAACACAGTAACAATTGTCACAGTGGAGACATTACTGCCCCCACTCCAGCAAATTGATGAGCAACGGGAGGACAGTGACAGTGAAGAGGCAAAAAATATATAAAATAATACCAAAATCTTATGCTATACACAGAATTAAACTCAAAAGGTGCCAAAGATCTGAAACAATAAAATATATGAAAGAAAATATAGAGCTATCCTTCTTGACAACATCCTTAGTGTGTTTTTTTTGCATGCACCTTCAATATCAAAATAAAAAAAAAAAAACAAAAGCAGATGAATGAGACTATATTTGTGTAGTAAAGCTTCAGCACAGTGAGAGAAGCCATATTAGAACAATAAGCAGTCTGTTTAATTGAAACAGACGCTTTCACACAATACAGCAGAAGATGGATTAATATCTAAAGTACAAAAAGAATTGATAAAACTCAACAACATGAAAATTCAGATAATATGATTTAAAAACAGTAGAAAAATCTGAACAGACACCTCCAAAGAAGAAACGCAGTTTGACATTTTTTCACACTTAAAGATATTAATCATCTATTACTTTCAGGAAAGCATGTGTTGTTAGCTGTGGCCAGAGCAATATTACAGTGGGTAAAGCTCTTGTCTTGCATGCAGCTGATCAGGATTTCATCCCCTATACCAAAAATGTTCCTCTAAGGCCCCCAGAATTGATGCATAAGCACAAAGTCAGGAGGAGGACTGAGCATTTCTGGCTATGACCGACGCAAAAATCAAAATAAAATAAATATTGGAATCAAGCTAAGTGTACACCTGCAAATGAATAAATATGACATATATGTATAATCAAATAAAAAATCAATTGAATACATGAATATTCTAAATTTACAATAAATAAATAAAAGGCCTTCCCATTGATCATCGATTTGCTCGAGCGGGCCCAGTAACGTTTCCATTGGAGACTTTGTTGTTACTGTGTCTGGCATATCGAATACGTCACGGGTAGCTTGCCAGGCTCTGCAGTGCGGGCGAGATACTCTCGGTAGCTTGCCGGGCTCTCTGAGAGGGGCGGAGGAATCGAACTCGGGTCGGCCATGTTGGCTGCGTGCAAGGCAAATGCCCTACCACTGTGCTATACTAACAAAATAAGTCAAATGAAGAAAAACAAACACCTTGTATATGGAACATAATAAAATTAATTAAAGAAAATAAAATAATATTTTGGACTGTAATAACAAAATAGTCATTGTTAGTAAGGGAAAAGAAGGGAGACAAAGCAATTTGGGTAAAATAGGTAAACTGGTGATAGAAATTAGAGTTCTGGTGGTAAAAATAATGTCCACTTTGTGTATATAGATGTGGATTTAAAACATGATCCACACTTAAAATTTTGTAACATTATAGATCAATAAAATTATATAAATACCTATACTTAACTTTTGCTTATCCATCTAAGTAATATGAAAATAGTGATTCAAAGATTTTATCAGCACCCTGCCATACTCATTGCATAATTATTTACAAGAGTCAAGATACGAGAATAACCCAAATAAACAAAGAAGATATTGTATAAATGCTCAGAGCTATACTTCAGCTAAATTGTGAAAAAATCTTGCTATTCACAACGATCTGGATAGAAATTTAAAGAATTATGCTAGTTCATACAAGTTATATGAAGAAATACTGTACAGTTAAACTCATGTGGAGGGGGCTGGAGAGGTAGCACAGCGGGTAGGGTGTTTGCCTTGCACGCAGCCAATCCGGGTTCGATTCCCAGCATCCCATATGGTCCCCCTGAGCACCGCCAGGAGTAACTCCTGAGTGCAGAGCCAGGAATACCCCTGTGCATCGCCGGGTGTGACCCAAAAAGAAAATAAATAAACAAATAAATAAATAAACTCATGTGGAAAATAAAGAAGCTAACTTAAAAAAAAAGATAAAATAGATTCTAAAAACAAAATAGGCATTATTAGGAAGGGGGCTGAAGCAATAGCACATCAGGTAGGGTGTTTGCCTTGCATGCAGCTGACCTGGGTTCGATTCCTCTGTCCCTCTTAGAGAGCCCGGCAAGGAACCCAGAGTATCCTGCTCACAGGACAGAGCCTGGCAAGCTCCCCATGGTGTATTTGATATGCCCAAAACAGTAACAAGTGTCACAAAGGAGACGATTGGTGCTCACCTTGCATGCTGCTGATCCCCAATCTCCCCATCCCCACCTGAGACACAGTCCCACAGTAGTAGCACCTGAACCCTGCAGTCCCAATGCCTCCAAAAAACACAACTAGAACTATTGAAAGGATTTGTAACTAATTATGACAAGTTTAAAGGAAAGAAAGTTTTGATAGATCTATAAAAGACATTTGATAATCTTAGTCTTGGAAAATAAACCAGCAAATAAAAATTTGAAAAAAAAAACAGAAAGTGACATTTGAATTTGATAAAAGTAGCAACCAACATCTACAATAATAATTACTCATAATCAAGAACATTGTACTTTCCTTTCAAATCAGCACTTTCAATATAAGACATCATGTGTACTGAATATATATTGCTGAACCTATCCAATTAATTGTAAATCAAGAAAACTCGGGATATATAATAATTGAAAACAAAGAAAGAAAATACTATTCACACATTATATCATATGGCATATTCTAAAAAAATCTAAACTAAAATTTTTATTATGAGTTTTAATGATTTTAAAAATTATTCAATACAGATCAGCAAGCCTATTTACATTTCTATACAGCAACAAAGATTTTTTTTTTTTTTTTATTGAATCACCTTGGGAAAGGTTACAAAGCTTTCAGGTTTAGGTCTCAGTCATGCAAATATCAAACACATTTCCCTTTACCAATACTTTTTTTTTTTTACCATGAAGAACCCCAATAAAACCCCACCCCCCACCCCTCCCAGTCCCTGTGGGGCAGATGAATTCTAGTTAACACTCTATCTGCTTTGATTAGATTCATTGTTTTAATAAAATATTCACCACTATTATTTAGAGTTTACCCCCCCCCCCAAATCAGACATGCTGAAAAAGCATTGTGACGTGATTTGCTTTCTACAGCTGGGTTCAAGAATTAAATGTTGGTTTTGGATTTCTGCTATTTTACTTATTGACCCTGGAAGTATTTATACTGAAAGTCAGATAGTTAAGAAATTGGTTTCTGTGCTCTGGAGTCGTGGCCGTGCTGGAGAGCCACTAGTGGGGGGCAACTGGTGGCCTCGGTAGGGCGTGAAGGGCAGACCGAAACGCCCCCTTCCCATGAGGTTTTAGTCGCCCCCCACTCCCCCGGCTCATACCTGCTGTCCACAAGGCTCCCATGTGGCCGCCATCTTTCTTTCCAGAGAGGAGAAGGCGACTGGGGCAACACCCTTTCCCCTCCGGACAGACATGATGGCCTGGATTAAAGCATAGTCCTTTCACTTTTCTGCTCCAAGCTGCCGGGTTCTGCATTAAGTCCCTGTGCTTCTGGGGCTGTGGCCGTGCTGGAGAGCCGCTCGCGGGGGGGCAACTGGTGACCTCGGTAGGGCGTGAAGGACGGACCGGAACGCCCCCATTCCCATGAGGTTTTAGTCGCCCCCCACTCCCCCGGCTCATACCTGCTGTCCACAAGGCTCCCATGTGGCCGCCATCTTTCTTTCCAGAGGGAGGAGGGCGGAAGGGACCAACACCCTTTCCCCTCCGGGCAGACATGATGGCCTGGATTAATGCATAGTCCTTTCACTTTTCTGCTCCAAGCTGCTGGGTTCTGCATTAAGTCCTTGTGCTTCTGGGGCTGTGGCCGTGCTGGAGAGCCGTTCATGGGGGGCAACTGGTGACCTCGGTAGGGCGTGAAGGACGGACCGGAACGCCCCCCTTCCCATGAGGTTTTAGTTGCCCCCACACCCCCGGCTCATACCTGCTGTCCACAAGGCTCCCATGCGGCCGCCATCCTTCTTTCCAGAGAGGAGAGGGCCAATGGGGCAACACCCTTTCCCCTCCAGCAGATTTGATGGTCTGGATTAACGCATAGTCCGTTCACTTTTCCGCTCCAAGCTGTTGGGTTCTGCATTAAATCCTTGTGTTTCTGGGGCTGTGGCCGTGCTGGAGAGCCACTCGTGGGGGGCAACTGGTGGCCTCGGTAGGGCGTGAAGGACGGACCGGAACGCCCCCCTTCCCATGAGGTTTTAGTCACCCCCACACCCCCGGCTCATACCTGCTGTCCACAAGGCTCCCATGTGGCCGCCACCTTTCTTTCCAGAGGGAGGAGGGCGGAAGGGACCAACACCCTTTCCCCTCCGGGCAGACATGATGGCCTGGATTAACACATAGTCCTTTCACTTTTCTGCTCCAAGCTGCTGGGTTCTGCATTAAGTCCTTGTGCTTCTGGGGCTGTGGCCGTGCTGGAGAGCCGCTCGTGGGGGGCAACTGGTGGCCTCGGTAGGGTGTGAAGGACGGACCGGAACGCCCCCCTTCCCATGAGGTTTTAGTCGCCCCCGCTCCCCCGGCTCATGTCTGCTGTCCACAAGGCTCCCATGTGGCCGCCATCTTTCTTTCCAGAGAGGAGAGGGCGAATGGGGCAACACCCTTTCCCCTCCAGCAGATTTGATGGCCTGGATTAACGCATAGTCCGTTCACTTTTCTGCTCCAAGCTTCTGGGTTCTGCATTAAGTCCTTGTGCTTCTGGGGCTGTGGCCGTGCTGGAGAGCCGCTCGTGGGGGGCAACTGGTGGCCTCGGTAGGGCGTGAAGGACGGACCGGAACGCCCCCCTTCCCATGAGGTTTTAGTCGCCCCCACACCCCCGGCTCATACCTGCTGTCCACAAGGCTCCCATGTGGCCGCCACCTTTCTTTCCAGAGGGGGGAGGGCGGAAGGGACCAACACCCTTTCCCCTCTGTCAGACTTGATGGCCTGGGTTAACACATAACCCGTTCACTTTTCTGCTCCAAGCTGCTGGGTTATGCATTAAGTACTTGTGTTTCTGGGGCTGTGGCCGTGCTCAAAGCTTAACTATGATTTTCAGAGAGAAACGTTAGGTGGTTTACTTCCCATGGATCACTTTGTGTATAGAGAGATGTTGCGCGGCCGTGTAAGCGGCCGTGTAAGCGGCCGCACGGTTTTGAGGAAAAGTCCTAGTTCCCGCATACTCGAGCTGTGCTTGTAGAGGTTTCTGGTCACCGGGGTTCCATCTGGGGGAGGCGGGATGCGGTACCTACCCCATCTGGGACTTCCCGATGATCTCGGCTCTTTTGGGAACCTGTTTTTTTTTTTTTTCCTTTGGGATCTGTGGATCCCGCCCTCCATGTTGTCCTTCTCTTCGGCTAAATGCTGTCAAGATGGCGCTGGGGGGCGGGCTGTGGGCGTGACTTCCGGAATCTGAGGTTACCTGGGAGGTGTAGTCCCGGCATTTTTGAGGAAAAGTCCTAGTTCCCGCATACTCGAGCTGTGCTTGTAGAGGTTTCTGGTCACCGGGGTTCCATCTGGGAAAGGCGGGATGCGGTACCTACCCCATCTGGGACTTCCCGATGATCTCGGCTCTTTTGGGAACCTGTTTTTTTTTTTTCCTTCGGGATCTGTGGATCCCGCCCTCCATGTTGTCCTTCTCTTCGGCTAAATGCTGTCAAGATGGCGCTGGGGGGCGGGCTGTGGGCGTGACTTCCGGAATCTGAGGTTACCTGGGAGGTGTAGTCCCGGCATTTTTGAGGAAAAGTCCTAGTTCCCGCATACTCGAGCTGTGCTTGTAGAGGTTTCTGGTCACCGGGGTTCCATCTGGGGGAGGCGGGATGCGGTACCTACCCCATCTGGGACTTCCCGATGATCTCGGCTCTTTTGGGAACCTGTTTTTTTTTTTTTTTTTCTTCGGGATCTGTGGATCCCGCCCTCCATGTTGTCCTTCTCTTCGGCTAAATGCTCGCAACAAAGATTTTTTTAAACATAGGAAAAATGGAGGAATATTGACACTCCATTGATACTGTTGTGTATGATGCAGCAACCTATATGCTTAACACATTAATATTAGTACTTTTGTGGATCACATACCCCTAATAATAAAAAATTATGAACTTCCAGAAATGCTAATTCTACCTAAACAAATAAGTTAGTAAATGCATAATAAAACATTTTCTGATTAAATAAAAACATAAGAATATATTATATAAAGTATCAATGAAAGTTTATGTATGGTTCTTTTATTTTGGGACATATTTCTCAATATACTGCTTCATTATAGAAACTGCTGGTTTCAGTATTTTCTTCTTACAAGCCAAGATCTAGATAGGAAGAATTCAGGTTTCAAACAAGATCCTTTTGTGATATAGTTTCTCTTAAACTAGAAAAAAAAACCCCGTAAACCTAATACCAACACTAACCCCAGCCCTAGCTCCACCCCAACTTCACCCCAACTGCAACCTAAGGAAAATGACAATTTTCTTACACACTACCTGCTGGACAGGATTATGTCTAACTGTGAATATTTCTCCAATTCACCTCTATAGAAATTAGAATCTCAGTAAGTCATTGGATTTTCCTAAAATACTAAATAGGATAATAAAACCATGTGAAAGTCATAAGCTAGGCTTATACAATAATAAAAGTTCATTTCGAGAGGAAATAGCCTTAAGAGCAAAGCTAGAGAAATAACTATTTTCTGAGGATCCATTCCAGTATTCCAAACCATGACACTTTAGTTAGTTCCAAATACCCTCCTATATTATCCCAATTACAGAGTTATAGTTTCCTTCCAGAATATAATGTCTATTTTTCTCTGTTCTCTTTTGAACCCCGCTTTTATGATTCCCTGTTATGACAACCCTATCTTGACATGATTAAAAATAAAAAAGAACTAGAATTTTCCATCTGGGTGGTTCTTGCCTCATGTTATCACAGATGTCACTTCAATTCTTGCATCAAGGAAAGTTCAGATTTTGTACTTTAAGGGTTATTTTTTTCTCAGAATACTACAGACCTCTATGGAACACATTTAGAAGACTATTAAGAAAAGGAGTCTTAGTGATATAAAGCTTACTTCAACTCAATATTTAAAAAATTGTACTAACTTATCCATATAGAAATCTAGTGTCTGGGCACCATATTAAATGTTATCCTAGTATATATATCCAGTGGATGAATGACTCAAACTTTGAGACTAGTTTCGTAACCCTATATCTTTAAATCACTGTTAATTGACCTCATTGCTTACTCTGCTAGTTGGCTTCCCTCTGGGCCTTTATATATAACTTTCTGATTCTGAATACAGCTATTCTCTTGTATGTAGTTTATGTCTTAGCTTCAGAAATATGGTCTTGTGCTACTCCATATAATACTCTTTTTCACCTTTTGAATCTCCAAATCACAAGGGACTCTATGGCCTACTAAATTAGTCCTTTTGTTTCAAAGACAAATCTTAAATAGAAAATAACATAGACGCCAGAAAGAATAAATGTAATAACAAAATCTGCAATGGGAGCAGTGAGAAACTAAATCAAACTTTGATGCCCATTTCTTGATTTAAGAAGTAACTTAGAATTTAATACTGATATCAAAGAGAATAATAGGTTTTTGAAAAATAGGTATTATTTAATGTAACAGTTTATAAACTAAGTCAATATCTAGGTGATATAGGAAATAAATTTGAACAGAAAGTTGAAGACAAATAGATTTAGAAAAACTAATACTGAATATATTCCTCTGGTTATAAAGGAAGTATTATATTTTACTCATTGAATGATGACCAAAAATAGAAATATTGCAATTTTCCAAATCATATTTTTTTTCTTCTTATATTTATTTATTGAATCATTGTGGGAAAACTTACAAAGCTTTCAGGTTTAAGTCTCATTCATACAATGATCAAACACCTTTCCCTTCACCAGTACTCATTTTTCACCACCAAGAACCCCAATATACCCCCATCCCACCCCTCCCAATGGCTGTAAGAATGATTTCTACTTTACTCTACATTGATTGCATTCATTATTACGACAAAAGATGCACCATTATTATTTAGAATCCCCCCCCCCCCAACAATCAGAATTGCTGAAAAGTCATTTTGAAATACTTTGTTTTCTATAGCTGGTTATGAGAATCACATAATGTTGTGCGACTGCGATAGCAGTCATGCGATTTTGGATTTCTGCAAAGAGCCAGATTGGTTTCTGTGCATCTGATGTTATGGCTGTGCCTAAGAGATACTCATGGGGGGAAACTCGTGACCTCAGTAGGGCGTGAAGGATGAGCTGGTACTGCCCCCCCCCCCCCACTTACCATGAGACTGAAGTTGCCCTGTCACCGCTGGCTCATACCTGGCCTTCCTATAAGCTCTGAGGCAGTGGCCACCTTGCTGCCATGGGGGAAAAAGGCAGAAGGGAGCAACACCCTTTCCCTCCCAGGGAGCCATGGCGCCGTAGTTTAATGCATGGTCCATTCACTTTTCTGCCACATGCTGCCAGGCTCTGGATTAAGTACTTTTGCCTATGGAGCCATGGCTATAACAGAGAGCCGCTCATGGGGGGCAACTCGTGACCTCGGTAGGGTGTGAAGGATGAGCCGGTACCTCCCCCCCGCTTCCCATGAGTCTGCAGTTGCCCTGTCACCCCCGGCTCATACCTGGCTTTCCAAAAAGCTCTGAGGCAGCGGCCAACTTGTATGCAGTCAAGATGCATTTCTGCCAAAAGCCGCTTGGTTTCAAGATTTGTTTCTGAGTCTCTGGGATCATGGCCATTAATCAACTTGATCAGGAGCCAGAGAGGCCATTTGTAGGCAGCTACTTGGGGTCTCGTTAGGATGGGGATGAAAGGGTCCGTTCCACCTCCATGTGGTGAGGTCCTGCGTGTCTCGTCATTGCAGGCCCAAACTTGACTGTCCAGTGACCTCTGGAGGATGGTAGTCACCAGGCCGCCAGAGAGAACAGGCCAAGGCACAAAATCTATTCCCACCTGGAGTGGCCCAGCGCCAGTAACCTATTGCAGGAACAGGATGCATTTCTGCCAAAAGCCTTTGGGTTCCAAGATTCGTTTCTGAGTCTCTGGGATTACGGCCATTAAGCAGTTCAATCAGGAACCAGAGAGGCCATGCCTCCAATTATATAGCTGAGCCAGAGGTGGTTTGTGGGTGTGTCTCCCAATATCTACCTTTTGGCCATTTACTTTCTTGGTAAACTTTGCCCCAAGTTTTTGGGGTCTGGCCAAAGGCACAGCAGCAATTTTAGGATATCTGAAAGTCTGACGGTGCCATCAGGCTGCTGATGCACTCACCTCACAGGTACAGATTGACCTGCTGGCGGCACCATACCCCCCAATCATATTTTAGAGGAATACATTGAATAATGTGTTTCTTGTGACCTACACAAGTTATTGCTTGAAAAATATAGACAATATTTATGTGACTCAATAATTAAGTACATGTATAAACTATTGTGCCGGAGCCATAGCACAGCGGTAGAGCATTTGCCTTACAAGCGGCCAACATGGCCAACCCGAGTTCGATTCCTCTGCCCCTCTCAGAGAGCCTGGCAAGCTACTGAGAGTAACTCGCCCGCACGGCAGAGCCTGGCAAGCTACCCGTGATGTATTTGATTTGCCAAACACAGTAACAACAAGTCTCATGATGGAGACGTTACTGGGCCCGCTCAAGTAAATCGATGAACAATGGGAGGACCGTGACTGTGACCATGTATAAGTAACATTAAAAGTAATATAAATTTTATGATATTTAAGTATTAAAATAAAATATAAAGTATCATTTAGTATATAATACCACTTTACTATCTAATTGTTATTGTTAAGACAATAATTACATGAATATTACCAATTTACTCTGGAATCCAAAGGAAAATAAATACAGTTGCTTCATTAGAGGAAGCTGGGAAACAAATACTACCATGACAGATACAAACAGAGATTCCTGTCACAGAGAAGGTAATGAAGTTAGTAGTCATCCCCTTAACTTAGTCACCAAAGTACACTGAGATTCTAAATTTTATTTTTGAAATGCGTTTCCTTTAACAGATATCAGAAAAAATATAATCTACCTCAAAAAAAAAAGACTATGAAATTCAGTTTTGCCATCTTTGTACAATGCATATCTCTCTAAGCAAATATATTTTCAACTATAAGTTTATATCAATGTACATATGTGCAAAATATATGTGAAGGTATGTACATTTATGTGTGTGATTCTGAGAAGCTTTCTAATGATATGACCCAACCTAGGTACAGTACATTTTTACAAGGATATGACCAATATATCTATCTTCAAAAGTCCATATTAACAGCACCATGTGTGAGCCATAATGTAAACTATAGACTTCAGCTGATTGTGTGTCAATGTACAAATGTCAATTTTACAAATGTGCCACTTCAGTAGACATGTTGGTTGATATGGAGTATGATATGGAGTATGCTGTGTATGTGGGTGCATTATATGGGATATTTTTGTATCTTAGTTGGACCTTTAAAATTTTGCCACAAATTTTAAGTTACTTTAAAGAAATTAATAAGTAATCTTATTAAATATAGAGGTTATGTAGACATTTAAAAAATAGAATAGAAGAGCCACCATCACATATAGACGCCACTCAACAACCAATTGATTTTCATTTAAGCATTTAATCTTTTAGGCATATTGAATGCTATTTTAAGCACTAAATTAGGTATTAGGATTACATTAATCAATAAGAATTGTCCCTTCACCTCTTGACCTTACAGTCTATTCAGTAAAGTAATTCTCTGTGGTATTAATGTTCCATGAATAACACTCTTGTTTTCAAAGAGAAAACATTATTACTTGCTTAAAATCTCAGGTCTCAAGGTCAGACTCCCTGGATCTGAAACACACAAACACTAACAACTAATTTCAGTAGCATGTTAGGAGATATTAATTCATCTCTTTACACTTACATTTATCTATAAGGAACATATAAGTGAACATAAATACTTGAGCTTGTTTCAAGAGTTTCATGATATAATATGGCTAAAACAGAATAACAAATAAATAAATCTGTTTGCAGTGAAGCCATACTGTTTTTTAACAAAAGTGATTATCAAAATGATTAGGTAGTACTATTGTGCTCTGTTTAAGATATACATTTTCTCCAAATATCTAACTGGAACAATAGGTATCTTTCTACAGAGACATATTTATGTTGCGATTAATAATTATTTTGAACAATACTCTAGCATCATACTTCTGATGAATATATCAAGTGGTCATTATATTTATTTTATCTATTTATTCTGTCATATTTATAACTGTTGGTCAGGAAAATAGTTCAATGAGTTGAGCACAGGCTTTGCATGCAGGATTCTTGGGTTTTAACCCCAGCATTCCATGGTCCCCATGCACCTCTCTGCAACACAACTGATAGAGAAACAGAGAGCAGCCCTTAAAACACTGTACAATGTGGCCCTCAAACAACTTACCAACAAAACAATAGTAGCAACAACAAGGAATCTTCTGTAACAATGTGCTTGAGTGTCTGCTAATTCTAAGTAAAATAGATTGGAGATCAAAGATTATATAACACATCTGCATCTGCTTGTTACACTCACAAATGCAAAATATGTTTGATTGGCAGCATATGTTAAAGTGAGTACCAATCTGTTATGTCAATACTTCCATTGTCAGCTGAACTACAGAAGCCTGATCTATAATGTATTTTATTAAGATGGATGTCTTTAGTTGTTGAACAAGTCATGGTAAAATATTTGGCTAATGTTTTTATTACATGCCATATGTGTGGGCAGAAAGGTTGTCCAATAATACATAAAATGTCACCATTTTCAATACATATCTAATTGAATTTTAATCAAGTGGATGTTTTGCATGAACCAAATAACCAGGTGACTAATAAAAACATATTGTATTTATTTAATAGTTAAGTGAAAACAGAAAAATGATTGTTTCAAAGTTCTATGTGTTCTGGAAAAAAATGTAGAGTTTTTTCACGAACACATGCATACAGAACAGTGTGGTACAATCAAGATGCATTGAAATAGCACTAAAATAAATGTCACCCTGCTATTTAAGAAATAACACTCTATGTTTAGAGGTGATTGGCTCTAATATCTGAATCTCTTTGATGACTTTTTATAATGTCATAAAGTAACATTTTTTCTCTTCTCCACAGCCAAGAAGAAATTTAAATGTGCATACTCCCACTGTGACAAATAATCAGTCTAATATAAGCCAACCTAGGAACAGTGTTAACTCTCAAAATAATTTTAAGAATCACAAGAGAACAAAATCTAGAAGATGTTTTGAAAACAAAACAAGTTGTTAAAATTTGGTGTTTCTTAAGAAAATACAGAGCAGTGAATCAACTTCTCTCTCCATTATCTTCCCTTATCATTTTACATCTAATCTTTTGGTAAAATAGCATTTTGTTTTGTTTGTTCACTTTGTTTTTCAGTCTGGCTTGACTATGCTCCAATTTATTAAAAAAAAACAATTTGTGAATTTTTTTGTATTTTTTCCAAAAATATGTTATTTTAGTTGAAACTATAAGAATGTTTTGCTTAGGTGAGACTAAATTTCTTACATACCATTCTCTTATCACTTATATTGAGATTTAAAAAAATCCATGTACAAAACTGAGAAAATAACTGGTCTTAGAATTGTCTGACTTTCTCCAGAGTGAAGTCCAATTATGCCTGAGAGAATTCTTTACCTTCTAGATAAGTCTAGGTTAAAAAAAAAAAAGTGCGGTTGAGGATGTAAGTCAGTCATAGATGGCATTCCATGTATGAGGACCTAGTTGTGACTGAGGAAAAATGGATTAATTAATTAAAAATGTAGATCCCCTGGTCATACCTGAAGTCATGGATAAAGGAAGAAGTACAATCTACACCTGTTATCCCATTCAATGCCTACTTACATAAGCCTTAAAAATCAAAACTTTATCTTGTTTGCATTCTTCTGTTATTAACATTAATGTTTATTTTAATGTATGATAATGTAATTCTATGGGATTCATTCTAACTTATCTCAAGGCTTTGAGATTGATTTCCTTTTCTGCAGACTTCTTACAAGACACTACATTTAATTATTTGACAATGGTATCAGTATAATCATATACTTTGATTAGATTCATTATTTCAACAAAAGATGCACCATTATTATTTAGAGTTTACAGCCCCCAATCAGACATGCTGAAAAGGCATTGTGAAATAATTTGTTTCTACAGCTGGTCACAAGAATCAAATGATTTTGGATTTCTGGTATTTTACTTATTAAGCCTGGAAGTATTTATGCTGAGAGTCAGATAATTATGAGATTGGTTTCTGTGTTCTAGAGCCAGGGCCGTGCCGGAAAGCCGTTCGTGGGGGGCAACTCGTGACCTCAGTAGGGCTTGAAGGACGAGCCAGGAACATCCCCCTTCCCATGAGGTTTCAGTCGCCCCATCACAACTGGCTCATACCTAACTTTCCATAAAGCTCCGAAGCGACTGCCATCTTTCTTTCCAGAGGGGAAAAGGCAGAAGGGAGCAACACCCTTTCCCCTCCGGGCAGACGTGGTGTCGTGGATTAACACATAGTCCATTCATTTTCTGCTGTAAGCTGCCGGACTCTGCATTAAGTCCTCGTGCCTCTGGAGCCATGGCCAAGCTGGAGAGCCGCTCATGGGGGGCAACTCATGACCTCGGTAGGGCGTGAAGGACGAGCCAGGAACACCCCCCTTCCCATGAAGTTTCAGTCGCCCCATCACGACTGGCTCATACCTGGCTTTCCATAAAGCTCTGAAGCAGCTTCCATCTTTCTTTCAAATGGGGAAAATATGGCAATTTTAGTAAGAGAGAAGAAATACTTTTTTATGTCAGTGATCTATCTAGACTACAAAGAAGTGATCATCGATGTCAAGAGAGGGGTTGGACGGGGTGATACCATTTCACTGAAACTCTTCAGTGCCACCCTCGAGAACATCATGTGACGACTGGAATGGGAAGGAATGGCAGTGAAGATAGAGGGTCGGTAACTATACCAGCTCCGCTTTGCTGATGACATCATTCTAATAACACCAAACATTAGCCAAGCAGCACAAATGCTGGCCGACTTTGACTGTGAGTGTGAAAAGGTCAGACTCCAGGTGAATCTCACAAAGAAAATGTTCATGAGAAACATTCTTGTACCTGATGGTCCATTTGCCCTCAACGGAAAGAATATCTCTGAATGCAGCCGTTATATGTACCTAGTTCGAGAAGTCAGCATGACAAATGACCCAGCACCTGAGATGTGCAGGAGGAAGAGAACGGCTTGGAACACCTTCAAGAGTGTTGAAAAAATAGCTAAGAGGATGAAAAACCTCTGGCTCCGGGTACATCTTTGATTCCACTGTCCTTCTTACATTAACAAACGCCTCAGAGACCTGGGCCCTATGAAAACAGGATGAGAATTCTATCCGGGTCTCTCAAATAGGAATTGAAAGAGCTATGCTTGGAGTATCTCGCTTTACTCAAATGAGAGATAGAATCCGGAATTCTGACCTCCATCAACGCTCAAGAATCAGGGACATTGTCTCATTTGCCAAGTCATCGAAAATCAGATGGGCTGGACACATAATGAGATTTGGAGACGACAGCTGGACTAGAGCTATTACTGACTGGATTCCACAGGACATCAAAAGACCGCGTGGCCACCCACCTACCAAATGGTCAGACTTCTTCATCAAGACCCTGAACGATCGGTTTGAGGATCTTCGTATTCCTAGAATGAACAGACACCACTGGGCTACACTAGCATGCGACAAGGACAAATGGAGACGTTACTGGTGCCTGCTCGAGCAAATAGATGATTAACATGAAGTCAAGTGATCAAGTGATCTATCTAGACTGGAAAACTTACTAAGCTTAAGAAATTTCTAGCATCTCCAACTTAGTGTAAAGACTGTAAATTTATGAATTAATTAGTATGCATCTGAGTTTATTTTTAGCCTTCAGATATACTTTGTGTCATCTAGCCACCATAATATACTTATTTAACTAAATATTACTTATTTCAGTATAAATCTTTACTTCTACTATGTGGCACAGTGTATATGTTTATGTATGTGTAAACACAGTTGACAATGACTTTAATAACCTTATATGTGTCAACTAAATTCCAATACATTTTAAACTTTAATTTCTATGGTCTAGGTACTCTAGAAATACCTTAAAGGGCTGTAACATATTCTTGACATAGTGGAAGTCCAAGTTAGATTCCAAAGCACCATTATTAGTGATTCCCAGGAGCACATTGAGCACTTCTTGGTGTGACATACAAAAATAATATTAAAATTTTTATCTCCAAGTGTATAATATCTGATAAAACATATCACCCCTTAAATAAGTATACTTGGATAATCTTTGGGCTGGAGCAATAGTACAGCGGTAGGGCGTTTGCCTTACAAGTGGCCGACATGGCTGACCCGAGTTTGATTCCTCTGCCCCTCTCAGAGAGCCCGGCAAGCTACCAAGAGTATCTCGCCCGCACGGCAGAGCCTGGCAAGCTACCCGTGATGTATTCGATATGCCAAACACAGTAACAACAAAGTTTCCAATGGAGGCGTTACTGGGCCCGCTCGAGCAAATCGATGAACAATGGGAGGGCAGTGACAGTGACAGTGACAGTGGATAATCTTTGGAAGAAGAGTATGCTTAAAAGACTAAAATGTACACATAAATTAATTTATAAGTAAAAAATAAAAAGTTTACTAAGGTTGATATTTGCTTGTAGAATTCACGTTGATATTTTGGTTTATAAAACTTTATTTTATAATCTTTGTAATGTATTCCAAGCTTAGGCATCAAAAAATCAAGGCACAATAATTGTATTTGCAATATCTTCTAGATGTCAGTACCTGACAAGTTTTTGTACCTTAATCCTGTAGTTTTTGCTCTAATAAGCAATGAAACTTTGCTAACAATTTCACTCTTGAAATATCTCAAAACACATATGGAAATTTCCTTTAGAGCTAAGATTTATTTGCATCCAATTTTCACATATTTTGTTGGTGTCATAATATATTTACCAAACTTTCTTAATTTGTTCCTTTAATACATTTGAATAACACTACTGAAAAAAATATGGCAAGAAAGTATTAATTTTAAAAGTAGGGGCCAGAATTGTAGTACAGCAGGTAAGGTGCTTGCTTGGTATGCTGCTGACTGGGGTTTTAATTATCAGCATCTCATGTGGTCCCCTGACCTTTGATCATCAGCATCTCATATGGTCCCCTGAACTTTGCCAAGAGTGATCCTTGAGCATAGTCAGGAGTAAGCCCTGACCACTACCAACTGTGTCCCCAGAAAAATAAATAAATAAATAAATAGAGAAATTTATCAGCATATTTTCTTCTGTAAATGTAATATATCTTCCCACATCTTTTGAAGTAACTTACATTCATGAAAATTATCTTGCTTTGATAAAAAATAATTAATTATATACAAAGTTCTCACCACAGTTTACTTCTGTGTTACAAGTAAATAATTATGTGTTAATTGAAATAATTTGATTGTTAATATTTTAAATATGATCTGATTTTGGTCACTAAAGTTATTTTATCAATATTTTAAGAATTTCTATGTTGATTTTTATCTCTATATTTATTGCAAATATGTCACTGAATACAGTATGCTAAACTTATAAATTATATCCTATTAAGATGTATGAATTAAGTAAAACACTTAATAAAGTTTTTTGTAAATATGTTTTTCAAACTATTAGCTTGGAGGGACATCTGCATTTGAGGAACATTTTTATAAGGTTCAAATTAAGTTCTTATTTTAACACATTAAATTTAAGATTATATATTTAATTTTACTGACCCACCAATATCGAGAGCAATCTAATATTAACTATTTCAAACATGAGGAAACTACTCTAATTAACGATGGTTTCACATAAACACAGAGAATCATAGTAGAGATCTAAACCCAGGTATGGTCAACGGTAATTCTACCAGTTCCTCCATTAATCTCATACTTCCTTGGTAGCCATTTATTGCACGGCACCTCCTCATTTCCAGGTATGAGTAGAACATTTAACACAGGAGGAAGAAAACATGTTAAAAAGTAGGTAAAAGGAAACTTTTTTTTTCTAAAATATAGAATACCCAAAACCTTCTTAGTATAGGATAGGTGTAAGTAAGCATCAAAATGGGCAACAGACCTTTATGAAAAGAAGTATTCAAAGGCCTCTGTCAGAAAGGATCTTTAGGAAGGAAAACAAATTGGTAACTGATATATACATCCAATCTCATCATCCCAGTCACTTTTTAATATATTTTAAACACTTTATTTCATGCATGGTTTTCAATTCTGTTTTTCTGGTTATCATACTCCCTCCACAGAATATGGTCAAGCAAAACTGAAAGATTGACGGATTGCCTCAAGAAAATTTATTTTAGTTATAGGATCCCCTTGAAAGGTTGAACAAGAAGCTGTCACATAGAGCCTGGTTAGATTATTCAAGTCATCAGCTGTGAAATTAGTGTATTTAGTTTAAGCCCTCACTTTTTTTAAGGGGCTCTCTCCTTCACTTGTGGAGATTTCTGTAAAGCATGAATACAAAATCACAAGGCTCTTACAGATCTGAAATGATTGGCTCTATCACACAGAGTAATAAAAATCAGACAACATTTCATAAACAAATGTAAAATATATATCAAACTGGAACTACTAGTATAATAAATTTTAAAAATGTACTGCATTTTCGAATCAGTTTTTTCTCCCTTATTTATGCCATCTCAGTGAATTATAAAGCCATTCAACCCATAAAAATGCAAGCTAATTATTCTTGTTTCTTTTATTCATGTTTCTGCATTTAAATTTGCATTTTAGTAGTTTAAATATTTCTAAAATTTTCAGCATTTTCTACTTTGTCTCAACTACAATACATATAATATTCTGTAACAGTGTGCTATTGTCTTCAACTCAAATTATCAGTCTTCCCCCAAGACTTTAAATTATACTACTATATTGTCATATTTTATTTTTTCCATCGTCTCTTAAAGTTCTAGGAATTTCTCATAAGCTATGATATATTTGTTACCATTATCTGGTGCTTAGTCTCATGTCACAGAACTTTGTGATATTCCTAGCATGTCCCCACAACCTCTGTTCCACCTCAATTTAGACATAGAGACATACTAGTTCAAATGAATCCGTGACACGATAAGTTTACTATACCTAAAATATAAAGTTTATAAGCATATAAGTTAAATTATCATAAAGGACTAGTATTTGCACCATGAGACTGGAGCAATAGTACAGTGGGTAGGGCACTTGCCTTGCATGAAGATGACCCGGGTTCGACTCCTCTGCCCCTCTCGGAGAGGCAGCAAACTAACGAGAGTATCCTGCCCTCACGGCAAAGCCTAGAAAGCTACCGATGACATATTCAACATGCCAAAAACAATAACAACAAGTCTCACAATGGAGATGTTACCGGTGCCCTCTTGAGCAAATCAATGAACAAGGGAAGGACAGTGCTACAGGGCATTTACACCATATTGCTCAAGGTAGAGAAAATAGCTGGCATAAGGACTGAAGAGATAGTATAGCAGGTATTTTCTTTATTTCCTTATGTGCTGCTAACTCAGGTTTGATCCCTGGCACCACATAATGTCTGTCCCCTAAGCACATCAGGAATCATCTCTGAGCACAAAGCCAGAAGTATGTCTCAAGCATCACTTCATGTGATCCAAAAACAAACAAACAAAAATTCTATCTTAGACTCCTAAACATAAATTTGCTTCTTTACTGTACTATTAACAGGAATTTGAATAATTTAAATTTGGAGATACTGAAATACCTTATCCAAATTTTTGAGAACACTGATATTTATTTTGTATGACTTATTACATATAGTGATTATCTACGTATATACACACACACAATTTCAAATTCTATAATTGGTAACATATTTGTCTTTACCTTATTTATCTTAAATAGCTGTGTATTTTTGATTTTTAATTTCTTTTGACCTGTATAAGCTTGAAAACATACATACAAAAATACACAATTTTTATCTGTATTACAACATATATATTGATTAAATAAATTATATTTAGCATGGCAAAATTACCAATTCTACCAATTTTACCAATTCTAGGCAATATAGACTTAATTTTTAATGATTTATTTTCTTTTATTTATGCATTCTTACTGTATAGAATCTCTGACTACTTTATACATTAAAATACACTGTTATTATTATTATACCTGCAATATATTATAAAGTTTATCACCATTAATCTTAAATTATTATTCATTATGTTCTTCACATTTGGACTTTTATCTGGGATTATGTTCCTTTTAATTCTAAAATTTCTTAATTTCTTTTTTACTTTATTGCTGATCTTCTAGTTTACATATAATTATTTCCAACTTTACATCATTTTGTTTGTTTCTTTGTGAGTCAATCCTGACAATTGCTCAGGTTACTCTCAACTTGGTACACAGGGTTCTCTTCTGGCAATGGTCAAAGAACCATGCAGTGCTGGAGATGAACTCTGTGTTTTCTGCATATAAAACATAAGCTGCATTCCTTAAGGTTATCTCCCCAGCCCCACAACCATTTTCATAGAATACTTTAATTGGCATGGAATTTATATTTGTGGTTTTGTTCTCTCAGAATGTGTTTTTAACATGGTCATTTAATTTTAATTTCCTCCTTTTTTTTTTTGAGCCACACCTCTGGACCTCAGGACTGATTCTTGGAAGCAGTTGTGGGACCATATGCTGTAGTGAGGATAAAAATAGTATAGGTTTCACGCAAAGGCAAAGCCTTGATCTTTTTACTCTCTCTTAACTTGCTTCTGATTATTTTAACTGGTGAAAGATCAAACTCAAGTTACCTTGTTTTTCTTTGTTGTATTGGTGTTTTTCGCTTTCATGTATTTTATTGTTTGGGTTTCCAAAATTTATATTCTTTATACATGCATTTTATGAAGTTATATTATAGTAACATGAAGATACTGTTTGATGTAGTTTTGAGTATTTTATTTCTTTAAATATGACATTAGTCATATTTAAAGAAATAAAATATTCAAAACTACATCAAACAGAATCTTCAAACTTCTCTAGTTCTGTTTGGATTTCTAATATATATATATATATATATATGTATATATATATTAGAAAACTTGAATACACCTATGAATTTCTTATAATCTAGAAAATTTAAATACAATTATGAATTTCTTATAAACTACATTTTTCTCTTTATTCTAAGTTAGACTTCGAATTTTCTTCTGTTGTGTAACTTATTTCAGTTATTTTACTTCATATTTTTCTATATTGTTTTGAAAAAGAGGTTTCAATTTTCAATTTCTTATAATGTTTAATTTTACAATTTCTTTTGCAACTTATTATACACTCTTCAACTTAAATTACATGTTATCTAAGTCCTTGAATTTATTAATTTCAACTGAATGTAGGGCTGGAGCGATAGCACAGCGGGTAGGGCGTTCGCCTTACAAGCGGCCAACATGGCCGACCCGAGTTCGATTCCTCCGCCCCTCTCGGAGAGCCCGGCAAGCTACCGAGAGTATTTGATATGCCAGACACAGTAACAACAAAGTCTCCAATGGAGACATTACTGGGCCCGCTCGAGCAAATCGACGATCAACGGGAGGGCCTTTACCTTACCTTAACTGAATGTACTAAGCACAACAAATATCAATAATAAAAGTCCTGTATAAGTTGTTGTTTGCTAAATTCAAATCTCTCTTCTTAGTGTCTCTTTTGTTATCCTTTTTTTGTTGTTGTTGCTTTTTGGGTCACAATTGGTGATGCACAGGGGTTACTCCTGGCTTTGCACTCAGGAATTACTCCTGGCGGTGCTCAGGGGACCATATGGGATGCTGGGAATCTAACCCGGGTCGGCCGCATGCCAGGCAAATGCCCTACCCACTGTGCTATCTCTCCAGCCTCTATTATCCCTTTCTATTACGGTCCATACCATGAAATTCCAGGTTTTGACAGACTAAATGTTTTTATTTATTGCCATATATGTTAACAAATTAAAGGGAAAATTTATATCTGTTTCACATTGTATGTCTCTAGAAAAGATCTTTTATTTCTGGTCACAAAATAAACAAATGAACTTCAATTAACCAACAGGATGGGAAACTAATCTAGTTACAGTACTTTAAAAGTCTTGTCTATGTTTTATTCATCATATTCCTAGTTACAGATCTATACTTTTGTTGGAAGTCCCTAAAGTTCTGGAATTTTAAAGTCTTAAATTCCATTTTATTGCTCCCCCAATCTTGTAAAATTGCAATCAGATCGACATTTCTGTTATGCCTCTGATTCTTCTCAATCTCTCACTGCACAGCTGTCAAATGAACTATCTCAATGGGAGAGAAACTTTTAAGTATTTCATTCATCTCTCTCAATTGAAGCTTACCTTGCCTATAGAATCATGGCCTTACAAGATTTTTTTTCCTTAGAAACTCTCTGTTTTGAAATATTTTTCTTGAGATTTTTCACAAAGTCCTATTAGAAAGGTGGATTTCCACCTCACTGTACAAAGCTTGCCATCATTACTGAACGTGCAAGAAGATAAGGGAAAGAGAAAGGAAGGAAAGATGGAGAAAAAGAAAAAAATAAGAGAAAAAAGCAGAAGCAACAGAAACAGCAACAAGCAATAGAGGATGACAAAGAAGATAAATACTTACAAACTAATTTTCAGTAGAAATTACATTAATTTTGACTGAAGTTACATTTACTTCTAATACATTATAATAAATGTAGTAATATCAACATAAATCTTAGTCTGCCCACTAGTATTTATGCTGCTAAATGGTTATTTAGAACCTGGGAAAAGACAGTTTTAAGCCTACATTCTGTTATTGTAGATGACATCTAAGGAGTAAAGTAAGCACACATATGTGCTAAATATTTACTTAATTCCAGTTAGTCATCCTTCCTATTCTTGACATCCCTTTTGATATAAAAATATAAAAGAAGAGAAACTTTTATAAAAAGTTTTCTGAGATCTCAGATGCAGTCAATATGTGATTTTTATTACAAATTATTGCATGAAATGTTGAATGAATATCATAAGGGTAATTTTAAAGGATAAATTTTAGATTCTGATAAAAAAAAGAAAGGTTAGGAATACATTGGTCTTGGGCTACATATTTGCACCGTGATTCACAAACTAAGCATCCGTGTCATATTTCATTTCTTTTAATTTAATGGTCTGGTTATGGAAAACTTGATGGCAGGAAAGCTATTATGAGAGAATATTTGAGATTTGAGTCTATATAGATAGTATTTGGAAAAATATTTTGTTTATGGAAGGGAGAATGCTGGGAACGACATATCCATCCTACAAAATTTGGTATGTGGACAGTTGGACATGCTTATCAAAAAGATCTGAGTAGGTCATGAATAAGCTTTTCCATTGCCTTTCTGGATGATGTGATAGATCCATCAGGCTCGTCCCAAACTATGTTGGTGAATGAGCTCGGGAATTTCTGAAGACAGACGTCTTTGTGTGGCTTTCTCTCTCTTGGCATTCCTCGCACAATCATGGAGTTACTGAACCAGTCGATATATTCTTTGCTGATGTTGTCTATAATGGTATGTTCTCATATTGCTGCAATAGTGCCAAAGAGCTCCCAGTTGTTCTGGTCATTCTGGGAGTTCTCTTCTTTAGCTTTGCAGCCCTTTCTCCCTGCTCTGTGAAGTAGAATTTTGCACAAAGGAGATGGTGATATGATCCCATTTGGAATTTTGAGACAACAGCAACATCAGTCAGACAAAACCATTGATTGAATATGATGTGGTAAATTTTATTGTGGAACTGTCCACTGGGAGACTACCATGCCCAATGTTTAGAATTGGCCTTCTGATACTGCAAGTTACCATGAATGGTTTTGGTCAACATAATGATCTCAGACAGTCTTTCACCCTATTCTTCCATTCTAGGTCATTCGTCCCAATGTGGAGTTCTTCGGGATACCTTCTGGTCCTATCTTGGCTTTAAAATCACCGATAATGATATCGTAGAAAGTATGGTCTTCTATATAGAACTTCTGCAGCTCCATGCAGAAGTCCTCAATTTCTTCTTCTTTGTAGTTGGATGTTGGTTCATAGACGATAAACATAAAAACTTTAGGCAATGAGCCACATCTATTTAAACATAAGGGTCCTATTAGGATTGTTAGGCATTCAATGCTCATGGCCAAGTTCATGTTGACAAGGACACCGACACCACCAATGCCTCTAGTGTCTCATTTCTAAGGAATAGTTCTTCTCCAGTGTCAAAAATGGTGTGTTGTGATCTATGCCTTCTCATCTCAGTCAATCCAATGACATCATACTTGGTCTTCTGTGCTTGTACCATCAGGTCCTCGATGGATGTTTCTGATGCCAGCATATGTGTATTAAAAGTTCAGGTAGTCATTTTAGTCCTTCTTCATTTTGGCAGCCTAGTTCAGCTCTGAGATTTTAGCAGCCTCTCCTTGTTTGTCCTTCTCAATGCTGCTTTATTGGAGGCTCTTCCAAGTTTAGGGGAATGAGGCCCATTTTTGTGACTGTTTTTGGAATATTGAGTACACCACAGGTAACTTGCCAAGCTCTGCCATGTGGGTGGCATGTTGTAACAATTTGTGTTGCTGGTTGGCACCATTACTGCCCTCTTGCCATGATGAGGTGGTGAACCATTGAAGTAGATGGGACTTCGTACACTTCACTTATCTACTTCAGAAATCAGACATGCCATTACGTCGGTAAAGAAGTATACAGCACCCGGTCCAGGCAAGGTCAGAACCAAACACCTGAAGAATCTGCTGCCAGTACTCGTCAATACACTGGCTCAGTTCTTCACATGCTACTTGTCTAAATGCAAGGTTCCATCCCAAAGGAAAACCAACAGATCTTTCCTGTTGTATAAGAAGGGAGACATCCATGATATTAGCAACTATCGCCCAATCTGCCTACTGTCCTTTGTGTACAAGTTGTTCACTTCAGTCAACTTGAATAGGATTGGCAGAACACTAAATGAAGGACAACCATATGAGCAAGCCGGGTTCTGAAAAGGATTCAGCATGATCGACCATATCCACATGGTGAACAAGCTCATTGAGGTTTTGTGAGAGATCAAGATACCACTCTGTCTAACATTCATCAATATAAAGAAGGCCTTTGATTCTGCTGAGACTGAAGTGGTTGTGGAACGCTAGTCAAACAGGAAGTTCAAACTCAATACATCAGGATCCTCCGTGAGCTGTATTATGGATTCACCCATCAGGATCTCACCATTCTACAAGGAAGTGATCCATGTCAAGAGAGGGGTTTGGTAGGCAATACCATTTCACCAAAACTCTTCAGTGCCACTTGTAAGAACATTATGCGACTACTAGAATGGGAAGGAATGGGAGTGAAGATAGAAGGTCGGCATCTATACTACCTCTGCTTTGCTGATGACATCATTATAATAACACCAAATATCAGCCAAGTGGCAAGAATGCTGGCCGACTTTGACCATGAGCGTGGAAAGGTTGGACTGCAGCTGAATCTCATGAAGACAATGTTCATGAGAAACGGAGTAGTTCCTGATGTTCCATTTGCCCTCAATGGAAAGAATATCTCCGAATGCAGCCGTTATGTGTCAAGAAACCAACATGACAAATGACCTGGCACCTGAACTGCACAGATGGAAGAGAGTGGCATGGAATGCCTTCAAAAACGTAGAAATGGTCAAGAGGACAAAGAACCTCTGGTTCTGAGCACATTTTTCAACTCCACCATTCTTCCTGCACTAACACATGCCTCAGAGACCTGGGCCCTGTGAAAACAGGATGAAAATGCTATTTGTGTATCTGAAAGAGGAATCAAAAGAACTATGCTTGGAGTATCACATTTCACTCAAGTGAAAGAAGAAATTCATCCACCATCAAGAATCAGGGATGCTGTCTCATTTGCCAAGGCATTGAAAATCAGATGGAATGAACACGTAATGTGATTTAGAGATGATTGCTGGACTAGAGCTATTACGGACTGGATTCCAAGGGGCATCAAAAGAATGGCTGGCCACCCACCTATGAGATAGTCAGACTTCTTCATCAAAACCCTGAATGAACAGTTTGAAGCTCTTCATGTTCCTGGAGCAAGCAGACACTTTTGGGTTACACTATCATGCGACAGGGACAAATGGAGACATTACTGGCACCCGTTCGAGCAAATTGATGAGCAAATCTTCTTCAGTGCCACCTGTGAGAACATTATGTGACGAGTGGTATGGGAAGGAATGGAAGTGAAGATAGAAGGTCGGCAACTATACCACCTCTGCTTCGCTGATGACATCACTATAATACTACTATGATAAGTGATACAAATGATAGAAGTGATTTTTGTTTTCAGCAAATGTCTTCTTTTAATTGTAATTGGGTTTTGTATTTTTCATAATGTCATATTGAGGAAAGGAATATACTTGTACACATGACTATGTACTGAACAAGATAATCTAAACCTAATATAGAATGGAGTCTACTTCTTAAAGATATCACCAGGAATTTAAGAAGAGTATTGTTTACAGTGATTTATATATATATATATAAAACTTTTACTGAATTCATCCTAGACTTTTCCTGGAGTCAAGAAATCTCTTTTACCTTTTAATTTATTTTAGACATTGTTGTGTTTTAATGTCCAGGGTAATCTCATGTAAGTAGAAAGCTTCTATTTTTAATTAGTCCCTAATTTTTATCACAACACAAACTCCAAGGTTAAACAGTGTATATTATTATCACTGAGACTCAGCCTTGCTTTTTGAATTTGATGAAACGTTGAGGAACACGAGTGAATCTTGATATTCATTATTCTCTTACTATTCCAGATCACAGCATAATTTAATTCAACCAATAAACTAATACATAACAGGTATACATCCATGATAATCACAATCAATCACACTTCATTAGTTGCTTCTAATTAGAAAATAATGGAAAGTTCTGCATATTTACAAAGAAAATCAGGTTTATTATAAATGCAATTGCAACCCTGCTATACTGCACGTTACAGTTAAACAGCCAATATAATCAGGTGTGAAAAATATGGTAAGCCTTAGGGAAGCAAGATAATTGCCTCACAGGAGGAATGTTGATGGTGAAAGAGAGAAAAAGAAAAGTAAATCTAGGATTGATACTGTAAAAGTTAAAGACCAAGTGGTTATCATAAAAGACCAAAACATTCTCATTTGGGTCTACAAAACAGAGTAGAAAAATTTGAATTCATGTCCTTATTAAGGCATCCACAGCTCAAAGTCCAACATTAATATTATGAGAAGTCTGAATTTTGTAGGAGAAACCAAAAGCGATATTCTTATCAGATCACCTAAATTTTGAATGTTAGCATTATATCTGGTTACCTTTAAGGTAGACATAGCTCAGGTCTTACATTCATGTTCTTTATACAAGAGAGGTAATTTGAAAACATTAAAAATGTGTTGACGCCCTATCGAGATCAAGAGTTGCCCCCTACGAGTGGCTCTCCGGCATGGCCATGACTCCAGAAGCACAAGGACTTAATGCAGAGCCCAGCAGCTTGCGGCAGAAAAGTGAATGGACCATGCATTAATCCATGCCACCATGCCCGCCCGGAGGGGAATGGCTGTTGCTCCCTTCCGCCTTTTTCCCTCTGGAAATAAAGATGGCAGCTGCTTCGGAGCTTTATGGAAAGCCGGGTATGAGCCGGTTGTGACAGGGCGACTGAAACCTCATGGGAAGGGGGGTGTTCCTGGCTCTTCTTTCACACTCTACCGAGGTCAGGAGTTGCCCTCCACAAGTGGCCCTCTGGCACGGCCATGGCTCCAGAGCCACAGAAACCAATCTCATAATTATCTGACTCTCGGCAGAAATACTTCCAGGCTTAATAAGTAAAATACCATAATTCAAAATCACATGGCCGCAATAGCAGCTGTGCAACATCGTTTGATTCTTGCAACCAGCTGTAGAAAAAAAAATTATTTCACAATGCCTTTTCAGCATGTCTGATTCGGGGGTGTAAACTCTAAATAGTAATGGTGCATCTTTTGTCGAAACAATGAATCTAATCAAAGTAGATAGAGTGTTAACTAGAATTCATCTGCCTCACAGGCATTGGGAGGGTTGGGAGGGGGTGTTTATCAGGGTACTTGGTGGTGAAAAATAAGTATTGGTGAAGGGTAATGTGTTTGATAATTGCATGACTGAGACTTAATCCTGAAAGCTTTGTAACTTTTCCCACAGTGATTCAATAATAAAAAAGTGTTGATATGACCAAACTTTTCCATGAATTTCACAAGTGTGTGTGTATATATATATATATTATATATGTTTACATTAGTTAATGTCTGTATATATATTTTTAAGAAAACCTAATGCTTAGTGTCACCAAAGGTTTTTCTTATTGTAAAACATTTGTAGTTTTTCTTATTGTAAAAAATTTGTGCAATTAGAATTCTAAACTTCACATCAATTGAATACGTGGTAGAAATTATATATATATATTTTTAAAAATAGAACAAATATTAAACATTTCTTTTAAAAAATTAAATACCTAAGATCTAAAAATTATAGCACTTATTTTAAAAGCAGCCATACATGTGTGACCAGCAGCAAACTCAGGATAAGGGAAAAATGAAGGATTCCAAGATAAGAATCTTCGCCTTTTATAAAATATATCATACCTTAGATAACATAAGACTTTTATATCAATAAACTGATAATTTTAAATAATCTTTTACATGACTTTAAAAGAGTTGGAGTGAATTATGCCAATTATTTATATATAGTGCTTAGGGCTGAAGCAATAGCACAAGGGTTAGGGCATTTGCCTTGCACATGGCGACCTGGCCAACCCAAGTTCGATTCCTCCGCCACTCCCGGAGAGCACAGCAAGCTACCGAGAATATCCCACCTGCACAGCAAAGCCTGGAAAGCTCTCCATGATGTATTTGATATGCCAAACACAGTAACAACAAGTCTCACAATGGAGACGTTACTGGGCCCACTCGAACAAATTGATGAACAACGGGAGGACCGTGCTATAGGGCTTAGTACATTTTAATTACATTTCTTATCTGTTATTTTTGTATTTTGTTTTTGGGTATCTAGACCACACCCAACAATGGTCAGGGCTTATGCCTGCCTGGTTCTGTCTTTGGAATCACTCCTGGTAGTGCTTGGGAAACTATATGTGATGCAAAACCAACTAGGCCACAAGTAAGGCAAGTTCTTTGTCTGCTGTTCTATCTTGCAACCTGATTTATAGGGTTTTTTTTCTAAAATTTTAAAATTGCCTATTTGCTTCTAACTTCATTCTAATTACAAATATTTTATATTTGTAAAAAACAAATATTCTTACAAACAAAAATTTTACAACACAAATATGTTCGTTATTTTAGAAATATAGAATAAATATTACTAGATTATACAAAGAGCCATCAAATTCTGAAAATATTTTTTTTATTTTTGGGTCACCCTGGCGATGCACAGGGGTTACTCCTGTCTTTGCACTCAGGAATTATCCAGGCAGTAATCCGGGGACCATGTGGAACGCTGGAAATGGAACCCACCCCATGTCGGCTGGGTGCAAGGCAACCGCCCAACATGCTGTTATCACTCCAGCCCCCTGAAAATAAATATTTAGTAAGATACAGAAAGCAAGTCACTTGAGAATCTAAATAAATTTTTTAAATAGAATGAATCTTACATATCTAAGTCAATCATATACTGAAAGACACATACATACCGAGGCAAAGAATTAAAATCAGCAAAACCTCTGGCAAGATTCACGGGGTCTGCCTTCTTTCTTCTTGCCAGTTAACATGCAGTACAGACTGAGAAAGACACGGAAACTCTGGGGCCACGTGAGCCACGGACACAGCCGCATCAACAAGCACCATAAGCACCCTGGAGGTCTGGGTCATGCTGGTGGCATACATCACCACAGGATCAACTTTGACAAATACCATCCAGGTTACTTTGGGAAAGTGAGTATGAGGCATTATCACTTAAAGAGAAAGCAACGCTTCTACCTAACTGTCAATCTTGACAAATTTGGACCTTATTCAGCGAGCAGACACGGGTTAAAGCTGCCAAAAACAAAACTGGAGCAGCTCCTATCATTAATGTGGTGCGATCGGGCTGCTACAAAGTTCTGGGGAAGGGAAAGCTCCCAAAGCTTCCTGTCATTGTGAAATCCAAATTCTTCAGTGAAAGACCTAAAGAAAAGATTAAGAGAGTGTGGGAGGAACCTGTGTCCTGGCACCCTGAAGTCACCTAAAAGAAGGATCATTAAATGCTACACTGCTTTTCTTTAAATTATAAAATAAAATAAAATCAGCATGAAAGGGAATAAATTGAAGTCATGCATATGTAAAAATATTTTCTTTTGGATTATGAGAGATTACAATATTATTAATAAAAATAATGACTAGAAAATGTATGAAAGCCAAATTCTCAGTCAGAGACCAGCACTGGGAAATTGTGAAATTTCACTATTTCTGGGAGGAAAGACTAAGAGGAAATTATCATTTTAATAATTATGAAATAATAGGACAGAAGAGAAATGGAATACGGCTACTAGACACATTTTAAGAACCCTTTCATAGGTCTTTTGTTAAAAGGTTAAAAAAGTGAAAAAACACAAAACATTATATTGAAAAGATATCTGTACATCTGTGTTACAAATAGATCACATTTTACTGTAGGCAATACCTGGAAACAGCCCTAGTGCTCAAGAATAGATGAATGGATAAAGCAGTTATGGTACATATGCTCAAAGAAATACTACTCAGGTATAAGAAAAGATGGAACCTTGCTTTTTTATATTGTGTATGGAAATAGAGGATATGATGTTATGAAAGATGTGTTAAGGCAAGGATAAATACAAATAAAGGATGATTTAACTCGTTTATAAAGAAGCTATAAAGAAGCAAAATGAGGGATTATACCATGTCGTGCAAAAAAAATCATAAAATACACTATAATGAAGAACTGAGGATACCATTGATTGAGGAAGTGGAGTCCTATGTACTGTTGTAGGTGGGTATGTATACCTTAATGATAATACAGTTTGGTTTCACTTTAGGGGGAGGGGTAGCACAGCTTGGACAGAGACGGGACCCTATGACAATGATAATTGGAAATTATCACTTTTGACAAGAACTGATAAAGAATGAAAAAAAGCCTCTGCATTAGTTGTGGAATTCAAACGAACCTTTTGATGATGAAATAATCTGAAAAATAATAGTTTGGGCTGAAGAGATAGTACAGTAGATAGGACTTTGCATATGGCCAACCTGAATTTGATTCTCAGCACTTATGGTTCAGGAGTGATGCCTGAGTTCATAGATAGTAATTAGCTCTGAAAAATAGCCACGTGAGTCCAACAAACAAACAAAAATCATAACTAATGCACTTTTATCTTGATTTAACATAGTTGTATAATAAAAAAAAATACTGAATACATCTTGCATGAATCCAAGATCTTTATATATGGGATTTCAAAGCACAGAATTTCCCATTCACATTGGATGCGCTGGTATCAAGATAAGATGGAGCCATTCAATAGGACTTTCTATACTAAATGCATCTTGAATGTGCTAAGAAGATTAAAAAAAAACTTGCTGAAATAACTAACTAGCAACTTTTAATTTTGACTAAGCAAAATACTACTTTATTTTGCTTCCTTACTTGTACAAGAGATTTGTTGCAGAACCCTAAATTCAGAGCTGCAGGGACTCAATGGTATGGAAAAAGGTTTTTAAAATTAACAACTCCTAAATCTAATTCTCATAAATACTGACAAGATTTGTGTGCATGTGAATAGGAGTCATTAATAAGTTCAAAGCTGTTTATGCTTAAAAATAAATTTTGCAATTTAAAATATAAACATCTATGAATTTTTAAAAAATCTATGATAAACATGAAAAGGTTTGGGGTCAGAACTGCAACTCGATGACAAAGTACATGCTTTACATATTCGGCCCTATTTGTTATCCCTGGTGCTGCTTAAAAAACAAAATAATCATTTTGATTTTTGGGAAGGGGGATTCAAAGGTACTGAAGAGAAGTAGTTATTTCAGACAAATAGCCAAAAAAGAAGTCAGGAGTACATGTTTTACATTTAGTAAAAGGACCCACGTTTAATTCCATGCACTGCATGACCCTAGAAACACAGTAAGTTACCATCCCTAGGGGTGACTAAGCAAAGTCTGGTCACAAAAAGCATGGGGCCCATGCATAGGTATTCACTGTGCATAGGTGTTAAATAGGTTGATAAAAATTGCCAAGACAGGTCCCTAGAGGCACTAGGCACTGCTGGGAGATACATCACCCCCATCCAAACATTTTAAGTCAGCAGTAACAAAAAGATGTATATCAAAACATTCAATAATAATTTTTAAGTAAATGAAAGAAATTAAGTACCAGTATGACAAAATAGACCAAATGATAATGTAAATGAACATTTTTAAATGATGTTTATAAAAGTTTAAAAACACAATGAGTTTACATACTTTAAATGAGGTCTAGGAAAAATATTACAAGCGTAAGATTATTTTACCTATAAAATATTAAGAAATTTATTTTAAAGTAAAATAAACTAATAGCAGCTAAAATTTATTCTATACTTACATTGCATCTGATTCTTTTAAGCAATTCATAGGTCTCAAAAAGCTTCTACCTAGAAAAATAGCAAATTTTTGCCCGTATATTTTATATTTATCAGAAAACTCAGGGTCTGGAAGCAATAGAATAAAGTGAATATACAGCACAATCTAGAGTCTGATTTTCCTCTAGATTGTGATTCATTCCACAGCAGTGTAATAAAGAAAAATTAGGGGGAGTACCTGGCTGTAAAGAAAGCACTGGAAATTTACTTCAGCCATCTTCTATCTAGATAAAAGTTGTATTGATGATTACCCTATATAAGCTTAAATATATTGTTAAATATTATGTAAGTAGGTTAACATTAATTTGGCTACTAATAAAGGTGAAGTAACAATAATATTGATATTGCAATTACTGACTAGTAATGGCATTGGTTTGTCCTCAGAACTCATAGTCTAGTTTTAGCACATTGCAATTGCATAATTAAATAATTTTAATAATTTTTATTTATCGTTCCTATTCATTTGACAGGTATTAGGACATTTACCCCAACTCTTAGATGACTAGAGTGATGAGTGATTAGTCCTTTCATATATTGCTGTCACTGTCACTGTCCTCCCATTGTTCATAGATTTGCTGTAGTGGGCCCAGTAACATCTCCATTGTGATACTTGTTACTGTGTTTGGCATATTGAATACGTCATGGGTAGCTTGCCAGGCTTTGCCTTGCAGGCTAGATACTCTTGGTAGCTTGCTGGGCTTTCCGAGAGGAGTGGAGGAATAGAAGCCAGGTTGCCCAGGTGGGCCGCATGCAAGGCAAATGCCCTACCCTCTGTGCTATAGCTCCAGCCCAAATATATATGAAATATATACATATACACATATATGTATATATACAATGTATGTGTCTATACCTGCTATGTGTTTTACATATAAAATAAATATGTATATACAAACACTCTGAGGGTCTGATACAAGTTTATGAAAACAGGCAATAAGCCTTCTATCCAAATATGTAGGTAACTATTGAATCTATCTTCTCTGTTAGTTGTGTAAACACACAAAAAATAAAAAGGCCGGCGGTCTGGCCGCTTCCCCACTCCAGGGAGGTCGATGGCGATGGTCAGGTGAAGGAAGGAAATGAGGCCAAGCTGGTTGGTCTTAGTAGCCGTTTATTACATGGAAGAGATGTATGTCATGGAAGCCTCAGGAATCCTCGAGCACGTGCGCCTTTGTTCTCTCAGCTTCTGTCCTCAGCCCCATCTTCCCAGGTTCTCTGATGCACGTGTCCCCCCAGAGAGCCCTGAAATCTCCCTTATATAGATCATAGTACCTCTAAAGGGCACAATATAATGATGTCATCAAAAGGAGTTACAGAAAGAACACTGAGGTAGCAAACATACATTGTTTCCTTACATCTGCAGGCCAGTAATCCTGGCCTCACCTTTTCACAAGCTACAAGCACTTAGATTAGCACAACAAAGACCAGTCTGCTAGAGCTTGGAATCTACATCTCCAAAAAAGCAGTCTCATCCAAGCTAGTCAGGACACACAGGAAACTGCTTCTAGGACGTGTTTCTCCTCTCCTTGTCCAACCAACATATAAGCATACATAATATTAATCTGGAGGGGGATGCAGACCCCACTGGAGAGTCTTCTTTTGCATCTCCATGTAAAGGAACAGTAGCTTTAGCCAAGAGTTGAGGGCACCCGTCTCCTCCACCTCCTGGAGAGAAGAGCTTTACCACCTAACCTGACCAAATGTCCTTCGCCAACTATAAGACCAAGATGACTGCCCTCCGACGTCCTGATGGATCCATCACATCCTCCGGAACGGCAATGGAGAAGATTATCCATGACTTCTACTCAAATCTCTTCGATAGCCATGTCCACTTGCCGACATACCAAATTGCACAGGATGGGTATGTCGTTCCTAACGTTCTCCCTTCCGAAATCTGACATGCCATTTCGTTGGTAAAGAAGCAAACAGCACCCGGCCCAGACAAGGTCAGACCTGAACACCTGAAGAACCTGCCGTCAGTACTCATCAATACACTGGCTCGGCTCTTCACTCGCTACCTGTCTGAATGCAAGGTTCCGTCCCAATGGAAAACCAGCAGGACCGTACTACTGTTCAAAAAGGGAGACATCCATGACATTGGCAACTATCGCCCGATCTGCCTATTGTCTGTCATCTACAAGCTGTTCACTCGAGTCATCCTGAATAGGATTGGCAGAACACTAGATGAAGGAAAACCATGCGAGCAAGCAGGGTTCCGCAAAGGATTCAGCACCATCGACCATATCCACACGGTAACCAAGCTCATTGAGGTTTCTCGGGAGTTCAAGATGCCGCTCTGCTTAACGTTCATTGATTTAAAGAAGGCCTTTGATTCTGTTGAGACAGAAGCGGTCATTGAAGCCCTAGCCAATCAGGGCATTCAAGCCCAATACATCAGGATCCTCCGTGAGCTGTATTGCGGATTCACTACCAGGATCTCACCATTCTACAAAGAAGTGATCGTTGATGTCAAGAGAGGGGTGCGGCAGGGTGATACCATTTCACCGAAACTCTTCAGTGCCACCCTCGAGAACATCATGCGACGACTGGAATGGGAAGGAATGGGAGTGAAGATAGATGGTCGGCAACTACACCACCTCCGCTTTGCTGATGACATTGTTTTAATAACACCAAACATCAGCCAAGCAGCACAAATGCTGGCCGACTTTGACCGTGAGTGTGGAAAGGTAGGACTACAGCTGAATCTTACGAAGACAATGTTTATGAGAAACAGCCTTGTTCCTGACGCCCCATTCGCTCTCAATGGAACGACCATCTCCGAATGCAACAGCTATGTGTACCTAGGTCGAGAGGTCAACATGACAAATGACCTGGCACCCGAGCTGCGCAGGAGGAAGAGAGCGGCTTGGAACGAACGCCTTCAAGAACGTCGAAGAAATAGCTAAGAGGACGAAGAACCTCCGGCTCCGGGCACATCTCTTTGATTCCACTGTTCTTCCTGCATTAACATATGCCTCAGAGACCTGGGCCCTACGCAAACAAGATGAGAACGCCATTCAGGTCTCCCAAAGAAGAATAGAAAGAGCTATGCTTGGAATATCACGTTTCACTCAAATGAGAGAACGAATCCGGAGTTCTGACATCCGTGAACGATCAAGGATCAGGGACGCTGTTTCATATGCCAAGGTGTCGAAAATCAGATGGGCTGGTCACGTAATGAGATTTAAAGACAACCGTTGGACTAGAGCTGTTACTGATTGGATTCCACGGGATGTCAAGAGACCGCGTGGCCGCCCACCTACCAGATGGTCAGACTTCTTTGTCAAGATCATGAACGATCGGTTTGAGGCCCTCCATGTTCCCGGAGCGAAGAGATGCCATTGGGCTACACTAGCACGCGACAGGGACAAATGGAGACGTTACTGGCGCCCGCTCGAGCAAATCGACGACTAACGGGAAGTTAAGTGATTAAGTGATTAAGTGAATATTAATCATTTCGTATGGACACAGTAAGAAATACTTTGAGCTTATAGAATTGCTCTCGATCGCAGACTGCAGTGCTCAGGCCAGATATCTTTCCTATTCCTAGCAGCAGGGCCCTAGTCTTGTCGTTACTTTTGGATCATGACATCATTTGCCTATGATCAAACTCTTAACTTATAGTTAAGAATCGTGGCACCTTGGCCTGGCCCATCGCGATGCCAGGGTAGCACATAACTTACCGGCTTGCCCTGGTTCCATCCAGTCCCACGTCGGGACCCTGCCCTGGGGTGCTAGGAAGTGAGGGCAACTGAGGCTTAAGTTGAGAAGGCAGATGCCCAGGAGTGAATAATATTCAAAGCCAATCAATTCCTAAATTATAAAGCATAATATTAATTAATTGTCTTCCTGTATCCATACAAAAGGACATTGCATTAAAGTAAACTGCTCAAAAGACATAAGGAGAGGAGAAAGACAAATATTAACTTACAGTATAGCTTCAGTGTCTAAGCAGGATGAGACCTTACAAATTGGTTGGGGAAGAGAGCATAGAAGAGGTCACAGACAGACAAAGTAATGGGAGTGACTCGGGAGCACTGTGATGGGTACAATCTGATAAACCCAAGCTCCGTGTACTCCAACAGTTATTTGTGAAATTATTTCAAATTATTTGGTAAGAAAAAATCATATTTGTTTTTATATACTATTTTGGATGAAAATGTAGCACTAGAAACTATTATAAATTCAGCTCATGGTGATTGCTATTTAGAAGGGGATTTACAGTACACTTTTACTGAATATATAGTTTTTAAACAGAGATCATAACATGACAATACAATAGGAATACTATTTGGCCCATCTCACTGAAGACTATTTGAAACCTACAAGAATAAACTTTATCTAAAGTCTATAGAAATATCAAAAATATGTGTATTTACTAACAGTTTTATAAAGCTGCTTACATACTGTAAAAGAGTATAAATCAGTCTTGAACATCCCCTTAGCTCCCAGAAAAACAGAAATTTAGTAACATTGACACTAAGGAGATATTAGCACACTGGAAGAGCTTTAATACCTCAAACAGAATACAGATCTATCTGCACAGAAATGAAAATTTGGATTTTCTTTTTTTCATACTTGAACTTGGAGGTAGGTTGTAGTCAATACTTGACATCCTGGTATAGATCTAAAGATATAAGTTCTATGCCGGCCAACACATATAGAATGTAAGATGGTAACCTACAAATTAGAGATAATAAGTGAAAGGGCTAAAAACACCTCCCTTTTGCTGAAAACTGAAGAAACATCCTCCTGGCTTAAACATTATTATAGATGAAGTCTCAGTGAAACTCTTTTCTGGAAAAAGGCTTGGGTCCTGCCCCCTTCCTGCCTCCCTTTATCTCCAAAGCTTTTTGATAGCCTTGCATTTGCATTTAATTGCCTCTTTGTAATTTTATTTCTAGGAGCAAATGGACCTCCTGTGTTCTTAAGACACCAACCTCCTGAATTGGTTTTCCCTGTGTACAATGAACAATTATAATGGCTTACATATGAATGCCTAAGTGTTTCAGAGCCTGCCCTCCTCCCTCCCTCCCTCCCTCCCTCCCTCCCTCCCTCCTTCCTTCCTTCCTTCCTTCCTTCCTTCTCTCTCTGTCTCTCTCTCTCTGATGAAAACTATATTGTCAATTTTTGGGGAAAGAAGTAGACTTACTAGGTCCGTATTAAGATCCAGAGACTGGGAACTGAGAAAGAGCACAGAGGTTAAGGAATTTGCTTTGCATGCACCTGAAAACCCCATAGTCCCCAAAGTGCCACTGTAAGCAAAGCCTGAACACAGACCAGGGGTAGACTACAAGCACCACCAAGTGTGTCCCAATCCTCCTCCCCACCCAAAGCCGTAAAATAATACACATCTTTCATTTATTTTCCTGCCATTAATTCAGTTGTATTAAGAAAGCAAGCAAGATACTAAAAGAAAATCACCTCTTTTAAAACTCAATAGAAACAGTTTTTATTGAGGTGGTAACCCACCCAGAGGTTCTCAAGATTCAGTCCTGGCTCTCTGCTCAGGATTCACTCCTGTTGGGACTCTGGGGAACATTGTGGGGTGCTAGAGATCAAGCACATTCTGGCTGTGTGCAAGGGAAGCACCTTAACCACTGAATATAACTCAGGCCCTCACTAGAAATTCTTTTACTTTTTTTCTCCTAGTTTTTTCTGCTGTATGAAAAAAATATCTTTCTTTCCTTCTAATGAAGCAATTTACTTGCTCCTCTGTCCATTAATTCATTATCTAGTGAATAACCCCTGGGGGGGGGGGCAACCCGTTACTCCCCATGATGCTTTTCAATAAATAATGAAAGTAACTAGATAGTCGTGTCTCGCCAAGAGCCAGAGGAGTGCAGGAGCAGATAATTTTTTAAGGGATTTTCTTTTCTCTCATTTGTATATTGCTGCATCTTGTGATCTCTTATTTCCTTCCATAGGGTTCCATAATCTTTTAACTCTAAAGTTTTATTGAGAAACACAAGTTGGAATTGTCCAGCTCCACACTGCCTGGGTTGTGAAATTGGTGAGGGAGAAACGACAGGAATGAAATCAGCAGCTACAGAGTAGGCTGAAAATAAGGTGAACAGACATGTTTGAATTAACAGAAGTCATGTTTGTGACTAATACCACCTTACACTGTTGTTTTTTTTTAATGTCTTATTCATAGCACCAAAACAGCTTTATATTGACTGGGCTCCATTTGCAATTGACTTTGCACGAGAATCTCTAATTTGTTGGTGATGATGTCAATACTTTGATATTCTCTAATTACATCATTCTGCTAATGAATGATGTAATTAGAGAATAATTACATCATTATAAATGAGACAAGAACTGGTACAAATGAGATAAGAATTTGTACCAGTTTAATCGGGATATATTCTACTATGTCAAGCTGAATAAACAAAATACGTTCACCACATTTTATATCTCTAAAATTCCAGCAGAAATTAAGTAAGAAAGAAGTAAATAACTTGATAGGAAAGTAAAAAAGGAGCCTCTGTTTTAACAACTTCCCATCATTATGCATATCTACTCACTTTTTCACGTTTTATTTATCATGTTTTATTCATCAAGAGATAAAAGGGAAAAAAGAGTAGAAAATTATGAAACAAAGGCTAAAGAAATTACTAATACATACTTTTAAAATGTATGGACATTTTTCTTTCATATCATGAGCTTAAAATCTTTATATATTGGATAGATATTAGGAATAACTGACATAGTTACTTTTTAATCTTGAATTACTGCCTCAAGCATTGATATTTTGTTAAATAGTAACTTATAAGAACAGAAATAAGATTCGTCTGCCATTTCTCCTAGCATTTATTACATTTGTCCTTTTCAACATCTAGCCATAAAAGTGATTTATGTGAGCTGAAAGTTAAAAGTGATAGCTTAATTTCTCAAAATTAAACAATCACTCAAATCAATGCAAATTGAATTGTTCAAATGTGATGGAAGATATAACATGCTAACTGCAAGTGATATTAAAGAAGCTTTTATTTTGCACAAATTAAAGACTGATGCTATCAGCATTGTTAACAAGAGACATTTAAGAACAGATTTTTCCACGCTTTGTTTGTTGATGTAACTCTAGTGAAAGAGTGGCTGCGGATAGTCCTGCTTCATCTTTCACCACATTGCTTCAGATGGCAGTCACCAATATATACAGAGAGCCCATAACAATGACAAAATGTTACAAACATTTCCATATTCTCTTCTTTTTAAATGTCATTGTCACTGTCCTCCCGTTGTTCATCGATTTGCTTGAGAGGGCCCAGTAACGTCTCCATTGTGAGACTTGTTATTGGGTTTGTTATATGGAAAAAGTCACGGGTCGCTTGCCAGGCTTTGCCGTGCCAGCAAGATACTCTCAATAGTTTGCAGGGCTCTCTGAGAGAGGAGGAGGAATTGAACTCAGGTCTATCTGGTCAGCTGCGTGCAAGGCAAACGCCCTACTGCTGTGCTATGTACCTCCCCTGGCTCTAATTCGTCCAGTTTCTGTATAACTTAAAGATTTAATATGATTTAATATAACAGCATTACTCTAGTCACAATTATAATAATTTCCACAGCCTATAATGACACTCCTTTTAAAAACTCATTTTAATGCTTAATGTACTAAAATAAAATTAAAAAAAAAAACAAAAAACAAAAAAAGCACTTCACATATTGAATTTGAACTTATGAGCAGTTCAGAGAAAATTCTTTGTCATTCTTGTAAGGAAATGAAAATAGAAGTCAGGATTCTTCGAGCTCACTCACGGTATATGAAAATGTTTCCTCAGTAAACAGGAAATCATTATTCAAATGGTAATAGGTATTAAGAAACACTTTAATATAATTTTAGGGTTATTTGCAGCAAAATTGACTCTCTTTTCAGTCTTATAAAGGAAATGTAGAATATTTATGTTTCTGAAATTATAAAGAAATGTATATGGAGAACACACTGGAATAAATAAAGCATTTTTTATTTGCATGTAACTTTTGCAAGTCAAACTTACTTTTCACCTGAAAGGGAATTTTTGTAGTAATCTTCAGACTTTTTAGTAGCCTATAGCTCAGGGATAGGAAAGGAGGACTGCTAGCAATTTTCCTCTGTTAGAGTTGATTGCCACTCTCTGCTATTAGGGTTTGTATGGTTTTATGCAGTATGTTCTATTACTTTAATTACTTTAATACAGTTTTACATAGCTTGTCTTAATATAGGAGTCAATCATAATGAAAAATGAGATCATGTATCAGAATATAAATACAGCTTCATTTAGAACATTTTTTAAAATATTTCTTAACTCCTCTGAACTACCTCAGTGAATGAGCATTCAAGTATATCTAAAAAATTCCTACCCTGCTGTTATTGCCTTAGAGAAAAAGTGTCAAAACTCTTTTGTGTACATGGGCTTTTTAGAAAACTGATTCTCATATAACATATGAAAAGGAATCACAAAAGGAATTGAGAGATTTAATAATTAACAACAAAAATTTTTAAAAATTAGTGGTCGAGAATTATAAATTAAAATTTATTTAACATAAGCAATACTGAAAAAAAGTTAAGCTCAAAATATTCACATGAAATAGACTTGATGACCATCATTCCAAATTTACCCATTACTTGAAACATTGTCTAAAAACACAGGCATGTGTTAACTTCCCTTTTCTGCTGAGAAAATAATCTAACACAATGCACATACTGTTATAATGGAAATACAATACTTACAGGCAAACATGAATTGAAGGAGAAAAGATATAAAATTTACTAATAAGAGCTTACCAACTAACCCTTTTCTGTAAAATATGACATTTTTGTAACAATTTTTAAAATAAAGCTTCTTATATATTGAAATATTTATATTTTGCTTTCTCAACCTAAATTTACTGTTATTAATTAATATTAATGACATACACTTCTCTCTTATTTTTCTATTACTACTATTTTTTATAATCAAAACTATGGATGCATAGAGACCAGGTGTACTCTCCTTTAATAGCATAAATATTTTAATAGCACAGTGGGTAGGGCGTTCACCTTACAAGCGGCCAACATCGCCGACCCGAGTTCGATTCCTCCGCCCCTCTCGGAGAGCCCGGCAAGCTACCGAGAGTATTCGATATGCCAGGCACAGTAACAACAAAGTCTCCAATGGAGACGTTACTGGGCCCGCTCGAGCAAATCGACGATCAACAGGAGGGCCTTTACCTTTACCTTTTACCTTTAACTCAAAAATAATTTTGATAGGTTATATAGCTCATTAATTTTGAAAGGACATAATATAACATTGTGAAAAACTAATATATTGAGTGAATAAATGAAGAAAAAGTTCAAACTGTTATGACTGTTACTCTTTGAAATGTGAGAGAAACAGGCGTTACAAAGGTAAGAACAATTCTGTAAAAAGGAATAAAGTCAGACAATAGGCGAATTCAAAATAAAATATCCCCTTCCACTATAACCACACAATTGAGGTTACCAAAAAGTAGGGACATATGGAATGGGATCAAAGTTTGGAGAAGGTCCAGTAAGTTGTGCTGGCGGAATCTTGGTAATTTGTTGGTGAGTATAGTGCAATAACATATACTTAAAGTGGTACAAAACTGTACTTCTAGACACATAGCATTATAAATTATTACTCAAAAACAAAGAGAAAGGTTTGAAAAAATAAAATTTCTTTAGATAAAATCCACATAAAAGCAAAGTAATTATAACTCACAAGGCTTTGTTGATTTTTGTTGAAATTTGAATTTTGAGCTAGCTTTAAAAAGTTATAAAATTTGAATATGAGGTAAAGTATATTTATGTTCTAATGGTCAATATTAAGTTTTTTCTATTAAATACTTTTAAGTGAAAAGAATAATTCTCCCCAATTCTAAATAACAGTTCTTGTTAAACTTTGAGGTCTTATTTTTACCAACAGTGAATGACAAATAGCTCAAAATTATGACTTTGCTTTTGCAACTCATGTTTTGGTTCTAGCAGTTGAATAGTGCTGATTATTTTCCAGAGTTTTCCAAAGTGATTAATTAAACTTTACATTGGTAAACTTGATTCCAGTGTCATATTCCATTTGTTATTGTGAATAACGACTATTATAATAGAAATTCAAGAAGCTATATCTAGCCAATTATGCATTTTTGACCTTCTACTATTATTTTTCTCTAGTTATACTTTAAGTTAGATATATTTGTTTGAACTATTTTGTGTGTTTTATTTTCAAAATATTATAAGTTTCTTGGTTGGGGGATAACTAAAAACCTGGAGGGCATGATTTGCATCAGAAGCCATAGGTTCAATTCTTAACACTATACACATTATTTTGATTATAAAGTATGAATTATTTTCATGTGCTTATCAACCTTCCACTTTTCTTATACATGAAGTACTTATTCTAGCCTTTTTGTCTTACTGATCTAGATATTCCTTGTACATTCTAGCTTATTTTTAAATGCAAACAGTAAACATCTTCTTCCGCTTGGGATTTTGCCTTTTCCTTTTCTTTTTCAAATGTTCATTTATTTCAGGAACTACAGTTTAAAATACCATTAACACAGGGTTTCTTGCATAAATAATTCCAGAATCACACCCTTCACCAGAATGCACACTTCCCAACACATTGTCCCAGCTGACCCACCATCACCTCTATTTTATTTTTTTTTTTAATTACGTTTAGTGAAGCATAAGTAGGATAATTTTTCTTCTGTTTTGGGGGTTTCTAGTTTGTTTGTTCATTTGATTTGGGGTCAGACCCAGTGGTATTTAAAATGTACCCTGGGCTCTGTGCTCAGGGATCAGTCATGGAGATTCTTGGGGGACTGCTTGTGGTGTCAAGAAATAAACTCGGGTTGACTGTTACCAAGGCAAGTGCTCTGCCAACTGTACTATAGCTTTAGTCTCAAAGAAGATTTATCTAGGGCTGGAGAGATAGCACAACGGGTAGGGCGTTTTCCTTGTATGTGGCCGACCCAGTTTTGATTCCCAGCATCCCATATGGTCCCCTGAGGTAACTCCTGAGTGCAGAGCCAGGAGTAACCCCTGTGCCTTGCCAGGTGTTACCCAAAAAAGAAAAAAAAAGATTTATCTAAAGAAATTTATTCAGAGGACACAGGCTTCTCCAGAGTAGAAAAACCAAGAATGGCTTGGGGGCAAAGATTATATACAATTTCTCCAAATTGTCTTGGCCAAATTTCTTATCATATAGAAAAGTGCCTTTATATAAAGTCTTCTAGAATTGTAAATTATTTAAAACATATTATTGTTTACACTTAAAATGTTCTTATTCTTAATGCTAAGTTTTATGCAATGAATAATTTGCAGTATCATTTCTTTAATTCTCCATTTCTGTTCTCACAAAAAAAAACATGCTATCCTAACCACAGCTATATCTTTAACTTCTTTATCTGTTAATATATGTATTGTTTGACTTCTAAATGATTTAATTGGCATTTTTCACTGAATATTAACTTGTTTATTACACAAAAATACATAAAGGTTTTAATGTAATCTAATAATAAAATGGGATTAAATTGTGGGGATGTTAGAATTTTTAAAATTAAACTTTCTAAAGTTGATTCATCCATATTTTCTATTTATCCGAATGTTTTTATGTCTGTAAATTATTTATTAGTGTTTGATTTAACACTATTTTATACCCCTAGGTACTATGTATATAAGAGAATTTCAAAATATTTTAGTCTTACATTTATTACTTGATATCTAAACGTAAAATATCAAAAAATAATAATAATATACAAGGGACAAATTTTAAGAAACCCATATCACTGCTTGCACTCCCCCTTTCAATGATTTTGAGTTAAAATTTATGATAGAATGTAAAATGCTATGATAATGCAATTTTTAAACGATTAATTTCTTGATAGTTTCTTCTTGGTTTGAACAATGATTCCATTGTTCATCCATGACATATGCAGAGAAAATTATATAAATTTAAAAATGAGTAACATATTTATAATACTTTGAAGGACTAATTTTAAGAGTTTAGTGCTGTTTATTTTTTTAATTAAGTTTTTAATGTAAGAATACTGCTATTTATTTAGCCATTAATTGACTGACTGAACTGGGCATGAACTCTACATTACCTTTTAAAATTTTTTTAGTTGCATATTTGTGAGATAGACCATTACAAAGCTGTTCATAATTGGGTTTCAGTCATACAATGATCCAAAACCCATCCCTCTACCGGTGTACATTTCCCACCACCAATGTCCCCCATTTCCCCACCACCATCCCCCAACCCCTCACCCCCTACCCCCAGCCTCACTCCGTGGGAGGCGATTTCTCTCTCTCTCTCTCTCTCTCTCTCTCTCTCTCTCTCTCTCTCCTTTTCCTTTTGTGCATTATGGTTTGCAATACAGGTGCTAAGAGGTCACGGTGTTTGTTCAGGGCATTCAGTATTTTTATTGGGACAATAAGACTGGAGTAGCTTTTCAATTGGGTGGCAGTTTTGGGTTGTGGATGTGACTGCGGAGTCTTCTGAAAGTACAGGGAGTTGGTGAAAGGTAGCCCACTCTGACCCCGAGAAAGCCTAGAGATTTCAGTCACAAAACCCACATAGCAAAATTTTCAGCAGATTATATCTTGATGAGGTCTTTCCTGAGAAGGTGTAATCAGTTCGGAGGTATGGTAGCAATTTTGGATTGTGGAAGCAAGTGATTTCTGAGGGCTCTGCTTGGGAGGGACACAGGGCAAACCCACCCCCCTCCAATTTACCCTAGTCTGCTCAGCCATGCACAGGTCCAGGATTAACTGAGGTTTTTGATCTCTTTTGAGATGTATCTATGGATCTCTGAAATAAGGTAAATAAATGAGCTTGTATAGCTGAGCAGGAGGTGGTGTGTGGGCATGGCTTCCACATACCTAACTTTTGGCCATTTAATTTTTTGGTAAACTTGATCACAAGTTGTTGGGTTTTTTCCAAACGCATGGCAGCAACTTTGGGGTGAGAGAAAAGCTGAAGGCACCATCTGGCTGGTGATGCTCTCTCCCTGCAGGTTGACCTGTTGGTGGCACCATACACCCTAGGGTTAACAGTTTATGCCAAAACAGTTCCAGGCCAGAGAGGTAGTATTGCGGGTTAGACACTGGCCTTGCACATGATCAACCTGGGTTTTATTCTCACCATACCAAGCTTTGGTATGAGTATTGCCAAGAGTGATCCCTGAACACTGAGCAAGGAGTAAACCCGGATCATTGCCAGGTGTGATCCAAATAAAATAAAACAAAAACTTTATTTTACATTGTAAAACAAGTTATTATGCTGTATGGATCATTGTTTAATTGCTTCTATACTCAGATTTGGTACTGTTGTTTGATTAATTACAAGCATATAATAGTTTAAATCAATTTATAATATCAACATTTTGTACTTAATGTACTTTCTTCTTAAACTCAATTATCTTTCATTAAAATACAACTACAGATTTTTGGAGCACAGTAGAAGCAAAAAGTTACAAATTATATGGAAGTTCTTTTAAATGAACTGGATATTAACATAGTCCAGCACCACAATTAAACTTGAAATTCTAAGCTGCTGACTCTCCCAGGCATGCCAGTTTGGGTTGATAGCTCTGAGATCTCAGAATGAGGGCAGAATGATTCTCTCCACCCACCACTTCAGTCAGAAGGACCAGAAACCTGCACTCACACCTGACATTTTAAGGCACTGAAATAGTCCAGCTGCAAATCATAACCTTGAGGAAAAAGAATTCAAACCACAGAACTCTAAGGTAGACTGGTATGGATGGAGAGCTTGGGAACTTATCAGAAGGGAAAGAGGCATATTTTTCCACCACACCTTCACCTGAAGGAAACAGCTCCAGACCAAACCCCTTTTTCAGCACATTAACAGCTTAACTACTTAACTAACCTTGAGAGAACACCAAACATCTGAATCTCTTGTACCTTATCATATGGAAGCTGGCTGATTAGCCATACTCCCCACCTCTGCTAAAAGGACAGTAACTTCAGCCTATTTCAGTAATTTTCTGTCATATAGATGGCCCAACTCCACAGTTCACCTGAAAAGAGCACCAAACCTTAATCTCCCAGGTATACAGATATAGGTTGAGAGCGCTGGGGTCTTCTCTGAATGGATGAAGGCAGATTCCCACTCTCATACCCCCACAAGAAGGACCAGCAACCCTCATATTCACCTGACATTTCCTATCATATAAAAATGCTCCTTAACTCCACAACTAACTTGAAAACAACACCAAACCACCAAATCTCCTAGGTAGTCCAGTATGTGTTGACAATCTTGGGCCTTATCAAAGTGAGGTCAGTAAAAGTCCCCCTACCTCCTGCCCACAACAGGCCCCAAAGTAAGAATCTGCATCCTCCATCCACACCTGACATTTTCCAGTATAGAAATGGCCCAGCTCCACAATTAACCTTGAAAAGAACACTAGGTCAATGACTCCTAGTATAGCTGTATGGTTTGAGAACTCTGGGGCCTATTCAGAATGGGGTGGCAGATTTCCCCCGACTACCTGCAAGGGCTGGAACGATAGCACAGCGGGTAGGGCGTTTGCCTTACAAGCGGCCAACATGGCCGACCCAAGTTCGATTCCTCCGCCCCTCTCGGAGAGCCCGGCAAGCTACCGAGAGTATTCTATATGCCAGACACAGTAACAACAAAGTCTCCAATGGAGACGTTACTGGGCCCGCTCGAGCAAATCGACGATCAACGGGAGGGCCTTTACCTTACCTTACCTTACCTGCAAGAGAAACAAGCCTCATAATCTAACATCCCCCAGCATATAAACGGCCTAGCTTCACAACTAAATTTAAAAAAGAACAGCCAAGACAGTGAAACCCCCAGCTGGACCAAAATGGATTGAGAGTTCTGGTGACTTCTGAGAATGGCTACCAAAGGTTACCCCTCCTACAGGTTGCTGTAGGACCAGCAACCACTGCCCACACTAAGATAGTCTCTGACATAGAAATGGCCCTGCTCCAAAACTAACTCTGAAAAAAATGCCAAATGACTGAATTCCCCAGATGTCTAGATAGGTATGGGTTGTAAACGCTTGGAGTGGGGTTATGAAGATTCCCCTCACCCTCGACGCTTGCTTGAGGGACCACCAATCCCCACCAACACCTGACATTTTTCTGCCTGAGAAATGGCCCAGCTTTACAACTAAATTCGAAAAGAAAGCCTAGCCATTAAATCTCAGTTGCTCCAGTTCATGAACTGAATGACTACATATACAGCCATGCGACATCTTCAAATTTCATAGATCTGATAGCTTGGTAGGAACTCAGCAAATTCAATGGGAAAGTTACATAGGTGAACACAAAGTGCATGTGCAAAACAATAACACAGAGGGATCATCAACACCAATTGGCTCAGTTAGTACTCAGAGAAGAAATGTGTTACCATCATTGTGAAATATATCAATTATCACAAACTGCCTTTTTGAGGTCTATTTACTGATAATTCCTTACTGTAACAAGCAATATAAAGTTTTTTTGTGACCACCAAGGTGGCAGGCTTAGGAAAGGATTGGAAATATCAGTTGTACAACCTAAGAATGAGCAATCCAACCATAGTGCTGACATCATAGCTAATGGGTGCGATCTCAGAATGCCAGCATGTGTGTGCAACCACATAGAGCTAACATGTATGTACTATCGTGTGAACCCCAAGCCCCAGCAACACACCCACCCACACAGGAGATTATTAATGCAAAGTGACTTTTATTTTTGTGTATATTGTAATACCCAATATAATGTAAACTTCTTTGTGCCTGCTAAGGGATCAGCTTTGGAGAACGAGTAGGAAACTGAGGATATTGATGGAAGGAATGTTACACTGGTGGGGGATTGGTGTTCCAACATTGATTGTCTGGAGCAACTGCATTATAGAACAACTTTGTAAATCACAGTGTTTAAATAAAGTTTAATAGAAAAAATAAAAATTTTTAAAACATTAACAAAAGTTGAACATCAAGCATAAAATAAATGACCACTGAAAGCTTAGAAACAAATAAAATTACCCTAAGAATGCATTAGTTTCTGGATTTGAAGAATTTTTAGGTTCTTGGCACAGGAGAAGGGTATTAACTCCTGGAGATAAGAACATGAATTGTGAAGATCTCTAGGTGTTCTTCTAAGTCTTGGAGGCCTTTGATTACCACCAGGTAGCATGGAAAAATCCCTGGCACCATCAAAAGGAGAAAATTGACTAATGTTGACAAGAATTGAGATGTCCCTATTTAGTTCACCACATATGGTATTTTAATTATTAGGAAGTCTGGAGATAATATAGTGATCAAGTCAAATGCCTAGCATGATTCCAGCTGGGTTTGATTCTGAACACTACATAGTTCCCCAAGCATCACAGCCTTAGAGACCCCTGAGTACCAGGTGACCTTGGAGGTTCCCGTTACTGTTGTAGTTATGTATCACTGGCACCAACATGGCAGTGAAGGCCAGTGCAGCATAACATCCTTGGCTTTTTGCATTGACCAGATGGTCTCATGGGTTCAGAATAGCCAGTGCGGTTTCTAAGAATCTGAGCACCACTTGGGAGCACGCCAAAAATAGACTAGAACTAAACTTTTATATGCACAAAAAGTTGTGATGGAAATACATATTAAATGTCTAAATCAAGCATTTTTAGCTATAAATTAAAATGTCTAAAATAAAAAATGACTGATTGCAATTACAATTGCAGGTTAAAAGGTTAGTCATCTCAAAATCACAGCAACACAAATTGGTAGCAATTAAATGATGAAAGAATTTAAAGAGTAAAATAAGAACCGACAGCTATAGAGCATTTTTATCTATTCTAGTCTATGAGGGAAAAGAAAATATATTTAAATAAATCTTTAAAAGTGTTCAAATCTGCTGAACCAAAAATCAACATGGAAAGAACATCATAATCAAATTACTCAAAATCAATGATAACAGAAAATTTGTAAAGCAGCAAGAAACAGGCACATTATTTACAAAGAAACAAATATATGGATGACAGCATATTTATTATTAAAAACAGTCTCAAGAAAAAGACAGTGAGGCACTGAATTTAAAGTCACGATCACAGTCACAGTCACGGTCCTCCCGTTGTTCATCAATTTGCTCGAGTGGGCCCAGCAACATTATGAGACTTGTTGTTACTGTGTTTGGCATATTGTATACGCCACGGGTAGCTTGCCGGGCTTTGCCGCACAGGCGAGATACTCTTCAGTAGCTTTCCGGGCTCTTCGAGAGGGGCAAAGGAATCAAACCCAGCTCGGCCGGGTGGCTGCATGCAAGGCAAATGCCCTACCTCTGTGCTATCGCTCCAGTATTGCATAGAAATTGAGCATAGAATTTTATATCCAGAGACATTGTCTTTTGGAATTTGACACTGAAGACATTTTTACAAACATACAAAGTTGAAAGAGTTCATCACTTGAGACTAACATCACAAACCTGTTAAAGTTATTCAAGCAAAATGAAATAAGAACAGATTTAAGTATAAATCTCCACAAAAATTAAAGCATAAAAAGATAACATAAGTTCAGTGATATTTTTATTAAATGTTTAAAAATATAATTTATTAAAAAAAGTTGTTACAACACCCCTGGTGATTATAGCATAGATATACTAAAACTAAAACAGAATCAACATCAGGAAAGAACTATGAAAAGACACCACTTTTTAAGTTCTAACACTTTGAAGACTTTATATGAAAAAAATATATAAAATGGTATTATAAATACTTCTTATTTATAAACATATTCATTTTAATTGATAAAGATAACAAAATTACTGAAATCAATTGTTTTAAAATAAACTATTATTAAGTTATATTAAGTGCTGATAGTATCACGTTTCATTCAAATGTGAGAAAGAATCCGAAGTTCTGACCTCCATTGAAGGTCAAGAATCAGGGACGCTGTCTCTTTTGCCAAGGCAGCAAAAATCAGATGGGCTGGACATGTGATGAGATTTGGAGATGACCGCTGGACTAGAGCGTTACCGACTGGATTCCACAGGATGTCAAAAGACTGCATGGCTGCCCATCTACCAGCTGGTCAGACTTCTTCGTCAAGAACCTGAACAATCGGTTTGAGGCTCTTCTTGCTCCTAGAATGAACAGATGACATTGGGCTACACCAGCATGTGACAGGGACAAATGGAGACGTTACTGGAACCCGCTTGAGCAAATTGATGACTAACAGGAAGTCAAGGGATCAAGTGATTAAATGCTGATATGCCAATATTAATAAATGCTTTTCAATAAGTAATTATATGGTATTTGAAATTAAAACTGAAAATGGATACTTCTTTCATCTAAGAGACGGTTTCTCCGAATACTTAACAGGCTAAAGAATAAATAAATTGAGTTGACCAGAGAGATACTATAGCAGGTTAATTGCTTGCCTTGCACACAACCAATCGTAGTTAATCCCCAGCACTACATATGACTCTCCAATCATCACCAGGAGTTATCCCAGATCACAGATTCAGGAATAAGCACTGAGCACAGCTAAGTGTGGCCCAAGTCCTTGTCCACAGAGAAGAGAAAAAAATGAAAGTTGAGGGCTAGAGCAATAGCACAGCGGGTAGGGTGTTTGCCTTGCATGCCGCTGACCCAGGTTCGATTCCCAGCATCCCTTATGATCCCCTGAACACTACCAGGAGTGACTCCTGAGTGCAGAGCCAGAAGTAACTCCTGAACATCGCCAGGTGTGATCCAAAAAGCAATAATAAATAAATAAATAAATATAAATAAAAGTTGATCAAAAAACTGATAAATATTGAATGGTATAATATATTGTGCTTTCTTTGTGAAATAAAAAAATAATTCTATATTATGAAATTCTCATAGCATAAATTGCTGAAAAAGTTATGATGGTTCTCACCACCCCCTTACTCCCACCCTCTGCCTACTCATCCCTACTTTCAGAAACCCTGGCAGTCACTTCCATCTCCCATTGCTACCACCATGTTGACTCACCCATCAGCCCTACTCTATTTATTCATGAACAAATCTCTAGGGAGATCCAAGCCAAGCAGTTAAAGTTCATCCCTGTGGCTGAAATTTCTAGGGCCCCCTCAGGAAGTGGGATAACTAAGTACCCATCTTGCCAAAGCTATGGAAACCACACCCACACCCCTCTGCTGTAGCCATGCCAGGACTCAATACCATTGTCATGTCAGCTCATTGGCCCAGAACATAGATCCTGAAATTTCTGAACCACAAGGCTTTCTATGCTATGGTGCAACACCTCCTAATTCCTCAAAACTGAATTTCTAGTAGGAGCGCACCAAATTAGATGGAAAAGTAACATAGAAGCCTACTAAACTCAACAAACAAAAACAATCACACATGAAGCTAAACTGGCAACACCAGCTTAGTAAATTCTTAGACAAGGACTAAACAACTGTGAGATAAGATATAACAATCTTCAAATTAGAAAATTGATTTTTTGTACTTAATGGTTTTAATATTGTAGTGTTGTTATGTAATCAATTTCAACTGTACAATTTTATCAGCAAAACCATCACCATCACCATCCTCCCGTTGTTCATTGATTTGCTTGAGCAGGCCCAGTAACGTCTCCGTTTTTGAGTCTTGTTGTTACTGTGTTTGGCATATTGAATATGTCATGGGTAGCTTGCCAGGCTTTGCCATGCAGGCTAGATACTCTAGGTAGCTTGCTGGGCTCTCCGAGAGGGGCAGAGGAATCGAAACCGGCTATGCCGGGCTGGCTGCGCACAAGGCAAATGCCTTACCACTGTGCTATCGGATGTGAGGGCATCACCAAAACAAATAATAGTAATGATTGAGTTATAAATACAATCATTTTGGTAATGTAATTAAAATATATATTTTGATCACTGCTCCTCTTGAACAGCTTGCATTTAACAATGAGCAAGAGATTCATTTGCTCAACTAAAGAGAGTTTATTTTGACAGAAATAAATATTAATGGGCAAGGTAAAAATAGAATAATCCTTTTAAAAGACTTTTAGAGGCTGGAGAGATGATACTGAGATTAGGTTTTCCTAGCATTCCAGCAGTAGTGACCTGAAACACTGTAGTGTATTGCCTAACACCCTCTCCTTCAAAGACCTAAAATGTCTGCTGTAATATTATTTTATTTCTTAAAAAACCTACACCATTACTATTATGAAATGTCCAATTTTAATTTTTTGAAAAGGGCAATTATACATTCCTTTCTCAACATCCTCAAACATTTCAAAAATGTGTGATACATGTATATTTACACTTATAATGTATTTTGGAGTGTACATGTTTTAAGTTCTACTCACATATTACATAAATATATTAATTATATATTTTTATATTTAATTTTTATGTGGAAGTTCAATTTCAACTAGTTACTGCTAGGTTCTTTTCCAGTTTCCATGATGCACATTTGGGGTTAATGAAATATATCCAGAATCATTATCTTGATTTACTTTTAAAGTGACTCCTCTTAGCTTTTGTTTGGGAGAAATATAATAAGAAGTAATTGTGCAACATAAGATCAATTCAATTAAAAATAAACAAAAAACTATAGGATATTTTCATCAAAAACAAACTTGTTAATTTTCTATTTAGTTCCCAAAATTATAAACAGCAAAAACTAAAATTTGGTTTTTTTTTTTACTTAGTTTCTATACCCTGTCATTGGATAGCATGCACACTGCCCCAGTCCACTCTTCATTTTCTTTCCTTAATCCAGCTAGAAGTAATCCCTGTCCTCTCAAATCAAAATATCTTTAAGGAGTTTCTTTAATTTGTCAACAGAAGTTCTACCAAAATAAATACTCCCAGATGGCTATGAAATATTTTCAGATCATTTTAGTTATCTGCTTTTCAGATTACCAGTGATTTTCAGTTTATAAGATTATATTTTATGAATAGATTACTTTAGAATAAAGGAGCTATTAAAATTACATTACATAATCTGTTGTTCTAAGTATGGCATTTTAAAGCATAATGATTTTTTGTGTTTATATGTAAAATCAGATGAGGGAAGCAAAGAGGACAGTGAATAATTTTTTCTGCAGAATGGAGTGATACTAATATGGAAAATATAATCAACTTTAAGAAACATGGGTCCAAATGAATTGAAAAATACAGCAAAAATATGATGAATAACTCTCAATAGACTTTATCTCTCAATAAGAATCATATTCAAGGTTTCTATCTCAGATTTTATATTTTTAACATATATATATATATACATATATATATATATATATATATATATATATATATATGCGTCCCGGGGCTGAGATCTCCAAGCCTGCTCGGATCGGGGCTGAGCATTCTCAACCCAGATCTTCCACATTCCAGTAGGCAGGGCTCACACCCACCAACTGGCCCCCTGGCTCCGTGTAATCCCATCAACGGCCAAGACCCAGAGACTATAAAACCCAGCTCCCGGAAGCGGACATCTTATTATCTCATTCCTACTTTGGATAAACTGGCAGGCCACCGAATGTAACTCCCCAGATGGCAGAGTCTGGCAAACTCCCCGTGGCGTACTGAATATGCCAAATACCAGTAACATTGATGGGTCTCATTCTCCTAACCCTGAAAGAGCCTTTAATATGGCACTTTTAAAAAAATCTCAGGGCTAGTACGAAGGAGGCCTTACTGGACCCTGCTCGAGGCAATCAACGAATAATAGGATGGTCGTGATCGTGATCGTGATATCAGCTTAAGACACAGAATTGATCATAATGGTAGTTGCACAGTCCAAATGCTAGACACAGCTGGGTGTGAGTTTTTTGAGCAGCAAGGAGCACTGGCCATCAGTTAATTTCCCCCACCATATCCTGTTAGGGGAGAGAAGAGACCAGCAGCCACCAAGCTCCACTCCCCCTCCTCAGGCAGTCAGTGAGGGGGAATGCTGATAGTTTATTAGAATCAACTACCTCTCGAATGAATAAAAAAATTGAATCCAATATTCTGCTTCCTGCAAGAAGCATATCTGTACAGTGAGAGCAAACATATGTTCAAAGTCAAAGGCTGAAAAACAATTCTATAGGAGGCAAACCCCCCTCAAAAAGCTGGGGTTGCCCTTCTGGTATCAGACCACATTGATTTCAAACAGAAGAAGGTTATAAAGACAGTGAAGGCCATTTCTTATTGATCAAGGGATGTGCACTGCAGGAAGAACTTACACTCCTAAATGTATATGCACCTAATGGGAGGGACCAGAAAAATACTTAAAACAACTTCTCATAGACTTGAAGAAAGACATTGATAGCAACACAATACTAGTGGGATATTTAAACACTGCTTTTTCACCCCTCAATAGATCAACCAAACTCAAGCTTAGCAAGGATGTACTTTATCTGAGACAAGACATGGAGAAAAGGGACACTTAGTAGATATATACAGGATACTTGATCCTCAGAAAGCTGAATATATATTTCTCTCAAGTGTGCATGGGACATTCTCCAAGATAGACCACATGCTAGGCCACAAAATATATCTCCATAAAAGGTATAAAATTTCCAAACACCTGGAAATTGAAGAGCTCGATACTGAATAACCAATGGGTTAGAGAGGAAATCAAATAGGAAATCAATAGATTGTGGAAAACAACTAAGAGTAAGAACACCAGCTACCAGAACTGGTGGGATACAGCAAAAGCAATGCTAAGAGAAAAGTTTATAGCTTTGCAAGCATACATCAGGAAGGAAGAAAGGGCCACATATAAAAACAGTTTAAGATCTTAGAAAATGACCAACAAAAGAAGCCCAAACCAGGCAGGAAGAAGGAAATAATAAAATATAGAGCAGAAATTAATGAGCGGGAATTCCCCAAAACAATCCAAATGATCAATGAAACTAAGAGATGGTTCTTTGGAAAAATAAACAAGATTGATAAACCACTAGCAAGACTCATAAAGAAAAAGAGAGCATCCTAATAAGCCAAATCAGAAATGAAAAAGGAGACATCACAACAGAAACCACAGAAATTCAAAGGATCATCATAGATTACTTTGAAAATCTTTATGCCACGAAACAAGAGAACCTTGAATAAATGGGGGGAGAGAGTGATAAATAGTTGCCACAAGGTCTGGTGGGGGCGAGAGGGAAACGGGGGACATTGGTGGTAGAAAATATACACTGGGGAAGTGATGGGTGTTTAAAAAAATTAATTAGAAAAAAAAGAACAGAAAGAAAACCCAGTCTGACTTTCTGCTTGCTGCTCCACCATCCCGGGTCAGGCTTCCCTCTGTCTTGTATTACTGGGCCTATTCTTAATGGGAGGCAGAGCTTGAACAGGAGGTAAATAGAGCCCCTCTCTCCTGGGTGGGTCTCAACAACCACCAAACACAACCTGTGCCATATTACGGGCCCACACTGGTGAAGTCTGCAGCCTACTCAACAAATCTACTCAACAAATTAAGTACTACTCACAGTTATTCTTTTTTTTAATTGAATTTGTGGATCACACCCAGCATTGCTCAGGGCTTACTACTTGCTCCGCACTTAGAAATTACTCCTGGTGGTACTCAGGGAACCATATGGGAATGCCAGGGATCAAACCGAGGACAGCTGTATACAGGGAAAATGCCCAACCCACTTTTCTATCATTTGTGCCCCAAATTTATTCTTCCTGTCATTCTATGAAGATGTGTGGAGATAATAGAGAGCAGTCTCTAACTTAATCCCAAAGCAGTTTCCACTAGAATTAAATGCAGACTCACTCTCAGCACAGCAAGAATACTGGATAACCTATGAGGAAAATGTGTAGAAACCAGCCAAGTTCAATGAGCAAAAGAATATCACTGAAGACCAGTAAATCATCAGACAGTATCTTTAGTGACACTATAATGAGGATGGTCAATGAGTTCAAAGAAACAATAGCACAGGTAGTCAGTAAAGCACAAGAAAGAATGAGATTCAAAATGAAAAAATTACTACAATCAGAAATGACAGAAATGAGGAACATGATAGGTAATAAGGACAAGCAAACAGAAGCTCTGAACAGCAGGATAGCAGAAACTAAGCAAAAGATCAAGGGGCTCCAAGATGAGGAAACCACTGGGAAATAGCAGAAGGTGGAAAATAGCCTGAAAAGAAATGAGCAGCATCTCAGGGAACTATGGACTGAGTTCAAGAGGAACAATATAAGAATCATCAGAGTCTCTGAAGAACAGGAAGGAAAAAGTGATGAGGAAAAAATAGTTTAAAAAATCCAGAATTTCCAGAGTTGAGAATTATAGGTACTGACATTTAGGAGGTCTGAAGAGTGTTAGTGAATATAGGCACAATTAGGAAAACTCCAAGACACAGTATACTCAAAATGACAAAATTTAAAGATAGACACAGAATATTGAAAGCAGTAAGATAAAAAAAGAGGAATTTACATATAAAGGAAGGAAAGATCAAAGAATGTACAGCAAACCTATCAAATGAGACTCTACAAGCCAGAATAATATGGAAATATATAGTACAAAACCTCAATGAAATGAACATTTCACCAAGAATACTCTGTCCAGTCAGATTATCATTGAAATTTGAATGGCGTATACAGGGCTTCATGAACAGACAACAGTTTGAGAAATTCACACAACTTTGAAACCAATTTTGCAAGAAGCATTAAAGTTTATTTAAAGAATATGGGAAACCACCCATCAAGTCGCATTCAATAAGGCACTCACTAATAGTGTAAATGGTTGGTCTTTACTAGATTAAGAAAGGTTAAAAACATATAACAATTAATGATTACAAAATGACTTCAAGTGACTTATTTTCTGTTAATTCTAGCTGCCATTGCTTTAAGTTTTTTTTAATAAAAATAGGCAATATGAAATAAATTAGTTATATGCCTGCCAAGGGGGCAAAAATATAAAATCTTTTTGATTGACAAGAAAAATATGATGATTACTGCAATAAGATCCAAGTATAAAATAAAATTTAATACGAAACATTTTAGATGCTAGAGTTGAAAACTAGTTATGTAAATAAGAATAGTCAGTATACAGCATTGCATTAAATGATTTTAATTTTTTCTCTTGTACAGGTTAAAATAAAATCACAGTAACATGACTTGTTGGTTTATTTTCTGATAATTCCATTTGTCATTTCCCTAAATTTTGTTGGAGCAAGCACTAATCGTTATATGTTTGCCATAGGGGCAAGCTGAGGGCTGTAAGCGACCAAGAAACACTGGTGTTGGGTGGGAAGCATACATTGATAGTGGGACTGGTATCGGAACATTGTTTGCCTGAAAAAAATGTATTATGAATAACTCTGTAAATCATGATATGTTAATAAGTTATTAAAATATAATGATAAAATACAAAAATACCACAACAAAATAAAATATGTGTAAGGTTTAAAATATGCAAATCAAATGGATTTTTGCTAAGAGCTTGTATGATAACATGGGTAATTCAAACATATGATATTAAAAAAGGTCAAAGTTGAAGAACATACTTGTTTCGAAAATTAACGAAATTATGAGATGTTAGAGATTTTCATGACGTGACACATTTTAAGTCTTGGAAAGGAGAAGGCAGATAGATTTTTTTTTTCGTTGCTTTTTGGGTCATGCACAGAGTGATGCACAGGGGTTACTCCTGTCTCTGCGCTCTGGATTTATTCCTGCCTGTGCTCAGGGAACCATATAGGATGCTGGGAATCGAACCCAGGTCGGCCGTGTGCAAGGCAAATGCCCTACCTGCTGTGCTATCTCTCCAGCCCCGCAGATAGATATTTTAAAATTTGTAACTAAAAGTACTAGGACAGGAGAAAAATACAGAGGCTAGATATTTGCCTTGACATGGTCAACGCATCATAGATCTTTGGCACCACGTGTTTCCCTGAGCACTGAGACTGACTCTCAAGTAGTGAACCGAGAGCAGACTCTGAGCATTATTGGGTTTGGCACCAAACTCTATCCCAAATATCTAAAAATGCACCAAGTATACTATTAAATAGTATAAAACACAGCAAATAAAATAACAAGCAAAAGATGAAGAAAATTATTTTATCTAAACTCAAGTTCAATTTAAATCATTTAATAAGAAATTTGACAAAGAGTTGTCAGTTCGTTCTCCTTATGAATTTCCTCTCTCAGTTTAAATAACCGAAACATTTTCTACAAATTTTATGAAATACAGCTACAAGGAAAATAAGAAAAAAAGCAAAAAAAAATTGTATTTAAAATCCAGTTTCCATCTGGTATATAACAGCTTGTCTTTTGTTGTAAGGTGATTTTTTAAAACTTTATGTTGCATGAAGTTATCAATGACACATAACCATGCATGAACTTATTTTTCGCCAGAAACACTCATTTGAGAGGTAAGAGAGAAACAAAGCCGTTGTTTTATGTGATAGAAAATCAGTTACCATATTGAGAAAGCATCATGTCCATAGAATGAAAACAAAACAAGACAAAAAGCTTTTAAATATTTAATGGCAATGCAGAGTAGAAGTCTTGTACTAGAAATGTCTATTTTAAAATCTGTAGAAATTTATAATATGGAAAATTAGAAAATCACGCCAAATTAACTTTAAAACATAGAATTATTTTGTGCATTTTCATGATCTTTTTAATCATCTCTCGTGCCTTCCTGCATTATTTAACTTTCACATATACCTCTGTATGTGGTATACAGGATAATCATTTTATCATCATTCCTGTTTCATAATTAAAGAAACTAAAATTGGAAGTCAGAAAAATGCAATTAAAGAAGATATTATCTGCTAAGCTTACCTGTTAGCATATTCTAATTTAGAAGTTGTAGCAGACAATATCTTAAAATGTAAGATTGTCACACAAATCTTCAATATTAGTACAGAATATATTAATTCCGTACTAATATACGTATGGAATATTTCTATTCCATAAAAATCTTAAATATCAGAATATCTAAACTACTAGACCAAAATATTAAACTATCTAACATCTTAAATACTAGCCTATCTAAAATTCCCAAACATGAGCATTCATATTTTTTAATGTAAAAAGTGAATATTTTTATTTTAATAAAATTCAGATAGCTTTTCTTTAGTATATAACCAACAGCTAAAAAAATTTTCTATAGGGCTGGAGCAATAGCACAACGGTAGGGCATTTGCCTTGCACGTGGTGGCCAACCTGAGTTCAATTCCTCCGCCACTCTCAGAGAACCCAGCAAGTTACCAAGAGTATCTTGCCTGCATGGCAAAGCCTGGCAAGCTCCCATTGACATAGTCAATATGCCAAACACAGTAACAGCAAGTCTCACAATGGAGACATTACTGGGCCCGCTCGAGCAAACAATGAACAATGGGAGGAGAGTGCTTGGTGCTTGGTAGGATTCAGAGTTATAGTACAGCGGTAACTGCCTTGCATGGGAACAACTTGGTTTTAATCAACAGCATCCTGTATGGTTCCCTGAACCTGCTACATGTAATTCCTGAGTGCAAGAACTAGGAGTAGTCCCTGGACACTGCCAGATATGATCTTTAAAAAAACCTAAACAAAAGCCTACTAAATATTCAACAATTCCAATAAGATAAGGGAAAAGTGCAAGGACACAAAGTATTAAGAGAAATAGGAAGTAATAAATGAATAAAACCTTACCAAGAACTTTTGTTTGCTTTTGCTTTTTTTTTTTTTTTAAGGAAGCCACAACTGGTAGTGTTCAAGGTTACTCCCTGCTCTGCACTGGCGGAGTTGAGCTGGGAGTAGAGGGTTACTACTAGAGAGGATGGCCATGAGTTGCCAGAGAATGAATTCAGACCTCCTGCAGGCAAAACAAACACTCCTGTCCTTTGAGATATCTCTCAGACTCACAAAGAGCAAATTTTGTGTCTCTTATTAATGATAAAGGTATGAAACGTTTAATGAATAAAGTTTTCCCATAAGAACTTGGGGTGAAGAGATAGTACAGCAGGCATGGTACTTGTCTTTCATACAGCTGATCTGAATTTGATCCTTGGGACCCCCTGTGGTCCCTCACGCTTCATTAGGAGTGATCCCTGAGTGCAGAGCCAGGAGTAAATCTTGAGCACTGCTAAGTGTAGTCCCCCCAAAAATCAAAACAAAAACCAGAATGATAAATTTCTACTATACACAATAAGGGAATTAAGCAAATATTTCATAAAGCATGAAAATTAATTTTAAAACTGGTTTATATAAAAAATTGCTAACTTTACTTTTAAGAAGTAATATGAAAGTTATAGAAATGACATATTTTGAAATTCCACTGTAGAAAGAGATAAATTATGTTTATATGCACGTCCTGATGGATCTATCACATCTTCCAGAAGGGCAATGGAGAAGATTATCCATGACTTCTACTCGTATCTCTTCGATAGCCACGTTCACCTGCCCACATACCAAATCCTGCAGGATGGATATGTCATTCCCAACGTTCTCCCTTCTGAAATCCAACACACCATTTCATCGGTAAAGAAGTGAAAACCACCTGGCCCAGACAAGGTCAGACCCAAACATCTGAAGAAACTGCCATCAGTACTCATCAATACATTTTCACACGCTACTAGTGTGAATGCAAGGTTCCGTCCCAATGAAAACCAGCAGGACTGACTACTGTATAAGAAGGGAGACATCCACAACATTGGCAACTATCACTTGATCTGCCTTTTGTCTGTCGTCTACAATATGTTCATTTGAGTCATCCTGAATAGAATTGGCAAAACACCAGATGAAGGACAACCGTGTGAGCAAGCCGGGTTCCACAAAGGATTCAAGCACCATCGACCATAGCCACACGATAACAAAGTTCATTGAGGTTTCTCAGGAGTTAAAGATGCCACTCTGTCTAATGTTCATTGATTTAAAGAAGGCCTTTGATTCTGTTGAGACAGAAGCGGTCAATGAAGCCCTAGCCCTAGGGCATTCTAACTCAATACATCAGGATCCTGTGTGAGCTTGGTAGTGAATCTGCAATCCTGCTGTATTGCAGATTCACTACCAAGATCTCACCATTCTACACGGAAGTGATCATCCATGACAAGAGAGGGGTTCATCAGGAGGATACCATTTCACCGAAACTCTTCAGTGCCACCCTCGAGAACGTCATGCGACGACTGGAATGAGAGTGAAAATAGACAGTCGGCAACTACACTACCTCCACTTCTCTGATGACATTGTTCTAATAACACCAAACATCAGCCAAGAGGCACAAATGCTGGACAACTTCGAGGGTGAATGTCGAAAGGTTGGACGATAGCTAAATATCACAAAAACAATGTTTATGAGAAATGGTTTCGTTCCTGACATTCTGTTTGCTCTCAATGGAATGACCATCTCCGAATGCAACAGTTATGTGTACCTAGGTTGAGAAGTCAACATGACGAATGACTTGGCACCTGATTTGCGCCGGAGGAAGAGAGCCACTTGGAACACCTTCTAGAGCATCGAATCAATAGCTAAGAAGACAAAGAATCTCGAGCTCCAGGGACATCTCTTTGATTCCACTGTTCTTCCTGTATTACCATATGCCTCAGAGACCTGGGCCCTACGAAAACAGAATGAGAACGCTATTCAGGTCTCTCAAAGAGGAACCAAAAGAGCTATGCTTGGAGTATCAGACTTCACTCAAATGAGAGATAGAATCCAGAGTTCCGATCTCCGTCAACGCTCAAGAATCAGGGACACTGTCTCATTTGCCAAGGCGTCAAAAATCAAATGGGCTGGACATGTAATGAGATTTGGAGATGACCACTGGACTAGAGCCATTACCGACTGGATTCCACAGGACTTCAAAAGATCGTATGGCTGCCCACCTATGAGATGGTCAGGGTCAGTCTTCTTTGTCAAGACCCTGACCAATTGGTTTAAGGCTCTTTATATTCCTAGAATGAGCAGACGCCATTGGGCTACACTAGCACATGACAGGGACGTATGAAGGTGTTACTGATGCCTGCTTGAGTAAGTAGATCAGTAACACGATGTCAAGTTATCAAGTGATCAAATGCATGTTATAAACAGCTTATGGTAGTAAATTTTGCAGAATTTTGAGGGGAACTAATTGGCACGATGAATAAGAAGAAATAAAGATTTATTTCCCCCTTTTATCCATGAATCACAGTTCTGAAAAAACTAGTCCAAGAAAATACAAGGATCGGAAAGATAGTACAGGTGTCAAGATGCTTGCCGTGAATGTGGCCAACCCCAGTATGATTTCCAATACTACATACAGTCCTCTGAGAAAAGCTAGAAGTAAACCCAAATCACAAAGCCAGGAAAAGCCCTAAACACTTCCAGGTGTAGGTCAACCAAGTCCCTGTGGGGAGAGGGTTGGAAACCCAAAACAAACAAACAAAAAAAACACTCATAAAAATCAATAGCAACTTTCTCAGAGTTTAGTACACAAAAATATTTAATACAGAAAAAAAATTATAAAAGCAGAGTTCTAATTGCAAACAGCTGGTGTATTTCTAGGAGAACTTTAGTATTTTTACTTTTTCATTTATTTGACAATTTAAAAACCCTGCAGCTTATATTAATCAAGATAATGCAATATTCTAGACCTCTTTAGTTAGTAAAACTGCTTTTTCATCTTTCCTGAATAATCAGGGTCTCAGCACCCTGGATAAGAATGACTGTCTTAAGCTCTGGAGAAATGAGGATCCCTACTAGTGAGAGAGAGTAAGGTAATCTCATAACCAGTGTTTTACTACAACCTGATTTACCACCTCTATGTCAAATCCTCTTGGAACTTGGAATTGGAACTTGGAACTTGGAATTGACAGTGCTACAGTGCTCATGGATCACAGTTCTGAAAACATAGCCTAAGAAATATAATGGTTGGAAAGATAGTCACGGTCGCGGTCCTCCCATTATTCATTGATTTGCTCGAGTGGACCCAGTAACATCTCCATCATGATACTTGTTGTTACTGTGTTTGGCATATCGAATACATCACGGGTAGCTTGCCAGGCTCTGCCATGAGGACGAGATACTCTCAGTAGCTTGCCGGGCTCTCGGAGAGGGGCGGATGAATCGAACTCAGGTGGGACATGTTGGCTGCATGCAAGGCAAACACCCTACTGCTCTGCTATTGCTCCAGCCCGGAAAGATAGTACAGGTGCTAAAGTGTTTGCCTTATATGTGGCCAACCCCACATGGGTCTGGATTTGGATTTGGATTTGGATTCTCAGTATAATTCGCAGCACAAGGTAAAGGTACAAAATATTTCATGAAGTTCTATCATAAGAATTTTGTATATATTACACATATTTATGTAATAGTGTGTAATTTGCATTATTTATTTGATAGAAATAAAATGATCTTTGTTAATCAAGATGTTATATGTTTGGACAATGCAATCAATGGCCCTGATTGAACAAAAGGTAGAGGAAACAGATATATAGTACTAATTATCACTTTAACAAAAAAGCCTCTTGTTTAGAAAGACCATAAGAACTATAAGAACTAAACATTGTGTAAAGGCTAGGAACAGATCAAGCCGAGCTGTGCTGAAAGACTATTTTCAATAAACAATGACAGATCCAGGTATTAGACCTCTGAAAACAGTATGAATATAGAAACTAAATTAAGTCAATTTCAGATGACTCTGCATTCCTGAATCCTGGTCCTGAAGCCTTCCTTTTGGGCTGGCGCTACATAGACTTTCATAGAGAGACAGCCCTCCTTTCCAGTGTGAATGAAATCTCCAGAGAAAAAGAACTCCTGATTCAGAAACTACCCACCTGCGTGTGAGTCTCCTGTCTCATTTTAGTGGTTCCTAACACTGACTTTGATAGCTAATTAAATTGTATGTTTATTTGCTGTAAAGTAAATTCATGCCAATACATCTTGTTGCAATTCAGTTTGGGTAGTGTGATTATTTCTAAGGGGAAAGTTGGCACTTTAGAGAGCCAAATTTTCGATTGCAGAATCCAAGGAAGGAGTGAAAAAAGAGGCCACTCTCCCACTTTATAAACCACAAGGCATTTGGTCTATACTTCCATTTTTACTAGGGGAAAAAATGAACTTAATATCAGTAATTAAAAATCATTTTTCTTTTTACTTTGATTTTGTTTGGGCAGCTGTGATCAGGGATGATACCAGCTCTGCACGCAAGGATTACTCTTGGAGGAGTTCAGGGAACTATATGGGGTGCTGGGGATGGAAACCTGATCTGCCAAATGCAAGACAAGACCCCTACCTGTTGTACTATCGCTCTGGCCTCTGATTTATTTCTTTAATGGTCAACTACACAACTGGAATTTATGATTTTATTTTTAAGCAGCAGTTAGCAATATAATATTCTCAGATTTATTGACCTGGAAAGCAGTGCAAGGATTATGATTATTTCACAATTTTTGGTAGATTGAAGGGGTTATTCAGGTTTATTATAGTATAGACTGTGCTTGTGAACATCATAAGAAAATATAAACTACAGTCAGCGCATTATTATTGAATATATACTTTATTCACTGTCACTGTCCTCCCGTTGTTCATCGATTTGCTCGAGCGGGCCCTGTAACGTCTCCATTGGAGGCTTTGTTGTTACTTTATTAGAATATATAATTTCCAGTATTTTTCTCTTATTTGCCTTCTTGTTATTTTAGTATAAAACTCATTTTCTAAGTAATTAAGACCAGTTGTGTACAATTTCTCTCTATTAATCATACAATATTTTATTTTGAGCAGACAAGAAAATATTATTTTATAATATAATTTTCTTGAAAGTATGATAATGGTATCCCCTGACATGATACTGTAGTTTGACTTTTGATGCTTACCAAAGATGTGGAAGCCTCAAGAAAGGTCTTTGGTTTTTTGTCTCTGAAAAAATAAAATATGAGCTACTAGAGTAAGTAAAATTACTTACATGGTATCAAAAACTGTCGTAAATAATAATTTGACTTTAATTTGATTTAATCGAGTGAATAAAAGTATAGTTATTTAGATACTATTCAAAATTATATCTGGCTTAAATGAATTATAATGTTTTCTTTAATTTATTTTTTATATTGAAACTGTTAGTTAAAGAGACTAACATTCTAAACCAAATAAAAGTTTTTATTTATTGTGGTTTTAAATTTATACTGTAATTTTAAAATTTACTCAAAATGTTATCAATTATATATGATCTATGAAGTCTTCTATGAAATAAAATTCCATATATAAAATAAAGTTTATCCTAATGCAAAAAGTCACAGTTATAGCAAATAAATTATTTACTTATAATTCATTTATAAGTCTGAGTGATAATCCCAGTGTGTAAGAATGTCCTTGGATGGGGGTTGCAGCAATAGCACAGCCAGTAGGGCGCTTGCCTTGCACATGGCTGACCCGGATTCAATTCCTGGCATCCCATATGGTCCCCCAAGCACCACCAGGGGTAATTCCTGAGTGCAGAGTCAGAAGTAACCCCTGAGCAACGCTGGGTGTGACCCAAAAAAGCAAAAAAACAAACAAACAAAAAAAAAGAATGTCCTTTGCACATGGATAACCCAAGTTCAACCCCCAGCACACCATATAGTGCTCCAAACATGCTAGGAGTGATCCCTAAATACAACCATGTGTGAGTCCCCAAAATTAAATAAAATATTAAAATATTTTTACCAATAATTTTTCTGTACAATTTTATTTTATAAATTTTAATGTTTAATATTGCATAATAACATTTCCTATGCAAAATTCAGTTAAAATAACTTTATGAACCTAAAAGAGACTTGAAACAAATCTACTGATCAACATCTTTCAGTTAGAAGAAACCATAATAATAGCAAGAACATAGGATCAGATGAAAACTTTAAATGCAATTATAGATAACTTCTCCATGTTAAATTGCAATTTCCCAGATAAAATAAATGCAAAAGATTTTTCTTCCATTCTCTGTTGCTTGTACAAAGAACCAGTTGTTAATTACAAAACAACCTGAAAACAGATAATAAAACTAAAATTGTAGCCTTTTGTGTTAAGAAAAGTTTTGAAGCAGTCCAGATATATTACCTCGTCAATATATATTTTATATCAATATTCCTGAAAAATAATTGAAATCCAAACATGAGAACAAGAAAGGGTTAGCTGATACATAGGTCAGTAAAGAGAAGTGGAATTACCATTATTAGTGTACTAAATCTGAAACTTTTAGTCTATGTAAATTAAATCCTTACTTGATCACTTGATCACTTCGTATCCTGTTACTCATCAATTTGCTTGAGCGGGCACCAGTAACATCTCCATTCATCCCTGTCGCATGCTAGAGTAGCCCAGTGTCGTCTGCTTGAAAATCAGTATCCCATTGATTTTCATCTCCCTGATGATTAATGATGCAGATCATTTTTCAACTGTCTTTTAGCCATCTGTTTTTCTTCTTTGAGGAAATGTCAATTCATCTCTTCTTTCTGCTCTTTGACAAGCTTAAATCTTTAATATTCTCCCATTCCATGTATTGTCTTTGTATCCTGGTCCATGTTTACTTTGACGTGCTGAAACTTCTTGACTTAATACAGTCCCATTTGTTTATATTTGCTTCCACTTGCTTGGTCAGTGGTGTTTCGTGCATGAATATGCCTTTAGCTTCAATGTCATGGAAAATAATGTTCTTAAATGGGAAAATTTAAATGGGATAATATACAAATGCATAAGCTTACAGTCATTAAAAATCTAATGAATCAACCAGGAAACAAGTCTCCTAATGGGGACAAACTAATCAAACTAATAAAAAATGCACTTCAAATTCTTCAGTCTTATTCAATGCAGATATTCTCTCTTCTGGTCAGTAGGCAAAAATTTTGTACTATGGGTTTTTACATGGGATAAACTTAAGTAAAGTAAGTAAGTAAAGGCCCTCCCATTGATCGTCGATTTGCTCGAGCGGGCCCAGTAACGTCTCCATTGGAGACTTTGTTGTTACTGTGTCTGGCATATCGAATACTCTCGGTAGCTTGCCGGGCTCTCCGAGAGGGGCGGAGGAATCGAACTCGAGTCGGCCATGTTGGCCGCTTGTAAGGCGAACGCCCTACCCGCTGTGCTATCACTCCATTTTTGAGAAACACTGGAATAATTTTGAGTTAATCCAAGATCTAATATGACTTGGGGGTAATAAAAAAGAGAAATAGGAATTTAAGTTAATGAGAAGATGGAATGAGCCAATTCATCTGTTTTCCTTCAAGACATTTGCTGAAAAATGAAGCTGCATAGAGTGTGAAGCTGATAACTAAATAGCCTTTGGAAGAGAAAACAGCTTTTTACATGCTCATCAAATAATTCTAAGACTAGAATCGAGCACCTGGTGAAATACCAGGCTTTTAGTTGGAAGCCTTTTAAGATTTGGCTTATGTAAAAGACAAATAAGACAACATAATGGTAACCATAATGAGTATCAGAGTTGAGAGATATAAACAGTGCTGGGTGTTATTAGGGAGTCATAGAAGGATTATGAATTAGGAAATGGGAAATTCCTAGACTTTTCAATATTACTGAATTTTAATATGAACTTATATTAATGATATTGATACCATTTTAGTTTGAGATTTGTGGCTAATGGTGTCAGTTTATTAATAAAAATTTTGTTGAGATGCATATCTTTATTGGTCCAAAGAGTTTACAGAAGTATTTGTGGTTATTTCTTAGTTCGAGAATGCACAGTTGCAAAATCCATATCCTATAAATAGAAATTATGATAATATATACTAAAGGGACTATGTATATATAGAGAAATGGATAGATATATATTGGAAATCAAGGAGCTTAGGTTTATCAGGTTACACCCGTCACAGTGCTCCCGAGTCACTTCCATTCCTTTATCTATAACCGTTTCTATGCTCTCCACCCCAACCAGTTAATCAGCTTTTCCCCTAATCAGAATCTGTTAATATGTAAGGTCAGATTCTTCTAGGACACTGAACTTGTATTGTAAGTTAATATTGCCTTTCTCCTCTCCTTATATCTTTTGAATAGTTCACTTTAATGCAATGTCCTCTTTGTATAGCTACAGGAAGACAATTAATATTACACTTTGTAACTTAGGATTTAATTGGCTTTGAATATTATTCACTCGCGGGCATCTGCTTTCTGAACTTAAGCCTCAGTTGCCCTCATTTCCTAGCATCCCCAAAAGCAGGATCCTGATGATGGACTGGATGGAACCAGGGAAAGCAGGTAAGCCATGTACTACCCGGGCATTGAGATGGGCCAGGCCAAAAAGCCACAATTCTTAATTATAAGTTAGGAGTTTGATCATAGACAAATGCTGTTTTGATCCAAAAGTAATGATGAGACTAGGACCCTGATAGGGATAGGAAAGACTATCTGGCCTGAGCACTGTAGTCTGAGATTGAGATGCCCCTAGGAGAGCAATTCTATAAGCTTAAAGTATTTCTTACTGTGTCCATACAAAATGATGCAGCCAACATGGCTGACCCGAGTTCGATTCCTCCGCCCCTCTCGGAGAGCCCGGCAAGCTACCGAGAGTATCTCGCCCGCACGGCAGAGCCTGGCAAGCTCCCCGTGACGTATTCGATATGCCAGACACAGTAACAACAAAGTCTCCAATGGAGACGTTACTGGGCCCGCTCGAGCAAATCTATGATCAATGGGAGGGCCTTTACTTAACTTTTACTTTTATACTTACATGTTGGTTAGACAAGGAGGGGAGAAACACACCCAGGGGATTTCATTCTGGGGCGGGTTGATCGCTAAATGAGAATCTGTCCTTGAAGCGGCTTTCCCATGTGTCCTGACGAGTTTGGATGAGGCTGAACATTTCTCCCCTTCAAACTGCCTTCAGTAAATAATTTCAGTATATTGTAAGAGACAGTTTCCCTTTTCTCACAGAAACCTACCTGGTCTTAGATATGCAGATCTCAGGTGCTAGCCAGGCCTGATCTTTGGGATGTAGATTTCCAGCTCTAGCCAGGCTAGTTTTGGGGATGCAAAGCTCAGATACTGGTCTTTGGACTGCAAATACAAATGCTTATGCTTGTGAAAGTGCTTGTGAAAGGTTTCAGTCTTGGTTTTGTATCTTCTTTACAGAGGCAAAAATTATTGGCCTGCAGATGTAAAGAAACAATGTATGTTTTGCCCCTCAATTTTCTTTCTGTAACTCCTTTTGATGACATCACTGTATTGTGCCCTTTAGAAGTACCATGATCTATACAATGAGATTTTCAGGGCTCTCTAAAACACATGCGCTTGAGCGATCCTGGGCCCTCCATGACATAAGTTTCTTCCTTGTAATAAACAGCTATTAGACCAACCAGCCTGGCCCTCATTTCCTTCCTTTGCTTACCCATATGCCATCGACCTCCCTGGAGTGGGGGAAACGGCCTGAGACTATCAAACGTGGGTGGCAGGAGAGATATGCCGCCGCCGTCCCTTTTTGTGTTTACACAGATATATAGATATATACTGAAAGTATTTCTCCCTAAAAATACAGTAAAACTAAACTGAAACCAGATCTCTAAGAAGTTAGCACTGTGTTCTACTATGGAATATCATTAAAAGAAATAACATATCATTCTTTTGCTTAGTTTTTCTCTTTGGAACCACACCCAGCAGTGCACAGGAGTTACTTCTGGCTCAGTGCTCAGTGATCAATTCTAACTATGCTTAGAGGCCCATATGTGATGCCAGGCATTGAAGCCCTGGTCAGCTGAATGCAAAGCAAACACCTACCTATTATACTCTTTGGCCAGGAATGGTGATTCTTATCTCAACTCCCTTTTACTATTTCACAGTGAATAAGAGAGATCTATATTTTTAAATAACAATTGATTATTGTGATCCTCTTCAACTCCATTTATGGCTCTTTCAAATCATATAGATTTTTTAATGGAACTAGACAATCTGGGGGTCTCCTCCCCATCCAGGTCAGTCCGCTCGCCAGCATTCGAATCTGGGACTTGGCTTTCACCCTGCAAAGGCCCAGGCGTCCTCTCAGACCCTGGAAAAAAAGCAGACCTGAGCCCCTTCCTCCTCGCCCGCCCCCAACACTGCTCCAGAAGTCTCCTCCCCATCCAGGTCAGTCCGCTCGCCAGCATTCGAATCTGGGACTTGGCTTTCACCCTGCAAAGGCCCAGGAGTCCTCTCGAACCCTGGAACAAAAGTGGACCTGAGCCCCTTCCTCCTCGCCCACTCCCAATGCTGCTCTGCCGGTCTCCTCCCCTACCCAGACTTCACCCATGGCCTCTTCAGAAGGTGTGTGGCTTCTATAGAAGTGGGCGTGGCTTAATTTTAGGAGAGACAAGTCTCACGCAGCCGCAGGTAGTTTACTGTACCAACACATCTAGTGTGACATCACAGTTCCTATACCTACACACGAACATGAAGAAGCAATACAAAACCCCACCTCATGGAGAGGACGATGTAAAGAGTCCAGAAGCCTCAGTAGGTGCTACTCACCTAAGGGACCTCTCTGACAAAGCAATCAGATATGAAGTCATGAGTATGTTCAATGAACTCAATGAAACAGTCAGACAGATATCCAGTAAATTGAAAGAGGACATGAAAGAAACAAAGGATTGCACAATTGAGAAAATACAGGAAGAAATGAGAGCAGAAATTGGAAAGCTACGCACAGGAATGTCACAAATCAAAGATTCCATAGATGAAATAAAAAACTCAGTTTGTGCCCTCAAAAGTAGAATGACCACAGCTGAAGAAAGAATCGGTGAGCTGGAAGATCAGCTGCATCAAGCTAACAGGCAACAACAAACAATGGCAAGAGACTTCAAAATAGCTCAAGAGCGAATCAGAGTCCTAGGAGATGATTCCAAGAGGAACAACATTAGAATCATAGGAGTTCCAGAATCTCAGGGAAACAAACCCAATTAAAAAGCCATGGTCAAACAAATCATTACTGAAAAATTCCCAGAATTCGACAATGCAGCCATTTAGATTCAAGGAGACAAAGGGTGACAGCTAAAAGAGACCCTAACAAAAACACTCCAAGACATATCAAAGTTAGAATGATGGATGTCACCGATAGAGACACAATACTGAAAGCAGCAAGGTCAAAGAAGGAAATCACATACAAAGAGCACCCTTTAGATTCACAGCAGATCTATCACAGGAAACCCTCCAAGCCCAAAAGCAATGGTGGGATATAGTGAAAAAACTCACAGAAATGAACGCTTCACCAAGAATAATCTATCTGCTAAACTTTCACTCAAACTTGAAGGAATGGTACACTATTTTCTAGATAAACAGCAGCTCAGGAACTTCATAGTCTCAAAACCAAACCTAAAACAAGGGCTAAAGGGGCTACTAAACATAAGACAAACCCTACAAGCACAACAGACCCTTACAGAAAGATGACACAAAACCCCATAACAATAATCTCTCTAAATGTCAATGGTCTAAATTCACCAATTAAGAGACACAGAGTAGCAAAATGGATTCCGAAACAGAACCCAACATTCTGCTGCCTACAAGAAACTCATCTCAACAGTCAGAGCAACTAATAACTCAACAGTCAGAAACAACTACTAACAAATTTTTAGGAGGATATTGCTTACAACACAATACTAGCCAGAGACTTTAACATTGCCTTATCACCTCTGGATAGATCAACAAGAACGAAACTCAACAAGGAAACATTGGCTTTGAAAGAAGAAATAGAAGAGAAAGGGCTTATAGACCTATACAGAGCTTTACACCCGAAAAAGAAGGAATACACATTCTTCTCCAGTGCACACGGAACATTTTTCAAAATAGACCATGTGCTAGGACACAAAACATACCTCAATTACTATCAGGAAGATATAAATAGTATCAACCATCTTTTCAGACCACGACGCACTGAGGATAGAAGTGAATCACACATAAACATGGAGAACGAAATCAAACAACTCAATGCTGAACGAGTGGGTCAGGAACGAAGTCAAGGACGAAGTCAAAAGATACCTGGAAACAAATGAGAAGGAAGACATGAGCTATCAGAACTTATGGGATGCAGTGAAAGCCGTATTAAGGAGAAAAATTATAGCTCTGCAAGCATTTCTCAGGATGGAAGAAAGGATGCACATAAATAACTTGACTTCACAGCTCAAGACCTTAGAAAAGGATCAACAGAAAGAGCCCAAATCAGGTAAAAGGAAAGAGATTATAAAACTTAGAGCAGAAATCAATGACATGGAAACCAAAGAAACAATCTGAAAGATCAATGAAACCAAGAGCTGGTTCTTCGAGAAAATAAACAAGATAGATAAACCACTAGGAACACTCACAAAGAAACAGAGAGAGAGAACCCTAATAAACCGAATCTGAAATGAGAAGGGGGATATCACAACAGAAAACAAAGAAATTCAAAAGACCATCAGAGACTGCTTTGAAAGTCTGTATGCCATGAAACAAAGGAACCTAGAAGAAATGGATAAATTCCTGGATTCCTATCATCTCCCAAAGCTGTATCAAGAAGACCAGAGTACATGAATAGACCTATTAACATCAAGGAAATTGAAACTGTAATTAAAAGGCTTACCAAAAACAAAAGCGCAGGTCCAGATGGATTCACTAGTGAATTTTTCCAAACATTTAAAGAGGACCTACTACCAGTCCTTCTCAAGCTTTTCCAGGAAATTGAAAAAACAGAAACTCTCCCAAATAGTTTCTATGAAGCCCATATCTTGGCTGGAGCGATAGCACAGCAGTAGGGTGTTTGCCTTGCATGCAGGCAACATGGCTGACTCGAGTTCAATTCCTCTGCCCCTCTCGGAGAGCCCAGAAAGCTACTGAGAGTATCTCACCCCCACGGCAGAGCCTGGCAAGCTACCCGTGACGTACTCAATATGCTGAACACAGTAACAACAAGTCTCATGATGGAGACGTTACTGGGCCCGCTCGAGCAAATAGATGAACAACGGGAGGACCATGACCGTGACCATGACCAAAAGGAAACAAAGACACCACAAGAAAAGAAAACTACAGGCCTATATCCCTGATAAACACGGATGTGAAGATTCTCAACAAAATACTAGCAAATAAAATTCAACTACTCATCAAAAAGATCATACACCATGACCAAGTGAAATTCATCCCAGGGATGCAAGGATGGTTTACCACTCAGAAATCAATGAACATAATCCATCATATCAACAAAAGATAAAAATCATATCATCGTATCAATAGGTGTAGAGAGAGCATTTGACAAGATCCAGCACCCGTTTATGATGAAAACCCTAGCCAAAATGGGGATAGAGGGGACTTTTCTCAATATAGTTAAAGCCGTCTAACAGAAGCCTACAGCACGCATCATCCTCAATTGGGAAAACTGAGAGCCTTCCCCCTAAGATCAGGGAAGAGACAGGCATGCCCACTCTCTCCACTGCTGTTTAATATAGTACTGGAAGTACTTGCAACAGCGATTAGGCAAGAAAAACGTATTAAGGGCATCCAGGTAGGGAAAGAAGAACTCAAGAAATCACTATTCGCAGATGATATGATACTACTTAGAGAACCCTAAAACCTCTACCAAGAAACTGCTAGAAACAATAGACTTGTATAGTAAAGTTGCAGGCTATAAAATAAATACCCAAAAGTCCATGGCTTTCCTATAAGCAAATAGTGAAAGAAAAGAAAGTGACATGAAGAAAACAATCCCATTCACAATTGTGTGCCAGAAAATCAAGTACCTGGGAATCAGCTTAACTAAGGAAGTAAAGGACCTGTACAAAGAAAACTACAAAACTGTACTTCAAGACATAGAAGAAGACACCGGGAAATGAAAAAATATCCCTGGTTCATGGATCAGGAGAATTAACATTGTAAAAATGGCAATACTTCCCAAAGCACTGTACAAATTCAATGTGATCCCTATTATGATACCCATGACATTCTTCAAAGAAATGGAGCAAACACTCCTAAAATTTATATGGAACAATTAGCCTCCATGAATAGCTAAAGCAATTTTTGGGAAAAAGAAAATGAGAGGAATCAACCTCCCTAACTTCAAGCTCTACTACAAAGCAGTAATAATTAAAACAGCATGGTACTAAAACAAAGGCAGAGCTGCAGACCAATGGAACAGGGTCGAATATACTGACATCTCCCCCCAAGCATCTGGTTATCTAATCTTACATAAGGGGGAAAAAATGGGTAGTGGAGAAAGGAAAGCCTCTTTAACAAATTTTGCAGGCAATACTGGGTGGCTACAAGTAAAAAAGTGGGCTCAGATCTGTCCCTAACACCAAATACAAAGGTAAGATCAATATTGATTAAAGACCTCAACATCAGACCGGAATCCATAAGGTACATTGAAGACAAAGTTGGAAAAACCCTCCATGACATTGAAGCTAATGGTATCTTCAAAGATGTCATGCCACTGGCCAAGCAAGTGAAAACAGAGATAGACAAATGGGACTATCTAAAACTAAAAAGCTTCTGCACGTCAAAAGAAACAGTGACCAAAATACAAAGACAGTCTACAAAATGGGAAAGGATATTCTCCAAATACACATCTGACAAGGTGTTGATATCAAGGATATAGAAAATACTGGTTGAACTCCACAAGAAGAAAACAACCAACCCCATCAACAAATGGGGCGACGAAATGAACAGAAACTTTCTCAAAGAAGAAATCCGAATGGTTAAAAGGCACATGAGAAAATGCTTTACATCATTAATCATCAGGGAGATGCAGATCAAAACAACAATGAGATATCATTTCACACCTCAGAGACTGGCCCACATCCAAAAGAACAAAAGCAACCGGTGTTGGTGCGGATGTGCCAAGAAAGGGACTCTCCTTCACTCCTGGTGGTAATGCCAACTGGTTCAGCCCTTTTGAGAAACAGTATGGACGATCCTCAAAAAATTAGAAATTGAGCTCCCATTTTACCCAGCAATACAACTCCTGGGAATATATCCCAGAGAGGCAAGAAAGTATAGTTCAATTGACATCTACTCTTGTTTGTTCTTTGCAGCACACTTTACAATAGCTAGAATCTGGAAAAAACCTGAGTGCCATAGAACAGATGACTGGTTAAAGAAACTTTGGTACATCTACACAATGGAGTACTATGCAGCTGTTAGAAAAGATGAAGTCATAAAATTCATATACAAATGGTACCATATGGAAAGTATCATGCTAAGTAATATGAGTCAGAAAAAAAGGGACAGACATAGAAAGATTGCATTCATCTGGGGAACATAAAATAACAAAATAGGAGACTACACCCAAGAATAGCCGAGATAAGTACCAGGAGGATTACTCCTTGGCTTTGAGGAGAGCCACACACGCTAGAGGAAAAGGCAGCTCAGATAGAGAAGGGAGCTACAAATAAGGGGTTTTGGGAGGTTCCTCTCAGGATGGGAAATTCGTGATGAGAGTAGACTGTAGACTGAACAAGTTTGCCACTCAATATCTCTTTTGCAAACCACAGAACTTAGAATGAGAGAGATAGCAAAAAGGAATGCCCTGCCACTGAGGTTGGGTGGGATGAGGGATGGGAGTGTGGGAGGGATACTAGAACTGGTGGTGGTGGAAAATGGGCACTGGTGGAGGGATGGGTATCTTATCATTGTATAACTGAAACCCAAGCACAAAAATTTGTAAGTCTACAACTGTACCTCATGGTATTTCACTAATAAAAATTTAAGAAAAAAAAGACAATCTGGTATCCAGCTACTAGACAACTAAACACACAATACCTATGAATACATAGAGATACATATACACACACACACACACACACATATATATAAAGAATGTGTTAGCTTGAAAAAATGTTAAAAATCAGTATGCATTCATTATTTAACCTCACAACTCTAAAAATTTATGTCTGGCATTGTCATAATCTACTCTAAATGAGCACAGTGTCTACATAATTTTGATCTACTTCATTGATATGATTATTCTACTCTTCAAGGTAATCCAGAAGCATTAAACTATGACATATATTCACAAAACATGACTGGGAGTAGAGTAGGCAAAGTGAGTTATATATGAATGTCCCTGGGAACATACTTTAAGTGGCTACAAAATTTTCTCATTAATGTAAATAAATAATATTTAATAATTATTGATCAATATTATGTTTTAATTTAAGATTACAATATGAAAAAAAAGAGCAGGAAAAATATACACTTTTCCGTTTTGGCAAAGATGCCATAAAATGTGACATGATGCTCATTGACACTAATAGTAAAACAGAACCAACCAAAGTTACTACAGATAAGGATATATGGTATAAAAATTTGAGTTCATACAGATTTGGGATTTTAAGCAATGACAATTTGAAAGATTATAATCAAAGGTTTATAAAAAATCAAAGGATTATAATCGTCATCAAATTAGGCTTAAGCACTAAAGTAGGGTAGAAGTTCGTTACAAATTATACTGGCACCTTTGATTTTTGTTTTGGATTCAAGGAATTTAGAAGTTGCCACTCATCCTAACAATTTTTTAAAAAAGTTCAGCAAAAGGAATAAAAAAAAGTCAGCTCTTCTTATATTTCAGAAACAAATAAGATCCCAAGGAAAATGAAAGTCTCTAAAAATAAAATGAACAAGGTGATAAAGAGTAATTAACCAAACATGAGAGCTCCAAGAGTTGGGTCGGGAGAAAGTACAGTGGGTAGAGTGCTTGCCTTGCACTTAGTCTACCTGCATTCAATTCCTGAAACTCTGTATGATCTCTCCAGATCTAACAGGAGTAATCCCTGAATGCAGAGTCAGCAGTAAACCTGGAGCATCTCTGGGTGTGGCCATAAACAAACAAGAAAAAAAAATCTCTTATAGAACCAGTAGCAGCTTAAGAAAATTGAAGTATAACTTTAAAATTGCTAAAGCTTATAAGGACATCTGCCTTTGAGCACTTGTGTTTGTTCCAGAATATGGCTGTGGTGAGGTGATTATAAATAACACTGCAATGAACAAAAGTGTATAAAGTTTTTACATAAAAGAGTTTTACTAAGCAGTAAGCACAATAGCTCAGATTTGGAATCAACCTACATGACCAACAACAACAGATCAGTAGATCCTGAAGATGTGATATATATGTATATATATATATATATATATAAAAAAGTAAAGGCCCTCCCGTTGATCGTCGATTTGCTCGAGCGGGCCCAGTAACGTCTCCATTGGAGACTTTGTTGTTACTGTGTCTGGCATATCGAATACTCTCGGTAGCTTGCCGGGCTCTCCGAGAGGGGCGGAGGAATCGAACTCAGGTCGGCCATGTTGGCTGCGTGCAAGGCAGACGCCCTACACGCTGTGCTATCGCTCCATATATACATACATATATATGCATAAATATACTATATATAATGGAATATTAAACAGATGTAAGGAATGATAAAATCAGGCAATTTTCTGCAATATGGATGAAAATGTAAGATATGTTAAATAAAGACAAAAGAATGCCAAACAGTATGATATGATTTATATGTAGTATTTAGAGTAACAGAATGAGAAAACTCAATTGTTTAAAGAGGGAATGCCTAGATCACCTTGCTCCCAGAATATAGGGAAGAGGAGGAAAGAAATGAATGAAGGGGAAGGGGAAAAGAGATAGATGAGAAGCAGTGGGGGAAGAGGTTAAGGGAATTCAGGTACATCGGTGGTGTTAAAAAATGACATTAAATATCCAAACCACAGAGTCAACAACACTGAAATCATGATACCCAGACTTTAATAACCAAATTTAAAAGGTGCTTTTCAAGAAGGCAGACGGAGGCTGGGGAGGTTGGGGATGGGGACCTGTAGGAGAAGGAATCTGGGCACATGGGTGGCAGAATTGGTGATAAATGCTGTATGTCAAAAACCCAAAAACCAAAAAATGCTGTATGTGAATAACTTTGTAACTTACAGTGATTTAATAAAATAAAATTTAGGAAAAATATATTTTATTTTCTTAGAAGTGACACTTGTGTGTCTAGAAGTGGAGCTTCTGGATCATATGGTTCAATCTATTTCTATTAATGTGAGTGATGTCCATACTGTTTCTCATAGAAACTGGGCCTATTTCCTTTCCTACAATAAACATACAAGCATTGAAAAGAAACCTTTTGAAATAAGTCAGAGCACTCTGTTTTATATAACAAAACCTGTCCTGAAAGAGAAACTAGGCTTTCCCGCCCTGCTGAGGCCACGAGTTGCCCCCCACGAGTGGCTCTATGGCATGGTCTTGGCCCCAGAGGCACGTGGACCTAATTCAGAACTCAGCAGCTTGCGGCAGAAATGTGAATGGACTATGCATCGTGCGTGTCTGTCCCTTCTGTTTCCCTTTCCCTCCCCCCATCCCCCTGCAGCATGGTGGCCGCCGCCTCAGACCTTATTGGACAGCCAGGTATGAGCCGGCAGTGACAGGGCAACTGCAGCCTTATGGAATGAGGGGAAGAACCAGCATGTCCTTCACCCCCCTCAAGAGCCGCTCTCTAGCACAGCCATGGATCCAGAGGCACACAAACCTATCTCGTAATTATCCGGCTTTTGACAGAAATCCCTCCAGACTTAATTAGTAAAATATCAGAAATCCAAAATAATATGGTCTGCATAACCAGAAATGTAAAACAAATTATTTCCCAATGCCTTTTTTAGCAGTTCTGATTGTTGGGAGGAAATTCTAAATAATAGTGGTGCATCTTTTGTTGAAATAATGAATGTAATCTAAGTAGAGTTAAGTAGAAATCATCTGGATCACAGGCATCGGGAGCGGTGGGAAGGGGGGTATGTTGGGGTTCTTGGTGGTGAAAAGTGTGCACTGGTGAAGGGATGGGAGCTTGATCATTGTATGACCGAGACTTAAACCTGAAAGCTTTGTAACTTTTCTCATGTTGATTCAATAAATAAATTTTTTTAAAAAAAGAGAGAGAGAAAATAGACAATCAAATTATAACCTATCAGGATCAGCACCTTCAGCACTGTCCTCCCATTGTTCATCTATTTGCTCCAGCGGGCCCAGTAACATCTCCATTGTGAGACTTGTTACTGTGTTTGGCATATTGAATACATCACAGGTAACTTGCCAGGCTTTGCATGCAGAGGAATTCAATCTTGCTTTGCCGAGCCGGCTGTGTGCAAGGCAAATGCCCTACCACTGTGCTATCGCTTCAGCCTCCCCACCCCCCAACCATCAAGATAATTTCAGAAAATCACTTGATAGAAGGAAAATACCCAGCTACAGCTCATACTATCTTTCTATGTTTGAGAAAGAAAACCTGTAACTCCAGACTATTTTAACTTGCTATTAACTGATCTAACTATTCCATTCAAAGGGAAGAAACAATCTGAAATGAATTTTAAAAGTCAACAACCCCAGAGACAAAAGTGCATGAAAAAGTCTAAGACCTAATAAAGAACCAAATCATAGAACCATGGGCTTCTTCCCCACATCTCACCATCTCCATAATTATCAAAACCGTTATCAGTTCTTTTTACAGGCCACATATTGTCAGACCATCAAGAAGGGAATATAAAGGGCAGAAATAGCAATTTTAAAAGACAGTATAAAGAATAAAATCAGATATGTTAGAGAAGCTGGAAATACACACACACACACACACACACACACACACACACATATGGATTAGAGATGGTACAGTGGGTATTGCCTTGCACACAGCTGATCCTGGTTCAAACTCTGAAAATATACATAGCCCCCAGTTCTGGCAGAAATGACCCCTGAGTACGAAGTCAGAAATAAGCCTTGAGCACAGCAGGATGTGGTTCAAAAAATAAATGGGGGGTGGGAATTAATAAAACTATAATATGCTAAGGATTCTAAAAAAATACAAAGCATGCAAGAACAGACACTATAAACACAGAGATAAGAAAGTTAAAAAAGAATTAAAGAACATGTTATGAATAAAAAAGAATTGTAACAAAGAATGCCCTGAATGGCCCTATCAGTAGGTCATGACTCAGGAAAGACTCTCTGAGCTTGAGTATTCATCAATAGAATAGAATCCTCCACAAAGAAGACTGAGAAGGAAAAAGAAAAGAAAGGAAACAGTGTCCACAATTGTGGAAATGCTATTAAAAAAAAGTATAAAAATTGTCTTAGGATTTGGGTTCTTTAGTGTGTTTTATTATTTTTTTAAGGAGTACAATGGTTTGCTTAGTAAAAGCAAAATACAAACACTATTTCAACTTGATAAACTAATATCAGCTAAGTAAATGCCTGGCCTCCACTTGGAAATTAACATGTTCTGTAAATTATTGGAATTTTGGAGTTTTTCAGGGATAAAAATTTCTACAGAATTAAGGAATCAACTTATAGAAATAATAAATTTACTGTCTAATGAAAAAAATTGTCTTAGGAAAGTGGAAAAGAATGCCTTAGGAGCAAAGATAATGAGCAAAGATAACAGTTGCATTTCACTTAATCCTCAAAATTCATGAAAACAAAATGAAAATATTTTAGTTTTGAGTGGAGAAAAGCTAGATTTCTGTTTTCTGTGTGATTAAAAACTGAAACAGAAAAATTTCAGTAACTCAAAGACACAAGCTATAATATAGATAAATTAATATTAAAATTTAGGCATGAACATAAATGTCAATGTTTTGTAAAAATATATATTAAAATCTGATAACTAAATATTTGAAAAGAGACTTATGTACCTTAATGATGATATAATGACTGTATACCAACCACATCTAAAGCATGAATATTACCATAACCATGTTATATAATCTATAATAATAATATATAATTACACAAATATTTAGAAATTTATTAGTGAGCAAAAATTCTCTATCACTCCTTCTTACACACACACACACACATGCCACAAGCCTTTGGCAAAAGTTACTTTCATGGCATTATCCTTGATGGCAAAATCCTCCTCAGATGTGTGTGTGTGTGTGTGTGTGTGTGTGTGAATGTTTGTGTATGTGCATGCGTGTCCGCGTGTGCATGAGTGTGCCTTCTCTGGTAACCACCTTATATATGTGTGTGTCACTTAGTTTTTCTGAATCTATCCCATGTGTGCAAAATGGGATATTAATAAAACATGCTATTATTAAATTCCCTTTTACTATTGCTTTAACCAAGTCACCTTATGCTTGTTTGATCAGTGTTCCAGTCACTGAAGAACCCAGTGACTATGGGAAAACTAGGCGATGGGATAGTTTCTTTACACTCCTACACTTCTTTTTCTCTTTTAACTCTGAAATAGATCTTTAACTTTCATCAGTGTAGTAATAATTTTTTTCTCTTGTTATTAATTTGAAAGAAAAATGAACAAACCTGCTTATCTTTTCAATTACCATTTTTATTCTGACGCTTCAAAATTTGCAAGAATGCTCACAGTTATAAAAACAGTAAAATTCCTCATCTCAGCAATATCACTTATAAGTGTAGGATAACACTGTTCTGTCCTTCCTTCATGTCCTCAGGAATAGTTGATGGCTGATAGTTTACTGATAGTTTATTGGACTGAGGAAAAGAGAAAAACACCTTAAGGAGATATTTTGCCTGGGGCAGTCAGGAAGGGCTTTAGAATACCTTTTAGGTGGGCCCTCAGGAAGGGCTGTCTTATGTTGATTTGGCTACCTGACTGGGTGGAGTGTCAGCCCAGACTAGAAGAGAGCAGGAGAAAGAGAGAGCTGGCTGCAAGATGGACCGCAGAGAGACTAGCAAGGAGAACATGTGCTTGAGAGAACCTAGGCCCTCCATAACATAAATTTCTTCTCTGGGATAAATTTCCTTGTAATAAACTGCTACAAAATCAACCGGCCTTGCCCTTGTCTCTTCCCTTGTCTGCCCTTGGCCAACAGCCATCCCGATCCAGGCCACACACAGCGATTCTAGGGCACTGAACGCAGACGATGAGATAGAGCCTTCCAGAGAGCCCGCAAACACACAACCTTCTGCGCGTTTAGTTTTTTACATACAAGCACATTAGAAATATATAGATTCATGAACTTCACCGTGACATATGTAACATGAATATCTGGAGGTGAGTCAGGACACTGTATTTAAAAGTTCACCATTTAATTCTACTGTGGATGAGAAGCATGAGAATATAGAGTGGAAATGCATTAGGCTCAATAATTAAGTATACTTCTAGTCTAGTTTGGCCTGTCCCAAAGACCTTGAGGAGGCACCTGGGGTTGGGACAAATGGTTCCATCACCCCCTCTATGGCAGTTATCAAATTACACCTAGACTTCATTTGATCTATGAAGCATGCAAACTTTTCCCCATAACTTGAAGTTTCTGGGAGCCATAGCCTCAGGCTTCCTGTGTTCATCTTCTAAAGTCCCAGTAGGGGGACTTCTGAAGAAGACTGATATTGTAGGAAAATAGTGTTTTAAAGAAATTTGAGAGGGGCTGGAGTGATAGTACAGTGGGTAGGGCCTTTGCCTTGGATGCGGCCAACCCGGGTTCAATTCCCAGCATCCCATATGGTCCCCTGAGCACCGCCAGGAGTAATTCCTGAGTGCATAAGCTAGACTTGTGCATGACCAGGTGTGACCCAAAAAAAGCAAAAAAAAAAAAGAAAAAGAAATTTGAGAGATGGGCTGGAGATGTAGCTCAGTCAAGAAGACTGTTCTGGTCCAGATCACGACACTGAGTATTCTTCCCACCTTGTAGCATGCAGTCAGCACCACAAGGTTCCTTTCTAGGTAAGTATCCATATAGTGGAATATACTATTTTAGAAAGTGGCATCAACTACTTTCTAACATAGAGTGTCTTTTCATCAACAAAAGCATTATTTTCTAAATCATTTTTGATAATAGATGTTCTCTTAACCATGCTGTCACTGTATAACAAATACCAGTCAAAGACTGACGTGGCTATCTTCTTTTGCTGTATTAATAATTCAAGAGCATTTATTCATGGTACACTAAAATCTCTGAGTGCAGGTATTCATTCTTATGTTTCTGGTTTGGCAATATGTTGGGTTAAACTACTTTTTACTAGTGTGAAGAAACTGAGTATACAAAACAGTGGAATAATGAATAACGTATATAATGTTTCTATAGAATCCATTGAATATTAAATATAGAAATAAAAATATGACAACAAAGTCAAAACATATTAGATGTTAAAACAAATTGACTAGTCATTGTTTGGCAAGAACAAATAATTTAATTAGCAAGGCAGGGAACATCTTTTCCTTCTAATAAAAGATAACTTAAATACCAACAACTTGAACCAAATGTCAGTTACCAGAATATCTGGATATGTCACACTTCGTGAACATATTCTATCAAGTTGTTGCAAGGTATTAAGAGTATTATTATCTCTTTAGTTAGTATCTTCTTTATTTTGGACTTATAAACATGTCCTGAAGTATCTGTCATTTGGGATGTTTCTCAGTTGACTTGACATCTTGACATATGGGTGTGAATTAACTATTCCAAATTCCATAAACTGTCATTAAGCAGATAACAGAATGGATTTATATATTTGATTTTTGGAGTAACACTTTCTCGTCACTTTTCTAGAGATCTGCTGTAGTAAATTCTAGATGACTTTTCCAGGTCCCTCAAATCTTTACATTTTCCCCATAAATTCCAGCTTTCTGCTGCCCTCTCCTGGTTTATATGTCATATAAACATTTAATCCTAGTTTTGAAAGTATACTCTCTTTTAGTTTAGAAGGAATTAAGCCAATTATTTTAAAAAATGTAATTTCTAGAAAAATCTGTGGATTTATGAATAAAATATGCTATAAAGTCTCTTACTCAGATATGATTCTGTTCAACTGTTTCAGACATCATGAATCATCACTTAACAGACAGTATTTAACAGATCCATAAGAGCTATAAAAACTCTATAGAAACCCTGAATTAGGCAAATATGATTGATATTGGCTATAACCTTTTGAGTAGAAAAATGGGCTTTTTACAATATACTATTTAAAAAGAGATGCTCTATAATTTTTTAAAAAAATTGTTTTCTTTAAATGACCAAGCAAAATTATTATTTTTAAATTTTATGTGCTTGCTATTCTAAATTAGAGTCAAATTAAAAATATATATAAACACGTAGGTGCAAAGTAGATAATACAATGGCTTCTAACTTTTATATATTAGCTATCAAGGTATTCTAAAAGTTATTTCATCTAATTCTTAATCAGTTTGAATTTCATATATTCTTATGGCTATATAATATTCCATGGTGAATATATACTAATTCTTTTTACACCATTTATCTCTCATAGTGTATAGGAATCATACTATATATTATAATCTAATTGAATCTAATTGGTACTGTGTGGGTTTCAGGATTTTTAAAAGCATCTTGTGCAAGTTTCATTTGTACTAAAATCCTCTGTTTCACTTTAAATTCTGGTCAAAATACTGGTTACTGTTTGTCAGCTTTCAAGAGTCTTTGATACCCTCAATACCTTATTTTCATTTACTATCATAATTTTCTGGGAAATGTTGAAAAGAAATACATTACTCAATATACAGTAAAACTAACTTAAAAATAGTTATGATTTTTATACAGATGGTTGGCTATTAAGAGGGAAAGGTGACTAACGCAGTCATTCTTTTATTCTTTTATCTTTAGTCATTAAAGCCTGGTGTTTTCTAAAATTCTACCAATTAATAATGAGTCATTGACTTCGTTTCCTCAAAAGCACTCGGTCAAGTTAAAATATAAATTCACACTATAAATGTTTGATCTACTTTTGTAATTAATTGCATATTTTATCTTGCTTTCTTAATCCTGATTGTGGCATTAAAATATATTTCTATGTTTGCCCAAATTTTTATGAAATATTTTAGTTATACTATAAAAATATTAGATATAAACACATTTTTGTCCTCTGAAAGGAAATAGAATTCTAAAAATTATAATGCTGGAAAATTTTGGATGATTTATGAATAGCATTTAAAATAACTTTAGATCACTAATGAAAAATGATGATTTCTGAGTTTGAGCTTAAACAAATGAATTAATCTTAAATATGTACCGATCACTTGATCACTTGATCACTTGACATCCTGTTACTCATCAATTTGCTCGAGCGGGAACCAGTAACGTCTCCATTTGTCCCTGTCACATGCTAGTGTATGCTAGTGTAGGCGTATCTTAATGCAGGAAGAACAGTGTAATTGAAGAGATGTGCTAGGAGCCTGAGGTTCTTTGTCCTCTTAGCTATTTCTTCAACACTCTTGAAGGCGTTCCAAGCCATTCCTTCTTCCTGCTCAACTCAGGTGCCAGATCATTCATCATGTTGACTTCTCAACCTAGGTACACATTACTATGGCATTCAGAGATGTCCGGCCCGTTGAGAGCGAATGGAACGTCAGGAACAAGACTACTTCTCATAAACATTGTCTTCGTGAGATTTAGCTGTAGTCCGACCTTTCCACACTCATGGTCAAAGTTGGCCAGCATTTGTGTCACTTGGCTAATGTTTGGTGTTATTAGAACGATGTCATCAGCAAAGCAGAGGTGGTATAGTTGCAGACCATCTATCTTCAATCCCATTCCGTCCCATTGCAGTCGTCGCATGACATTCTTGAGGGTGGCACTGCTGAACCCCTCTCTTGACATGGATGATCACTTCTTTGTAGAATGGTGAGATCCTGGTAGTGAATCTGTAAAACAGCTCACGAAGGATCCTGATGTATTGAGTTTGAACGCCCTGTTTGGCTAGGGCTTCGGTGACTGCTTCCGTCTCAACAGAATCAAAGGCCCTCTTTAAATCAATGAACCTTAGGCAGAGCATCATCTTGATCGCCCAAGAAACCTCAATGAGCTTGGTTATTTTGTGGATATGGTCGATCGTGATTGTGATGGGTCTCATTCTCCTAAAGAGCCTTGAATATAATCTCAGGGCTAGGATGAAGGAGACATTACTGGGGCCTGCTCGAGGCAATCGATGATTAACAGGATGATTTGTGATTGTGATTTGTGGTCAATCGTGCAGAATCCTTTGCAGAACCTGGCTTGCTGGCATGGTTGTCCTTCATCTAGTGTTCTGCCAATGACTTGAGTGTATTAAATATGTATTAAATAAATTAATATAAAATTGGCTTCAAATGTTTCCTGTCTTTTAAATTCAAAGACATAAAACTATAGAAAATATTGTATGTCAATAAATGTGTAGTTTGTGAACTAAACAACTGTGTACACTTAGGAGCTTCAGTTCAGTGGATAATTTAAAACCATGATGTAAGCAACAGGGGAGAAAATGCTCATTTTATGTAAAATTCTGAAGGATTGAAGGAATGATAAAAGGTGTCAATAATTCAAATAGTTGAATCTCAAATAGCTTTAAATAATTTAGATAGACTACAAATGAGAAAAAAATCTATGCATGTTTGAAGGTCTGTACTTACTTTTTCAATGCACACTAAAAATATTTAAATAAAAGTGGTATATTTAAGTAGCATTTGGTCTGCCTTTTAAATAAGGTAAAATAAAAATTTTGTCTATAGCAAAGTCCCATATTCAATCCTTTCAGATAAAAGCATACAAAAATGTAAGAGATGAAAGCACTAGATCCTTAACAATTGGTACAACCTCTCTCTAAGAAAGGGAAAAAAAAAACCACTTTTGTGGGGAAAGTTTGCCAAAAGTACTCTTGAGATTATTGGGAAAATGAGTTTGCTACTCACAGAGTCAGGGAGTCTATAATGAGAAAAGGGAAGTAGATTAAGACTGAATAAAGGGGTACTAGAAGGTCAGTTCCAAGAAACTCTTGTAATAAAAAAAATAATAAATTGGTGCAAGAAATTTTTCACAGAGACCATGCTAGCAACTGCCTGTTTCCCACAATCCAGCTGAGAACAAGATGGGAATTGGGGAGGGTAACGTGGCATATTGATATAGACAGCTTTTCAGAAGTGACAGAAAGACCTTAAGATCCTTGAAACAAACCAAGTTTAAGTAGATTTTTATATTGAAACGGATTACCACTTGCAATTGGATTATTCATGAATTAATTTAAAACTTTTATTGATGGGGACTGATAAGATAGTATAGCAGGTAAGACATTTTGTATGGTCTCCCAATCCTTACCAGGACCGATGTGAGAAGTGATCCCTGAATGCAGAGGCAGGAGCAAGCTCTGAGCTCTGCCAAAAAAACCCAAAAATCAGATTTAGTAACATTAATGTGTTTTCTTATACAGAACCATCACTTGATATAGGCACTGACAAACTGTTTCTCCACTTAATACAAAAGAGATGTATTTCTAAAAAGGGCTTTCTCGATTAATTGAAAGGCTTGTGAAAGATTGATTAAACTTTGACCTTGTTGTTTTATGAATATAACACCACCAATGCTCTAGCTTAAACTATTGGAACAATACTAAGTAAGGAACTTGAAAGGGAGCATAAAAACATGTGACTAGTAAAAACACTGAGATAACTAACTGTCTGCTATTTTGTTTTTGTTAAAAAAAATGGCATCATTTTTATCCTGTATACATTAATTTCAGAACAGAAGAAACAAATACACAACATCCAAACCTGGAATTAAATTTGGAGGAGGATGACTAATCACATTACACTTAAGTAAAGTAAAGGCCCTCCCGTTGATCGTCGATTTGCTCGAGCGGGCCCAGTAACGTCTCCATTGGAGACTTTGTTGTTACTGTGTCTGGCATATCGAATACTCTCGGTAGCTTGCCAGGCTCTCCGAGAGGAGCGGAGGAATCGAACTCGGGTCGGCCATGTTGGCCACTTGTAAGGCGAACGCCCTACCCGCTGTGCTATCATTACACTTATTTTCAGAAAACTCTTCTCTTTTCAAGTATACTCTATCTTTGTCCTCTCTTTCATATCTAACACTACCATATTCATTCATGCATTACTCACCAGTTTTGCTCAATTACAGTGTAGTAAGACCATATAGACTGTAAGATCTAAAATATTTACAATGTGTGTGTTGTTAATGATAATGGTTTATCATCACTGTCACTGTCACTGTCCTCCCGTTGTTCATCAATTTGCTCGAGTGGGCCCAGTAACGTGTCCATTGGAGACTTTGTTGTTACTGTGTTTGGCATATCGAATACATCAAGGGTAGCTTGCCAGGCTCTGCTGTGCGGGTGAGATACTCTCGGTAGCTTGCCAGGCTCTCTGAGAGAGGCGGAGGAATCGAACTCGGGTCGGCCATGTTGGCTGCGTGCAAGGCAAATGCCCTACTGCTGTGCTATTTATCATAGGAAAAATAAATTGATTCCAGACCTGAGTATTGGATTAAGGTCATTTTCTTACACTTTTTTCTAATTATTTTGAGATTACATTGTTTCCCAGTCTACAATTTGTACCTATGAACAGGATGTTTTCAAATTCATATTTCCAGTCTAGACAACAGCTCATATAAAGTCTCTACATATAGCTGCATGTGAAAAATATTAGAGTAAAAATTCTTTGTTTTCTTACTTTAAAAAAAATTGGGGGCATCATGTTTTATAGACTGTTATTAGTAGGATTTCATACATTTTCTATTTTGTCGGTGTCTTTTCATTCTAGTCAACATTTTCTTTGCAATGCAGAATCTTCTTGTTTGATATAGTTTCACTTAGCCCGTGATTTGGTATCACTAAAAATACCTCTGGCTTCAATGTCATGAAATGTCTTTTCTATTTAGAAAATCCCACAAAGACTCCACAAGAAAAGCTCCTAGAAACTGTGTGCCTGTACAGTAAAGTGAGAGGTTACAAAATCAATGCACAGAAATCCATAACTTTCCTATAAGAACTGTAGGATAACACTGTTCTGTCCTTCCTGCATAACCTCAGGAATAGTTGATAGTTTATTGGACTGAGGAAAAGAGAAAACACCTTAAGAGTTCTTTGCCTTTGGGCAGTCAGGAAGGGCTATCATATATTGATTTGAATACCTGACTGAGTGGAGTGTCAGCCCAGACTAGAAGGGAGCTGGAGAATGAGAGAGCAGGGCTGAAAGACGGACCACTGGGAGACTGGCAAGGAGAACTTGTGCTTGAGAGAACCTAGGCCCTCCATAACATAAATTACTTCTATGGGATAAACTTCCTTGTAATAAACTGCTACAAAGATCAACCGGCATGGCCCTCATCTCTTCCTCCTTCTGCCCTTGGACAACAGCCATCCCAATTCAGGCCACACACAGTGGCTCTAGGGCACAGAACACAGGCGGTGAGATAGAGCCTTCCAGAGAGCTCGTGAACACACAACCTTCTGCGTGTATAGTTTTTTACAAAGAACCTAATGCAATATATGAGAGAGAAATTTGAAAAAATCAATACCATTCATAATTGTGCCTTAGAAAAATCAAGTACAAAGGAATAAAGGAATCAGCTTAACAAGAGGTGAATGATCTATACAAAGAAAGCTGCAAAATGCTACTACAAAAAAAAATAAATAAAAAAGACACAAGAAAATGATACATATCTCTTTCCATGGACTGAGAACATTAATATTACTGAAATGACAATCATGTCAAAAACATTATACATATTCAATCAGTCCCTATAAAATGACCTATGACAGTTTTTAAAGACATAAATCAAATGCTGTCGAACTTTATATGTAATACTATAACCAATAGTTATAGTATTGAGAATAGTATTGAGAATAGCCAAAAGTATTCTTAGGAAAAGATGGGAGTATTCTTCCAAATTGTAATTTACACTATAAAGCTTAATCACTTAATCACTTAACTTCCCGTTAGTCGTCGATTTGCTCGAGCGGGCGCCAGTAATGTCTCCATTTGTCCCTGTCGCGTGCTAGTGTAGCCCAATGGCATCTGTTCGCTCTGGGAACATGAAGACCCTCAAACCGATCGTTCATGATCTTGATGAAGAAGTCTGATCATCTGGTAGGTGGGCGGCCACACGGTCTCTTGACATCCCGTGGAATCCAGTTGGTAACAGATCTAGTCCAGCGGTCATCTTTAAATCTCATTACTTGACCAGCCCATCTGATTTTTGACACCTTGGCAAATGAGACAGCGTCCCTGATTCTTGATCGTCGATGGATGTCAGAACTCCGGATTCGTTCTCTCATTTGAGTGAAACGTGATATTCCAAGCATAGCTCTTTCTATTCTTCTTTGGGAGACCTGAATAGCGTTCTCATCTTGTTTGCGTAGGGCCCAGGTCTCTGAGGCATATGTTAATGCAGGAAGAACAGTGGAATCAAAGCATGTGCCCGGAGCCGGAGGTTCTTCATCCTCTTAGCTATTTCTTCGACGTTCTTGAAGGCGTTCCAAGCCGCTCTCTTCCTCCTGCGCAGCTCGGGTGCCAGGTCATTTGTCACGTTGACCTCTCGACCTAGGTACACATAGCTGTTTCATTCGGAGATGCCCGTTCCGTTGAGAGCGAATGGGGCATCAGGAACGAGACTGTTTCTCATAAACATTGTCTTCGTAAGATTCAGCTGTAGTCCTACCTTTCCACACTCACGGTCAAAGCCGGCCAGCATTTGTGCCACATGGCTGATGTTTGGTGTTATTAAAACAATGTCATCAGCAAAGCGGAGGTGGTATAGTTGCCAACCATCTATCTTCACTCCCATTCCTTCCTATTCCAGTCATCGCATGATGTTCTCGAGGGTGGCACTGAAGAGTTTCGGTGAAATGGTATCACCCTGCCGAACCCCTCTCTTGACATCAATGATTACTTGGTAGAATGGTGAGATCCTGGTAGTGAATCCGCAATACAGCTCACGGAGGATATTGATGTATTGGGCTTGAATGCCCTGATTGACTAGGGCTTCAATGACTGCTTCCATCTCAACAGAATCAAAGGCCTTCTTTAAATCAATGAACGTTAAACAGAGCGGCATCTTGAACTCCCGAGAAACCTCAATGTGCTTGGTTATCGTGTGGATATGGTCGATGGTGCTGAATCCTTTGCAGAACCCGGCTTGCTCGCATGGTTGTCTTTCATCTAGTGTTCTGCCAATCCTATTTAGGATGACTCGAGTGAACAACTTGTAGATGATAGACAATAGGCAGATCGGGCGATAGTTGCCAATGTCATGGATGTCTCCCTTCTTGAACAGTAGTACGGTCCTGCTGGTTTTCCATTGTGATGGAACCTTGCATTCAGACAGGTAGCGAGTGAAGAGCCGAGCCAGTGTATTGATGAGTACTGACAGCAGGTTCTTCAGGTGTTCAGGTCTGACCTTGTCTGGGCCGGGTGCTGTTTGCTTCTTTACCAACAAAATGGCGTGTCAGATTTCGGAAGGGAGAACGTTGGGAACGACATATCCATCCTGGGGAATTTGGTAAGTCGGCAAGTGGACATGGCTATCGAAGAGATTTGAGTAGAAGTCATGGATAATCTCCAATGCCATTCTGGAGGATGTGATGGATCCATCAGGACGTCGGAGGGCAGTTATCTTGGTCTTGTAGTTGGCGAAGGACAGACGAGCGTTACGAATACTTTGCCCAGCTTCTGCCGCATCTACCAGCACTTCTCCTCTTCTCTCTTTGAGGTCTTCCTTGATCGCATCTCTGCACTGCTTTGCGAGCTTGGACATTAGCTTGCGGTTGCCTGAGGCATGCGCCAAACCACGCTGGCGAATAAGCTCAATAGTTTTCGAAGACAGACTTTTTTTTCTGGCTATCTCTCTCTTTGCGTTCCTCGCACATTCATGGAGGTGCTGTACCAGTCGATCGTATTCCTCATCAATATTGTCAACAATGGCATCTTCTCATGTTGCCGCAATAGTGCCAAAGAGCTCACTACCTCCACTACCCAGCCGCCACCACACTCCAGGATGCTTCCTGGACCCGCGTGGCAGCAACACTAAATACCCATTTTCCGGAATTATCGTACCATATTTGATAGGGTTCAAATATGGTAACACCTACAAGGGTGATTAGAGGTCACCCCAAAAGCCTCTATCCCTCTCGGAAAGACTGGCAAGCTACCGAGAGTATTCCACTCGCACGGCAGAGCCTGGCAAGCTATCCATTGTGTACTCAATATGCCAAAACCAGTAACTACAACTGGTCTCATTCACCTGACCCTGAAGGCTTCACAGACATGGCAGCACTGAGAAGGATGAGAAAGGAGAGGCCGGTAAAATTTCAAGGCCGAACTAGGCTGCCACAACTAAGGAAGACAAAAATGATCGTCTGTACTTTCAATGCACGTATGCTAGCATCAGATGCATCCATCGAGGACCTGATGGTACAAGCGCGAATGATCAAGTACGACATCATTGGTCTGACTGAGACAAGAAGGCACGAATCTCACCATGCCGTTTTCGACACTGGAGAAGAATTGTTCCTCGGAACATGCGATAAAAGAGGTGTCGGAGGCGTCGGTGTCCTTGTCAACACAAACTTGGCTATGAGCATTGATTCATTCGAATGCCTAAGAACCCGAATCGGATGTTTACATTTGAATAGATGTGGCTCACTGCCTGCAGTTTCTATCTTTGTTGTCTACGTACCAACATCTCATTATGATGAAAGAGAAATTGAGAAGTTCTACATGGAGCTAGAGAAGTTCTATAAAGAAGACCACACCTTCTACAAGATCATTGTGGGTGATTTTAATGCCAACATAGGACCGAGAAGATCAGCTGAAGAACTTCACATCAGGACCCATGGCCTAGAATGGAACGAACAGGGTGAGAGACTGTCTGAGTTCATCATGTCGACTAAGACTGTCCATGGTAACTCACAGTTTTAGAAGGCAGAATCTAAACGTTGGACATGGGAGTCTCCCGGTGGACAATTCCACAATGAAATAGACCACATCATATTCAATCGACGGTTTTGCCTGACCGATGTCGCTGTTGTCCCACAATTCCGAGCGGGATCGGACCACCGTCTCCTTCATGCAAAATTCTACTTCACACAGCGGGGAGAAAGGTCTGCAAAGTTTAAAAAGAGAACTCCCAGAACGACCACTATAAAGCTATAGTAATTAAAATAGTGTGTTATTGATAATAAGATAGACTTGGATCAATGGAGAGATAGAGATAGACTCTAAGGTATATGCACAGTTAGTCTTCAAAGGAAAAGTTTTAAAAAAGGAACACAACCACTTTCAGGTAATATATCACTTAATCCCCGTTATTCATCGATTTATTCGAGCGGGTGCCACTAACGTCTCCATTCATCCTGGTTGCGTGCTAGCGTAGCCCAATGGTATCTGTTCGTTCTAGGAACATGCAGAGCCTCAAACCGATCATTTAGGGTCTTGACGAAGAAGTCTGCCCGTCTTATAGGTGGGCGTCCACGTGATCTTTTGATGTCCCGTGGAATCCAATCAGTAATGGCTCTAGTCCAGCGGTTGTCTGTAAACTTCATTACGTGTCCAGCCCATCTGATTTTTGATGTCTTGGCAAATGAGACAGCGTCCCTGATTTTTGAGCGTTGACGAAGATCAGAACTCCGGATTCTATCTCTCATTTGAGTGAATCGTGATATTCCAAGCATAGTTCTTTCGATTCCTCTTTGAGAGACCCGAATAGCGTTCTCATCCTGTTTTCGTAGGGTCCAGGTCTCTGAGGCATATGTTAATGCAGGAAGAATAGTGGAATCAAAGAGATGTGCTCGTAGCTGGAGGTTCTTTGTCCTTTTAGTTATTTCTTCAATGCTCTTGAAGGCATTCCAAGTCGCTCTCTTCCTCCTGTGCAACTCAGGTGCCAGGTCATTCATCATGTTGATTTCTCGACCTAGGTATATATAACTGTTGCATTCGGAGATGGTGGTTCCGTTGAGAGCGAATGGAGCGTCAGGAACAAGGCTGTTTCTCATAAACATTGTCTTCGTAAGATTCAGCTGTAGTCCGACCTTTCCACATTCACGGTCAAAGTCGTTCAGCATTTGTGCCACTTGGCTGATGTTTGGTGTTATTAGAACGATGTCATCAGCAAAGCGGAGGTGGTGTAGTTGCCGACCATCTATCTTCACTCCCATGTTTTCCCATTCCAGCCGTCGCATGATGTTCTCGAGGGTGGCACTGAAGAGTTTTGGTGAAATGGTATCACCCTTTATATATATATATATATATATATATATATATATATATATCACGGTAGCAATCATGGTCCTCCCCTTGTTCATCAATTTGCTCGAGCGGGCCCAGTAGCATCTCCATCGTTAGACTTGTTGTTACTGTGTTTGGCATATCGGATACATCATGGGTAGCTTGCCAGGCTCTGCCGTGCGGGCGAGATACTCTCGGTAGCTTGCTGGGCTCTCTGAGAGGGGCAGAGGAATTGAACTCAGGTAGACCATGTTGGCTGCTTGTAAGGCAAATGCCCTACCTTTGTGCTATATATATATATATATATATATATGTGTGTATATATATATATACATATATATATATATATAACTTAGCACAGCGGTAGGGCGTTCGCCTTACAAGCGGCCAACATGGCCGACCTGAGTTCGATTCTTCCGCCCCTTTCGGAGAGCCCGGCAAGCTACGGAGAGTATTCAATATGCCAGACACAGTAACAACAAAGTCTCCAATGGAGACGTTACTGGGCCCGCTCGAGCAAATCGACGATCAACGGGAGGGCCTTTACCTTTACCTTTTTTATTTATATATATAGTTCATTATATACATATATATATTTCATTACTAAAGAAGTTTCTTTGACTGCATAGAGCATCTGAAACTACCAGGATAAGCCAAAGCATCCTCCCCTGAGTGGGAAGCCAGTTCTGGGTCTTGCTTTTCTAACTGTCTTTTACCACTGAGAATCCTTCTCGTTCTATGGAAAAGTGAGGAAAGGATGCATTCTGAGTGGTTCCAGTAATTTTTTTTAAGAGTAAAAAGTATGAAGCAGAACACGGAAAATCTCTTAACAAATGGTTCTGGGAAAACTTGTCAGTCACTGTCAAAAACTGAACTTTGTAATGCCTTGCACAAAAATCAACTCAAAATGAACTAAAGATCTCGATATCTCTTGCTGAAGAGATAATATAGCGGGTAAAGCTCTTGTCAGGCATACAACCAAACTGGAATCATTTTTGGTGGGCTCCGGGGACTATATGAGGTGCAGGCACCTCATATGGTCCCCCAAGTCCATCAGAAATGATTCCAAGCACAGAGACAGGAGTAAACCCTGAGCATAGCCAGTGAGGTCCAAAATCCAATAAACACACCTGAAGACCTCAATATCAGACCTGAATTGAATAATTCTTTTTTTTTGTTGCTTGTTTTGAAAATATGCCCAGTGGCAATCAGGATTTACTCTTGGTTATAAATACTCAAGAATCATCCTTGTCAGTGCTTGGAGTCTAGGATTAGCAGCATACAGTTATGTCCTGTAACCTCTGTACTACCTCCAGCTTTAGAACACCAATTCCATTGGAATGTCTCAAACTAAGATCAAACCAAATTTATAATCATACCTTTCCACACGGACTGCAGAGATAGCACAGTGGGTAGGGCATTCGCCTTCCACGTGGCCGACCTGGGTTCGACTCCTCTGCCCCTTTTGGAGAGCCCAGCAAGCTACCAAGAGTATCATGCCCTCAGGGCAAAGCCTGGCGAACTGCCCATGATGTATTCAATATGCCTAAAACAGTAACAACAAGTCTCACAATGGAGACATTACTGGTGCCTGCTGGAGCAAATCAATGAACAATGGGAGAGCAGAGCTTAAAGTGCAGTGCTACCCTTCCACAAGCACCATGCCACACCTGCATAAAGCTCTTATCAGTTCCTTATCTTAATGAACGGAACTGTCATTAATTTGTCTCAATTAGAGGCCCACATTCTCTCCCTCCCTAAACGCCTATGATAACTAATGCAAAGTTTTATTAGCCCTACATTTTATTTTATTTCTAGTGTAAATATATCTATGTAATTTTACATAGAGTAACTTTATGTAAGTATTCTTTATTTCTCTTGGACAATGGCTATACTCTCTAAATTGGTCTTATTTCATCACTTTTACTTTAATTACTTTACATTCTTTTTATGGCAGTTTCACCCATATGCACTTCAATTTGAGGAGATTGTGGAGGAGAAAGGAGATCATGCTGGCTGATGTTGCATAGTCAGTCATTCACAAGGGACACGAGGGATAAATGTTTACATTCATTGTATAACTGACAACTTGATTTTTTTTCTGTCCTTTTCTTCCCACTCTGGAAAGATATAGAATTCAAATCTTTAGGTTTATAGAATCAGAAAATCTCTAAAATGAGTATATGGTGATAAAAATTCTTGTTAACTACTGTAGAAAATAGCCTAGTATTACACTTCTATATACTGTACATTGATTACATGGTAGAACTTGTTATTTATAAAGCCAAAATACTGCTAAAATTATTCTGAAGATCTTTATAAATCCCCCATATTAGCACATTCTGGAGTGACCCTAGAAGCTACCCTTTTAGACCTTCGTTTTATTTTATTTTATTTTTAAATTTTTATTAGTGAAACCCCATGAGGTACAGTTGCAGACTTACAAATTTTTGTTCTTGGGTTTCAATTATACAATGATCAAGTACCCATCCCTCCACCAGTGCCCATTGTCTACCACCATGGATCCCAGTAACTCTCCCACCCCCATCCCCCTCATCCCACCCTGCCTCTGTGGTAGGGTATTCATTCCCTTTTGTTCTCTCTCTTCTTTTGGGTGCTGTGGTTTTTATAAGAGGCATTGGGTGGCAATCATGTTCGAAGAACTTTATATTATAAGGAACTATTATATATAAAATACGAATGTAAAGAAGTTAAGGGCACAAACACTACACCCACCATCTTCTCTGCCAACCATTTTATTCTCAGTAACAAAACAAAGTTTTAAGTAGACTAAATCTGGTTCTTATTAAGCCAGCCACCCCCATATTCTGACTTGATCCTGGCAAGTAATTCTATGTGTCATCCTATTCTTGAATTCCCATATTATTTTTAGAAAATGACAGTTTCTAAATTATATACTGTGACCAATAATACTGTAAAATTGCATTCCATTCTATGGATACAAACTAAAATAAGCAATTTGTCAGTTATACGATGAATTTAAACATTTATCCCTTGTGAATGACTATGCAACATCACCCAGCACAATCTACTTTCTCCTCCACATTTATTGTCACTCTGACCAAGCACCTACTCTCCAAATGCTGCAATATTCAATGACAGGGGGACCACTCATAAATCTTTAGAAGTCCAATATACTGCTCTTCTACTGCATGACTTAAAACAAGTAACTTATCTTTTGTAAATAGTATTTATCTGGAACAAAGTAATACCTATTTTTGCTTTATGCAAAAAAATAAGTGTAAAGTATAGAGATATATAAAGAGCAAGATATCTAATTTCAATTCAATACCTGATGCATGTTATATGCTATAATTTATATAAGTTAGCTCAAATTATATATATGCATATATGCCATAAATGTTTTGGGTAAAACATATAAGAAAGGAGTTGACTGATATCTTAAATGGTAGATGAATAATTAACTTATTATTTGAGTAAATATATAAAGAATAAAGGAGACAAGTCATGTGATTAAATATTCTCAGGATAATCCTAATTAGTAAGACACAGGTTATGAACTTTTATTTTTAAATTTAAAGTTTTTAAAAATTTTTGATTTGGGGGACACACTCAGTGGTGCTCAAGAATTATGCTTGGCTCTGAGCTTAGGGATCATCCCCAGACCTTTTCAAGGAACCATATATGGTGCTGATAATTGAACCTACAATTGCCACATGCAAGAGAACTACCCTATTTGCTGTACTATCTCTCTGGCCAAGGTTATAAACATTTTAACATGTTCAGGAGTACTGCAGAGAAGAATGAGTCTATAACATCCTAGGTAATGGGGAGAGTTATAAAGATTTCATCAGAAATAAAACCAGGAGGACAGCTCATGTTAAAATTTGCAGCATTGCAATAACATTGACATTTATTATGTAATAAGAAGTATTTTAAATATTATTTTTATTTTAATTTATTTATTAATTTTTGTTTGGGGAACTTATGTCCAGTGGTATTCATGACTACCTCTGGATATAAGTTCTGAGATCACTCCTGGCAGGCTCAGGGGAACATGTGGGATTCTGGAAATCAAACATAGATCTACTGGGTGCAAGGCAAATTTTCTACCTGCTGTATTATCATTACAGCATTTAAATAGTAGTTTAAATATGATGTGTTCTATTATTTTTATTGTTTTGATTTGTGAATATGAGAAGTGCTTATAGAACAATAAGAGTAGAACCAACAAAATCAGTTATGAAGCTAGTGTAAAATTTTTGTTGAGAAATAACTGGCTTTATGTCATATGTAGTTATAGAAATTAGATGACATATTAAGATTCTGAATAAAATTTCAAAATTGAACTAATAGGACTAGTGTTTGGATAGCTGCTGGTAATGAATTAAGAGGAATCAAAGATGTTATTGGCTTGAGCAAATGGAAAGGATGAATTTGACAATTGAGGAAAGAAAGATTGTGGGTAAAACCATTGGGAGAAATGTAAAGGGCTTTATTTTGGACTTTATTAGGTTTTAAGACAAATGTCATTATGTTGGCCTTATTGTGTTTAATTTGAGAACTATTAAATCTCCAAGAGAGATGTAGCATTGTGTTTTGAAATACATGAGTTTAAAGTTCAAGTGAAAATGTCTGTACAAAGAAGGTTAAGAGTCATTAAAGATTAGATAGTTTGAGACCATGCAGTCAAGGAAAATTACTCAAATAATTAGCCTAAATGGAGATGATAAAAGATCAGAGGACTGAACTCTGAGTTACTAAAATATTAAGAGGTTGAAGAAAGAACAGGAATCAACAAAGGAGGCTTATAAGAATGACTAGTGGGTTAAAAGGTCTGACTTAAATAGTTTGTGAGAAAATACAGGCAACAATTTAGAGGAGTTTTTGCTATTAAATGGTAGATTTAATGAGTCAATAGCTGAATGAAATGTTGGGTTTTAAGAGCGATATTTTCCCTAAAAATCATGACCATATTTAAAGGTTAAGAAGAATGTTTTAGTGAATAGGGCCAGACTAATAGCACAGTGGGTAGGGCACTTGCCTTGCACACTGCTGACATGGGTTGGATCCCCAGCTCTTTATATGTTCCCTTGAGCACTGTTAGGAGTGATCCCTTGAGTGCAGAAATAAGAGTTTGCTCTGAGCACCTTCAGATGTGGTTCTCAAACCAAATTTTTAATACTTTTATGGAAAAGAAAGGTTGATGATGTAGAGAGAGGTTAGAGAGAATAGTCAAAAGAGGTTAAAGAGGATACGGACTAGTGAAATAGAACTATTGCCTATATATTAAAAGAATAGAAATAGCCATATTAATAGGTTAAAGGACAGAATACAAGAACATAAAAAAGGATACATGTGTATTACTATGGGCTGGAGCGATAGCACAGTGGTAGGGCATTAGCCTTGCATGCAGCCAACATGGCTGACCCGAATTCGATTCCTCCTCCTCTCTCGGAGAGCCCGGCAAGCTACCAAGAGTAGCTCGTCCTCACAGCAAAGCCTGGCAAGCTCCCCGTGACGTATTCAATATGCCAGACACAGTAACAACAAAGTCTCCAATGGAGACGTTACTGGGCCCACTCGAGCAAATCGATGAACAATGGGAGGACCGTGACCATGACCGTGTGTTACTATATTGAGAAAGCTTTGCTATCTCCCTTCTTAGTAAAACATGAAGAAAAAAATGAGTTGAGGATAACAATAAGGAAGGATGTGTTAAAGATTTGAAGAGAGGACATGATATGAAATAATTTTACAAACTGATTAGACTATAAATTAGTAATATTACCTAGCAACTCTAAAAACCTACTGTTAATTAGTATTTGGTTTTCTCTAAGGTGAGATTCTGCCACATAAATACAAAACAGAAAGAAAAAGGCAAGGAATTTCAATTATTGTACAGGACGTGATTATACTGATGAATCATGGAACATAAGTTGTGCATGATAATAAAGACAATTCTATTTTTGCCCAGCGTTTATGCCAAAGGTTAAGCTTAAGAAATTTTATTTATTCAGGCATTGCTTAAAAATCAGTAATTTCTCCTAGAAGAATCAGATACTAATAAAATTATCAAACCAAAAATGTGAAATACTTATGGTGGTAAGAAATATAAAATAAGTGTGAAAGCCATTCAGGGTTTGCTCTTTAAGCCTGTGTTCTCCCTTGAACACATATATTCCCTCTTCCTACCCCATCATATCATTTGAAGCAAATTTGGTCCAATAATAATTGCCTTTATTTATTTATTTATTTTGCTTTTGGGGTAACACCTGGCGGTGCACAAGGGTTACACCTTGCTCTGCACTCAGGAGTTACTCCTGGCGGTGGTCAGGGGACCATATGGGATGCTGGGAATTGAACCTGGGTCGGCCACATGCAAGGCAAACAACCTACCTGCTGTGCTATTGCTCCAGCCCCATCCTTGCTTGATTTAAAATAAAATAAAAAAGCATGTTCCTATTAACTCATATAATTATATATTTGAACAGTTTGGAAAATCAGAAGAGTCTTAACTTAGGAATTTTAAAATTGAGTTGTGATCTGAAGAAATAAAAATTAAGAAGAAAAAAGTGTGTGTGTGTATGTATGTATTTGTGGAGATTGTTATATGTATCAAGGGATAAAATCTTAGCTGAGATCATGGAAATAAGAAGGAACAAATTTCAGGATGAAGGTAGGTCTCATAAAGAAAATAGTATTATATTTAGTACAAGCATATATTTTGTAGTCCAAATTATATAGCCCTTTTAGCAAGAGGGACTTGTACTTACAATTATGTTACTAGGATAAAACATATATAAACTGGTACTGCATTGGGCACTATAATATGTACAATAACCTACAGCATGAAAAGAACTAATAACTTTATACTTAAAGGGACATGATTGAACATTATTATATAGGAAGTGAGATCAACATATTGAATCTGACAAAGACTACTTTGGCCTAGTGTGGAGCTTAAGATGAATTAATTTCAGATGAACTCTTTTAAATTCATCTTAAAGAGATGGTGAGACATGACTCAAGTGTTAGAACACATGCTTTGCATGCATGTGATCTGTGTTGGATACCCAACATTTCCCCATTTCATGAATCCAAAACACTGGCAGATATGCCCCTGATGTCCTTCTCTCAAACACAAACACACACACACATGCACACACACACACACACACACACACACACACACATGACACAATGATTAAGCAAGGACCACCTGGTAACAATGAAGCTAAAACTTAACTTAAAAAAATGTCCAATGGACCAGAGTGACAAAAGTGACAATACAGCAGGTGGGGTGCTTTCCTTGCACACAACTGACCTGGGTTCAATCTCCAGCACTCTATATAGTTCCTTTAGCCTTCCAGGAGTAATATCAGAATAAAGAATCAGGAGTAAGCCCTTGGCATGGCTGGGTGTGCCCCGAAGCAAAGCAAAACAAAACAGAAATATATCTTGGAAATAATAGAAAAATCTTGAAAGAAATGGAGTGAAAGGATTAAGATAAAGAGGCAAACTTGACCAAACTTTGCAAATGAACATAACTGAAAATTGCTAACACAGACAAGAATGTAGCATAAGTCACTAAATGGGATGAGAAAATAAAAAATGAAAAATGTTAAAAGATAATCAAGTTTATAGATCATGAAGGAAATTCTTAAAACATTGAGTCTGAGGTATGTTTGAGATATGCAGAAATAAATATCTAATAGACTTTGACATTTGTGTGTATAAAATAAACACTACTTTATGCTTTACTACTTTTATCTTTCTGTGTTAAACTAATTTCTAATTCTAAAGAAAAAGGATTTCCAGGATATTACAAAATTAAATGTCTACCATTCCTGTCATTTCCTTTCACTTCTCAGTATGATAAATTATCACTCTAAGATAGTCATGTGGCATTTTTTATACTTACGTTTTCATAACAAAATAATTTACTTAAATCTAAATTTTTTATTTTATTCAGCAATTTATGTTTGCCTGATACAGTAGTTTCTTTGTAATGTATGAATACAAAAGTAGATGACAATATTAATGAAAACTAGTGTATACATATAATTCTGATTGATGTTTATTGCTGGTGGGAATATTAAGAAATATCTTTTATAGTTTATTTCTGTATCGTTCTTAAAATTTCAATGTTGTTCATTTGTATGAATTTAAATGAAATATATGTTATGTTTTTAAATGTAAAATTATATTGCCCGTGCACTCTGAGAAAACTATCATAAGTGATAATATAATATGCAAATGCATTATTTTTAGGCCTATTTTCAAACTCATAAAATAAAACAAATTTTCATATTTGTCTTATAGTCTATGCTTAACACATTTTTAAAACACACATCAAAATTCTGTCAAATACATATAGGAAATATCACTTTTATTTTCTTTTCAGCTGATAATGATTAATGTATTGATTTATTTGTATAAAAAAAGATTTGTAAACCTCTTCCTATTCGTCCCCAACACTGTGCGGGGTCTTCTTCCTCCCCCAGATTTTAACCCCCACACACCCACACACATACCAGGTACCCACAGGGAGCGTGGCCTCTTCAGAAATGGGCATGGCCTTATAGAAGTGGGCGTGGTCTAATTTGGGTGCAGATAGTTTACCCATACTCAGCAATCTTGTGTAATATCTCAGTCTCCGTACCTCCACACTAATATGAAGAAACAACTCAAATCCCCACCACGAGGAGTGGATGATGAAAAGAGTCCAGCAGCCTCAGTTGGTGCTGCTTACCTAAGTGATCTCTCTGAGAAAGAACTCAGATATGAAGTAATGAAGATGTTCAATGAAACAGTGAGACAGATTTCCAGTAAATTAAAGGAGGACATGAAAGATACAATCAAGAAATTACGGGAAGAAATGAGAGCAGAAATTGGAAAGCCACACACAGAAATGTCACGAATGAAAGATTCTCTAGATGAAATAAAAAACTCAGTCTGTGCCCTCAAAAGTAGAATGGCCACAGCTGAAGACAGAATCAGTGAGCTGGAAGATCAGCTGCACCAAGCCAACAGGCAACAACAAACAATGGCAAGAGACCTCAAAATAGCTCAAGAGCAAATCAAAGTCCTAGGAGATGATTCCAAGAGGTACAACATTAGAATCATTGGACTACCAATGTCAGGGAAACAATCCCAAAGAAAAAGCCATGGTTAAACAAATCGTTGCTGAAAAGTTCCCAGAGCTGGACAATGCAGCCATTCAGATTCAAGGAGCCCGAAGAGTGCCAGCTAAAAGAGACCCTAACAAAAACACTCCAAGATATATCATCGTTAGAATTATGGATGCTACAAATAGAGACACACTACTGCAAGCAGCAAGGGCAAAGGAGGAAATCACATGCAAAGGAACACCCCTTAGATTCACAGCAGACCTATCAAGAGGAAATCCTCCAAACCTGAAGGCAAAACTAAGAAGCTTCTGCACCTCAAAAGAAACAGTGACCAAAATACAGAGACAGTCTACAGAATGGGAAAGGATATTCGCCCAATACACATCTGACAAGGGTTTGATATCAAGGATATACAAAGTACTGCTTGAACTCCACAAGAAGAAAACATCGAACCCCATCAAAAAGTCTGCTGACAAAATGAACAGAAATGAACAGAAACTTTCTCAAAGAAGAAATCCGAATGGCAAAAAAGGCTCTGCATCATGAGAAAATGCTCTGCATCATTAATCCTCAGGGAGATGCAGATCAAAACAACAATGAGATATCATCTCACACCACAGAGACTGGCCCACATCCAAAAGAACAAAGCAATCGATGTTGGCATGGATGTGGTAAGAAAGGAACCCTTCTTCACTGTTGGTGGGAATGCTGACTGTTCAGCCCTTTTGAAAAACAGTATGGACGATTCTCAAAAAATTAGAAATTGAGCTCCTATTTGACCCAGCAATACCACTCCTGGGAATATATCCCAGAGAGGCAAAAATGTATAGTCTAAGAGACATCTGCACTTGTTTGTTCATTGCAGCACTCTACAATAGCCAGAATCTGGAAGAAACCTGAGTGCCCAAGAACAGATGACTGGTTCAAGAAACTTTGGTCAACAGCTACACAATGGAGTACTATATAGCCGTTAGAAAATATGAAGTCATGAAATTTACATACCAGTGGTACTACATGGAAAGTATGCTAAGTGAATCGAGTCAGAAAGAGAGGGACAGACATAGAAAGATTACATTCATCTGGGGAATATAAAGTAACAAAATAGGAGATAACAACCAAGAATAGTGGAGATAAGTAACAGGAGGTTAATTCCGTGGCTTGGAGGCCAGCTGCACATGCTAGGGGAATAGGCAGCTCAGATAGAGAAGGGATAACCAAGTAAAGGGTGTTAGGAGGATCCTCCCAGGATGGGAGATGCATGCTGAAATTAAACTATAGACAGAACATGATTGCCACTCAATGTTCTTTTGCAAACCAAGAGAGAGAGAGAGAGAGAGAGAGAGAGAGAGAGAGAGAGAGAGAGAGAGAACAAAAGGGAATGCCCTGCCACAGAGACAGGGTGGGATGGGAGGGGATAGGTGGGAGGGAGAGATACTGGGATCCGTGATGGTGGAGAATGGGCACTGGTGGAGAGATGGGTACTCGATTATTGTATAACTGAAATCCAAGCACAAAAATTCGTTAGTCTACAATTGTAACCTCATGGTGCTTCACTAACAAAAATTTAAAAACAAAAAAAAAAAAGATGTGTAACAAGAAAAATGCTGTGTTTTTATACTTTTCAAAGCTTTTCAGAATAGTAACTCCGATTTAGAATCTGCTTAAATATTTAGAATGTTTTCTTGTCACCCAGGACTGGTGGATTCCCAGGGGATTCCGAAGACATTCTAAGATAGTGACAATAATAAAGTGCTTCTAGGTGGTCAGAAAACATTTTTGGTACATGTAAAGATTAAAGGTTAATAAACATAATAGTTTTAAAAGGTTAAAAAAATAGTAATCAAAATAAATTTATATTCGAGCACATAAAATAGACTTAATGGCTTCTGTTCTTTTTAAACACTATTTGAACATTTAAAAAAAATCACTCAAAAGTGAAGATAGTCTAAAATTTCAAGTACTTTTGATAAGTACTGTGTAATTTAATTTTCTTTAGTTTTTGTTATTTGGGTCAGACCTAGCTAGCAGAGCCCAGGGGTCATTCCTGGCTCTGTACTTAGGAGTGATCTCCTAGGGGATCATAAATTATGCTGAGTATATGAATCAGGGTCAGCCACATTTAAAGCAAGTGCCTTACCTCTGTCTCCATAAATATTGTTTATAGATAGTAACATTCTTCATTTATCTGAACACTGAAAGTTTGTTAATCACAGTTCATGTTAATTTCTAACATTCACTAATATTTTAATATTTCCTAAGTTGAATATATTTTCAGTGATTTTAAGATTTTTCTCTCAGAAGCATGTCTTAATTTAGTTTTATCATAAACTTAGACTTTTACATACTTATAAATTTTTATAATGAACTGGGTTTACATATTGAGGACCATGGTATTATAATATTTTATATTATTGTTTGAATGTATTCAATTGACTACTTTTGCTTACCAATTACTATGAACCACAATTAGTACAACATACATAGCAATTTTTGCAAGGTTTCTCTCCAGAAAAATTTATATGAATGAAGCCATTTTATATCAATTGTTTTCAGATAACTAGGGTCTATCTTTCTTTCTTTTTTGTTGTTTCATTTTGTTTTGTTTTTGTGTCATACCCAGTGATGCTCAGGTATTACTCCTGTCTCTGCATTCAGGAATTAGTTACTCCTGGTAACCTTGGGAATGGCCAGGGATCAAACCCAGGTCAGCTGCATGCAAAGGCAAAAATTATCTACCCATGAGGCCCATAAAGATAAAAATTCTTAAATGTGCTCTAGTCCTTCTGTATTATTTATCTAAAAGGCAGTACAAAATATAATGACCACTTTAAATGAACCAGTTAGGGAAAAAACAGGAACTAACTTCAAATGATCTGAAGTACAATGTGTCAAAATAAATCTGTTTGCCCTCCTGTGTTTTTAAACGGCCATTAGATTGGGAAGCAAGTTAAATGACATGTAAAATACAAAGTATGAGACCTTGTATTAGAGACATAGTAGTAAACTATGACTTCAACTAAATCATGTATGAAAGGAAACTGGCATTATGGTACCTGTATCTTCTGTCCTGGCAGAAAGCAATGTTTTGAATATGTTTAAAATACTTCATGCATCATATACCTGTGACAAATAAAAATTGTTAGAAAAAAATCTATTTTCTTCAGACTGTGGGGTTCAGTTAATAATCTAAGTTAATAATAGCACTGTCGTTGAAGCGTTCAGCATAAGAGAAAAAACACATGGAGAGTGCGGGATCCCGGAGGAAAAAGAAAAAAGAAAAAACAGGTTCCAAAAAGATCACCCGCAAGTTCCAGATGGAGTAGGTGCCGCATCCCACCTCCCCCAGATGGAACCCCGGTGACCAGAAGCCTCTACAAACACAGCTCGAGTATGCGGGAACGAGGACTTTTTCTCAAAACCGCGCGGCCGCGTAAGCGGCCGCGCGACATCTATATACAAAGTGATCAATAAGAAGTAAACCACCCAATCTTTCTCCCTGAAAGTCAGAGTTAAGTTTGGAGCACGGCCACAGCCCCAGAAACACAAGGACTTAATGCAGAACCCAGCAGCTTAGAGCAGAAAAGTGAAAGGACTATGCGTTAATCCAGGCCATCAAGTCTGCCGGAGGGGAAAGGGTGTTGCCCCATTCGCCCTCTCTTCTCTGGAAAGAAGGATGGCGGCCACATGGGAGCCTTGTGGACAGCAGGTATGAGCCGGGGGTGTGGGGGCGACTAAAACCTCATGGGAAGGGGGGCGTTCTGGTCCGTCCTTCACGCCCTACCGAGGTCACCAGCTGCCCCCCACGAGCGGCTCTCCAGCACTGCCACAGCCCCAGAAGCACAAGGGCTTAATGCAGAACCCAGCAGCTTGGAGCAGAAAAGTGAAAGGACTATGCGTTAATCCAGGCCATCAAGTCTGCCCAGAGGGGAAAGGGTGTTGCTCCCTTCCGCCCTCCTCCCTCTGGAAAGAAAGATGGCGGCCACATGGGAGCCTTGCGGACAGCAGGTATGAGCCGGGGATGTGGGGGCGACTAAAACCTCATGGGAAGGGGGGCGTTCCGGTCCGTCCTTCACGCCCTACCGAGGTCACCAGTCACCCCCCACAAGCGGCTCTCCAGCTCAGCCATGGCCCCAGAAGCACAAGGACTTAATGCAGAACCCAGCAGCTTGGAGCAGAAAAGTGAACGGACTATGTGTTGATCCAGCCCATCAAGTCTGCCGGAGGGGAAAGGGTGTTGCCCCATTCGCCCTCTCCTCTCTGGAAAGAAAGATGGCGGCCACATGGGTGCCTTGTGGACAGCAGGTATGAGCAGGGAGTGTGGGGGCGACTAAAACCTCATGGGAAGGGGGGCGTTTCGCTCCGCCCTTCACGCCCTACCGAGGCCACCGGTTGCCCCCCGCGAGCGGCTCTCCAGCACGGCCAAGACTCCAGAACACAGAAACCAGTTTCTTAACTATCTGACTTTCAGTAGAAATACTTCCAGGGTCAATAGGTAAAATAGCAGAAATCCAAAACCAACATTTAATTCTTTAACCCAGCTGTAGAAAGCAAATCACTTCACAATGCTTTTTCAGCATGTCTGATCTGGGGGGGGGGGGGGGTAAACTCTAAATAATAGTGGTGAATCTTTTATTGAAACAATGAATCTAATCAAAGCAGATAGAGTGTTAACTAGAATTCATCTGCCTCACAGGGACGGGGAGGGGTGGGGGGTGGGGTTTTATTGGGGTTCTTCATGGTAAAAAATAAGTATTGGTAAAGGGAAATGTGTTTGATATTTGCATTACTGAAACATAAACCTGAAAGCTTTGTAACCTTTCCCACAGTGATTAAATAAATTAAAAAAAAAAAATAAACACAAAAAAAAAAAATAGCACTGTCCTCTGTTGTTCATCAGTTTGCTCGACTGGGCACCAGCAAGGTCTCCATTGTGAGACTTGTTACTGTTTTAGATATATCTAATAGGCCACGGGGAGCTTGCCAGGCTCTTCCCTGCAAGAGGGATACTCTCAGTAGCTTGCTGGGCTCTCTGAGAGGGACGGAGGAATTGTACCCGGATTAATAATACTGTTTGTTCCAAATGTAGTTATTATTATTAATAATTATTTAATAGGTTAGTAATAGTAAGTTAAGTCTTAGTTCTTTTCTTACAAGATTATTTCTAAATAAAAATTAAAATCTCAAACTTCAAACTGAATTAATGAAAAGTAATATTTACCTGGTAAATTAATCTATACTTTAGATAGTAATTTTCAGTTTCCAAATTGTTTTCAGAATTTTGCTTTCTTCAAGGTCTTTAATTCACTAATGCTTCAAAAAGTGCTTGGTTGGGGCTGGAGAGATAGCACAGTGGCTAGGACATTTGCCTTGCATGCAGCCAACCAGGGTTCGATTCCCAGAATCCCATATGATACCCTGAGCACCGCCAGGAGTAACTCCTGAGTGCTGAGCCAGAGTAACCCCTGTGCATCACCGGGTTTGACCAGAAAAGCAAAAAAAAGAAGTGCTTGGCACTTATGTCCATAAGAGCAATGCAATTTTAGGGCTAAAATTAAAACTGGTTATTTCTTCCACTTTATCTTTGTTTTGAACATTCATCTATTCAATATGCCAGTGGAATGCATTTAAGCAGATACACGCATTCTGATTGTTCTTCACTATTATCTTCATTTTCACAAATGTTCTGGCAATGTTCCTGTTCATTAGGAGCTCATCAAATTATAAATGCATTTACAGAAGTAAATTGACAATTGACTGAGTTGTGATTGTGTTTGTGTTCTCAAAGACATTATTTAATTAAAATTATGTTGGTAGAGGGAATCCTAAGGATATGACCACCAAATTGACCTGCAAGCTTGACCTGATAAGATTGGATATTCCTCATACATCCTCCCTAAAGATATATATTAAACTTTTATCCTTAGAATGACTAGAAGCTTGTAACCACTAGGTAATGTTTGTCACAAAGAGTTTCTGCTTCTGAGTACAACTTTAAATTGTATAATGTGTTGCAGAGGTCATCTCAGTTACAGGCATGTTTGATTACAGCTAAACATTCTATAAAACCTTGAGATTTTCAGGGAAATAAATAGTTTAGTAGTCAGACCTGAGTTTGAATCCAAGCAGAGGACATGAGTAGCATGGCATCTCCAGTTCTAAGCATTGAACCATTCTATACATTTGGCCATGTATAAGTATACGGAAATGACCTTGGCCCCAAAATACTGCTTGGGAGGCCCCTGTTCAAACCCCTCTGAGATTTATGGCATGGGAAAGTGAAAAATTGCTCCCCAAAATATTCAGACAACATCCTCCTGTAGAAGTTCCTTAGTTATTTAAAAGTACAATATCTCACTCTGTAATAGCTTGCCTCTTCTTTGCAACTCTTCAGGCTTTCTGTGCGTGGAATTCACTGGGTTTTAGATTACAATGGGGTTGTACCCAAGAAATTATTTTGCTGTCTATTGAATTTAATAGTCTATTGAATATCTTGGTAATGATATTCATATAAAAATATGAATGGGTTTTGATTCTAGTTTTTTTCTACAATTAAATGTAAGTTAACTAGTAACTTAAGAGTTTTGTCCTCACCAGTGAATAAATATAGTCAGGTTTCCATATCATAGAAGATTGTGTTTCCTTAAAATTGCTGCATATCAAACTTACCAACAAAATACAAAACCTTCTTAATTATTAATAAGAATCTACAGAGAAAGAGTCACTTGTCATTATAATGTAATGTCCCTGAAGTTGAACCTTAGAGACTCTTGGATCTTCTTTTATTTCTGCCTTGGCTCAAACCCCTCAAATCATCCTTGGAAAATAGTCTATTTCCAATTGCAATTGAGTTCCTTTGGAGATAAGAACTATCCTTGTCAGGGAAGATTTTCCTGCTACATCAAAAATTCTTATGTTGTGATTAAAGAGCTGTATTGGATTTGAGTGGTGGGAAATAAAAATGACTATCTTCTCCACTTGGAGCTAAAACTGTGTGTACAGTAAGTAAACCATAATACTTTGGACAAAAATCTGAAGGAATTTGAGATAAAATGATATTTAAATTTTTATGCCTCTTTCTCAACTGTTCAACTCCATTAAGTAAATCTCAAAAGTAAAATTCAACAACAAAACCACCTATGTATAAAACTAAACAGAAAATACCATGGCCTCAATATCTAAATTAACTTTCCATTAAAATACTGATAAAATATATATCTTACTCTTCTTCATTCCAGCAGATACACAAACACACAGAGTAAACTTCCTCATATATATATATAATTTAGCTCATCTAGACATATAAATATATATTAGCTCTGATATAGATACAACAACAACAACACTGTCCTCCCATTGTTCATCGAGTTGCAGGAGCGGGCCCAGTAACGTATTAACCCTTAATTAACTATTCCCTTAACAACTAACTAAATCCAAAGTCTATTAAAGTGGTACGTAAAACAAGACAACATATTGACCCTGATATAAACTAAAATAACTATGAAGATTGAAGAAACTATAGCATTGAAAGTTCTATTTTGCCTCTGTATCAAAAATAATAGGAAATATTTTCATCTAGAATGTCTTATAGGATATGGTATTTAAATATCCTTTGGAAATTTGAAACATTTTCATTGACTATGACTATGCTTGGTTAAATCAAGGAGATATCTGCTAACACTTTACCCTTGGATTAGTAAAATACCAGTTCAAATAAATTGCTGTAAATTGTAGTGATGAACAAGTATACCTAACAATTTGATTAAATTATTTTCAGGAGAATTGTACTAAGGAATTAAAATGATATTCATCAAATATTTGGGCTGGAATGATAGCACAGCGGGAAAGACGTTTGCCTTGCATGCAGCTAACATGGCCTACACGAGTTCAATTCCTCTGCCCCTCTCAGAGAGCCCAGCAAGCTACCAAGAATATCTCACCTGCAGGGCAAAGCCTGGCAAGCTACCTGTGATGTATTCGATATGCCAAACACAGTAATAAGTTTCACAATGTTACTGGGCCCGCTCGAGCAAATCAATGAACAACGGGAGGATAGTGATAGTGATAGTGATCAAATATTTAAACATATGTCAAACTTGATACTATTGACTTCAAGCCTACTATGAAAAATTCAAGCATACTAGAAATGTGGATTTGCAGAATCCAACATTCAGAAGGCGTAAGAAACTCAAAATTGTCAGCACAACAAAAATACGAATAACACACTTGGCGTAGCCATAGAAACCAACAGAAAAATAGCATGTTCACTTGTGATTGTTACCTCTATGCTCAACTGTATCATCAGTGATTATGTCAAGTCTAATATAGGTCATAGACCTTTTGTGATTGTCTTTGACATGATAAATTATGAACAAACTTCTTTCAGTGAAGTTGCATTTAGAGAACTAAGCTTGAAACATGGTTTTCAGCTTGCCCCGCAGTTCACGGAGAACCTCTTGTGTTTTATAAATCCTATTTGATTTGTGTTTTACTTTAGATAGATTCTATAACATGTCCTGTTTCAGTTGCCTACTCTACAATGTCTAATTTTCAATTACTTGTACCTAGGGTATATTTCATCTTCCCCATTTTAAGATGCACTAGTGTGCTCAACATTCTTGAACATATAAAATGCAGTATGCCTATCATTTCTATTAATGTTATCACTGTTATTTGTTTTAATCATTTGATTTTTCTTCAGGTATTAAATGTTTAGATTTGTTTTTGCATATCTGTCATTATCTCATGGAATTATAGATATTTTAATTTGCTTTGTAATTGACTCAACATTTTATTCCTATAAAATCATATGCTCTATTTGGGTAAACAGTAACTTGGAAGTAGTTTAATCTTTGGATCATACTATCATAATATCTATTTGAGACTTCCTTTCTCACTCAATAATGAGTACCTTATAGTTGACAATGAATAATGAAGTTTTCTGGCCTGAATTGCAAAGGAAAGCACTATATATGACCAAGGGTGATCTCTAGATATATTTCCTAGAAATTACGTTGCAGTTTGGGGCCTTTTACTCACATGATGACATTTTATACTTAAGACTCATAGAGCAATTGCATCTGTCATGTCTCTCTCTGTGCAGCTTCTATCTTCCTGGTGTTCTGCTCTGCAAACTATAGCCATATTGGTTGTTCCAGACCCACAGTTGCACCGCTAATTCTCAACTGAAGTGTAGTATCCCATATTGTTTATTTTGTCTGTGTCACCATCTGGTATATTTCTTCAGGCAGTAAAGTAGAACAAAAGACTCACCTTTTTGGTTTTACATTTCTTAAGGATTATAATTCTTTATTGCCTATGGCCAATGTGTCAAGAATCATTATTTTGTAGAGTTGTATTGGCTTTAAAATTGTTTTAGATGGTATCATATACTGAACATAACCCCTAATTTTTTTTGCCAATGCCCAGTCAGTGTGACTTTATTGCACATGGTATTTCTAGTGAAGTTAAGATTTAGTAAAGTTCTAAGGATCAGAAGTTGATCTCAATTATTGTCATAGGAAGACTCTCATGAAAAATGATATTTTTATCCACTCCCCTCTTCTCCTTGTTCCAAGATGCTCAGAATAAAGGTCATGTAAGGTTATATTTGTATTAGGAGAAAATTTATTTTTGTCTTTAAAGGACCAGTTTGTGGTATTTTGTCATGTGCAAAAAAATTAACATAGGTAGATGGAGAAATCGTGTTCCTCTCATTCTTTTTTGACTGAAAGCAGAAATAAGAGTTAAGTAATTCTAATAAGAAAATAAAATTTGGAGTTTTATTTACAAAAATAATAATAAAAAGGAGAGCATCAATCTCTTGGAGTAGACAACAGACTCCATGGCACCACTTTACTTGGTCTCTATTTTTCACCAAAGAATTGATGGGACTCATAACTTCAAGAGGGATTAGTCAAAATCTTTACTGGTGTATCAGTACATGAGACACTGTGGACGGAGTCTAAAACTTATATATGTATTGAGATACACAATATTCATGTTTTCCACATAAATAGTGAAAAGAAATGAATTTTAGACCAAATTCTAAATAAATTTAGAATTAAGACAAAAGAAGTGATATTATAGTGGGAAAAGAGCTTACCTTGCATGGTGGCCAACCTGGTTTAAAACTCTGATACCCCATAATGTCCTCTGAGCCCTGCCATGAGTGATCCCTTAAAGCAGAGGCAGTAGTAAGCCCTGAGAACCACCTGGTGTGACCACAAATCAAACAAATAAAGATGAAAAATATCAGAAAAGCAAAATTCATGACCATGTTTTGTACATAGTTTTCTTATGACTAGCAGAAATTCTTAAAGATTTTCTCCAAAAATTAAAGTAAGAGTTTCAAAGTTCTGGGTTTTTACATCTGGATTTTGAAATCTATTTGCCTGATATAAGAATAAAATATATCATATATAATAAAAGTTTGTAAGCAAAGCATCATTCATCAAAGTATTCATGTTTTCACAGATTTTAGATAACACCTTAGTAGAATAATTTGTTTAACTAAACAAGTTTTTATATGTTTTTGTGGGATGTGATTTCTAAAAGAGAATAGAAGTAGTGGCTAGGAAGAAGCATACAACAGTTTCCCTTATCCTGTTTTGATTATGTCTTCCCTGAAAACTTCAAAAGCTATTAATATCATGGGAAAAAGTATTTTTAAAGAACTGGACCAATATCATTCAAACATATGCCTTAAGCCTTATAAATTTGTAATTTTGGTTCTTTTGACATGAGTATATTTTATTAAGCTGAGAATATTTGGTTAAATCTACCATTAATAAAAACTATTGATAGGAAAATGAGTATATTTTAAATAAGTAATATGGTAACACTTATTGAAAACTCAGAATTAATTGACAAATTTAACTCTATTGAAGTGTCAATAATTGAACAATTCTAAAAGTATAATGAAGATTATATTCTATATTGTTAGAATTATATTCTATATAATATACATGATTATATGTAGATTATATATAATATATAGAATATATATACTTTTATATATCATAAAACTAGATTATATGTGGGAATATGTGTAATTATATTTAATTTGTTACTTATGCTATTTCGGGCTGGAGCGATAGCACAGCAGTAGGGCGTTTGCCTTGCATGCAGCCAACATGGCCAACCCGAGTTCGATTCCTCCGCCCCTCTCGGAGAGCCCGGCAAGCTACCGAGAGAATCTCGCCCACACAGCAGAGCCTGGCAAGCTCCCTGTGACGTATTCGATATGCCAAACACAGTAACAACAAAGTCTCCAATGGAGACATTACTGGGCCCGCTCGAGCAAATCGATGATCAACGGGAGGGCCTTTACCTTTACCTTTACCTTTTACTTATGCTATTTAATAAATATATATTGTACATATTTATAATTCTGTAAGTAGATAATATAATTATAAGTACATATAGAGTATATGATTACAAAAATATAAATCTATTTTATAATTCTAGAAAATGTTTACATCTATATAGTGTTTGCATGTTTTCATGTGTAGGATTTCTACATATATTTTCTTTCATTGTAAAAAATTGACTGATTTTTCAGTAACTGAATCATAAAATTTAAAAAATATTCACTTATATCACTTGTCACTTGTCATCCCATTGATCATTGATTTGCTCAAGTGGGTGCCAGCAGTGCTTCCATTCGTTCCTGTCTCATGCTAGTGTAGCCCAGTGGCATTTGCTTGCTCCAGGAATATGAAGAACCTCAAACCGTTTGTTCAGGGTTTTCACGAAGAAGTCTGACCATCTCATAGGTGGGCAGCCACGCGTTCCTTTGACGTCCCACAGAATCCAATTGGTAACAGCTCTCGTCCAGCAGTCGTCTCCAAATTGCATTACGTGTCCAGTCCATCTGATTTTCTACATCTTGGCAAATGAGACAGCATACCTCATTGTTGATGGAGGTCAGAACTCCTGATTCCTTCTCTCATTTGAGTGAAATGTGATATTCCAAGCATAGCTCTTTCGATTCCTCTTTGGGATACCCGAATAGTATTCTTGTTCTGTTTTCATAGGGCCCAGGTATCAGAGGCATATGTTAGTGCAGGAAGAATGGTGGAGTCGAAAAGATGTGCACGGAGTCGGAGATTGTTCGGCCTCTTAACAACTTCTTCCATGCTCTTGAGGCATTTCTCACTGCTCTCTTCCTCCTGCGCAGTTCAGGCACCAAGTTGTTCCTCATGTTTTGTTCTTGACCCAGGTACACATGGCTGCTGCATTTGGAGATGTTCGTTCTGTTGAGAGCAGGTGGAATGTCAAGCACTAGTTCATTTTTCATGAACATTGTCTTAGTGAGATTCAGCTGCAGTCTGATCTTTCCACACTCAAGTGGTAAAAGTTGGCCAGCATTTGTGCCACCTGACTAATGTTTGGTGTTATGAGAATGATGTCATCAGTGAAGTAGAGATGGTGTAATTGCCAACCGTCTATCTTCACTCCCATTCCAGTTGTCGAATGACATTCTCAAGGGTTGCACTGGAGAGTTTCGGTGAAATGGTATCACCCTGCTAAACCCCTCTCTTTACATCGATGATCACTTCCTTGTAGAATGTTGAAATCCTGGTAGTGAATCCATAATACGGCTCGTGGAGGATCCTGATGTACGAGTTTGAATGCCCTTTTTGGCGAGGGTTTCAATGACCACTTTAGTCTCAACAGAATCAAAAGCTTTTTGTTCTGTTTAAAAAATATTAACAATCATAAAATACAATATTTGAAGTTATATGTGTCTACCTTTAAGTATATATTTTGCGTATTTTAAAAGGTGATTGTTTGAATATAGTTGTAATTTATATAAAATATTCATTATTTGCTAAAATATTTTTAATTTAGTAAAATATTTTCTATTGGAATTTATGAAGAGTATTTCATTACTAAGAATGTCTTTCTAGAAATCACATTGCTTCCTACATATGACTAGGAAAGAATTGATTTGAGCATAGATTTCATATTTAGGTGATAACTAATCTTAATAAAATACCATATTTAATATACAGCACTTATCTATCTTTTTTTACTTCCTATCTTTATTTTATTTTAAACACTATAAAAATATTCATGGGCTGGAGCAATAGCACAGCGGGTAAGGCGTTTGCCTTGCATGCGGCCGACCCGGGTTCAATTCCCAGCATCCCATATGGTCCCCTGAGCACCTCCAGGGGTAATTCCTGAGCGCAGAGCCAGGAGTACCCCCTGTGCATCGCCGGGTGTGACCCAAAAAGAAAAAAAAAATTCATGTTTGTTCACAATATGAAGACAAATGGACATTTCTTTTCTTGTGTGTATGTTTTCTTTTCTCTATTTTTTCATTTCTTTATCTTTTCCATTTTTATATTTTTCAATGATTTATGTTTTCCATTTTATATTAAGAGCAAAATAACTCATTACCTGAAGATTTAATTAATTTTCATTTGCACTCTTTTTCAGATGATTAATAGTTAACATAGATTGATCTTTGTATTGGTCGTTTGACCTGCTATTTTTCATTTTTCTTTGCTTACTGTCCTTCGGCATATTGTCAATCTTACTGACAGTATTTGTAGGACATGTCCTATGAGTTAATTTTCAAACAAGATAAAATTTAAAAAGTGGAACATAATTACCATGCCCCACCACAAAGTGTCTATAGACCCCCATCATGTCCCTCTATTACTCTAGTCCACTTTTCTCCCAACCTCTACCCAAGAATTTTGAAATACTTTTTGTGTTCCAATCCTGAAAATTTGTTCATTGCACAGTACTATCAATTCTTCTGAATTTCCTTTCTCTATACTTGACAGATAAATGAGATATCTGATATTTCTCTTTTTTCTCCATGATTTATTTTACTTTTCTAGATACTGTACAATTTCATCCACATTACAATGAGTTGTAGAATTTTAAAAGGTAGTTTTTGAGAGGACTCCAAAATCTTTTGAAAGTGTAAAGATAAAATAATGAAATTATTTTTAAAGTAAAATTAAATCAGTAAATAAATTTAGTTATTCTCCTAGGAAGGGAAAATGACAATGCTAATAAATAGTTATCTATTAATTACCTCTTTAGAAACATGTCACTGGTGTCTATATCATACAGCTTTGCAAACATAGGTGATTAAAAAGCATATTTTTATTCCAAGGTAAGTTCTTGCCTTCTTTATTTATAAAGTATATATCTACTTTTACTGAAAATGAATGACAGAATATTTTAAACTAAAAATAATTTAACTGACTTAAAACATTCTTTCTACATATTTGCTTTATATTTTAAAAATCCTTAAAATTAGGCATACTATCCAGATTAATCACATTTTGAATTACTCAAAATGAAAAGTAAAACGTTTTAATTTAATTATGATGATAAATTCAAAACGAAAATAATATCATGAATCAATTGAGGTTGATTCGACAATATTGTTTGTCTAACATTTTCAGCGTACCACATTCTATGCTTCTTTGGACACGTGAAATTTAGATGTCAGATTACCCTGGGTCAGTGATTTAGAGTCCAGATCTGGCTCTCATTTACCTATGGATTTTACCACATCTCTACAGTGGAGAGTTTTAGGATTTACTGAGATGACAACATCACTTAGGACCTGACCTCACCTTTCATCCATTTGTGGATATCTAGAAATCTGGAATTCCCAGTTGAAAAGGACTGCTGTAAGGACATGCTGACCATTGCAGAGCTTTGCAAACACCAAACCTGAGGGAAGGTAGGTGACTTGTAGGGGAATTAAGAAAGGGAAGAGTGAAAATAGGAAGCAAGCTCTGGGAATAAAAAAATAGTGAAGGTATGTAGAAGTTCAGAGGAATTTGGAAGCAGCTTTCAACCTTAACAGTTTATATAAATCTGAATTTTCATGCTTTGATGCAGATATTCATCAAAGAAGGATAAAATATTCTATATTGTGAAGTATAGTCTTAAATTTTTAACGTTCAAATAGTGAGCATTATATGACTCTTATACTCCAATATTGAACATGATTTTGATGATATTCTATATCACAGTAAGTAAAGGTAGAAAAACACTGAGAATGAATCATCTTAATTGACAACAAAGTTGAATAATTTATGTCACAAATGTTTGCTTTTGCTTACTTTTTGCTCCTCCAGGTTTACCAAATTAAAATTTTATGAGGTTTAATACAATGACAAAAATGGACATTGACCAATGTCTGATTCTATTTTGGGATCCATAAAAATTGAATGACTTATTTTTTTTAAAGTGTTACCATATTCTCTTTATCTCTACAGTCATTTAGATCATATATAAATATACAGGTATACATTATAATTATTAATATTCTTGAGACCCTAATATACTATGATCTTTTTAATAAACTGAGTTTCACCTTACACGCGGTCAACATGGCCGACCCGAGTTCGATTCCACCGCCCCTCTTGGAGAGCCCGGCAAGCTACCGAGAGTATTCGATATGCCAGACACAGTAACAACAAAGTCTTCAATGGAGACGTTACTGGGCCTGCTCGAGCAAATCGACGATCAACGGGAGGGCCTTTACCTTTACCTTTTTAAGTGACAAATAAAATTATCTTGATTCAAATATAAATGGAATACAAAATACAAATGAGATCGGAAAATATAATGCTCTAAATTATTTTATAAAAAATGAAAGACGCATAGAATAGAATATTACTCATATAAAATGCAACAAATATTGTTATCCCATAATATAAATCTTAAAAGAACTTTTTTAGAAATAATTTATGAGGTAAAAATACTTTATTAACAAAAGGACTATGAATGATGATAGAAATACTTCTAGTTTCAAGCTATATACAAAAATATAAACTTGATGATCATGAATTATATGTGATTATATTTTCAAGGATATTGTCTAAGCACCAATTTCATGTGTGATTTATTTTCAAAATGTGTTTACTATAATACATTTTCAAGGTCCATTTACTCAAGATGAGGTCTAAATCATATAAAATGTAATTTCTTATTAACTACAGAGATAGAATAGTCTCTTAAAATACCAGAATTCATATGAATTTCTATAGTAAAATTATTTTAATAAATTAAAAATATTATAATTTGTTATATTTTACAGAGGCTGGCACATATCATTAAGGAAAAGTTGGAAGTTCACTTTATCCTTAATATTTCTGCTAGAATGAATGCACCAAGTCTTCTTAGTCTCATTACTTCAAATTTGCATCTACTTATTCAATAAATTATTTAGAGAGTTTGGCATATCTGCAAGACACTATGCTAGGTGCTGTGTTATAAACATGCATATATATGCAAATATGAACAAATATTCTGCATAAGAAAATTAAGAATATAGTCAGAAATATAGGTAACTGTATTTAGATTTGAAATAAACCACATTTATGCTTATTAAGAAATTACTAACACGTGATAAATCATGTGCCTCCCTGAATGTCTACATCATTGCTAAAAGTAAACAAGGTAACTTTATCTTTCAGCATTGAACAAATGATGTATTTCAGTATAATAAGGTGTTTCAAAAAATATACTTAGTTTTTATACTTATTTTACATAACACAGACTCAAAATTATTAAACATCAATTAATTTGGTCATTAATTTCAATTAATTACTTAAAATTTACTTGCAATTTCAAATTTTATGAGGGCATGAAAATTTATAATCATCATATTCTGTGTGTTCATCTAGAAGAAACATGAGAGGCATAAAAATATTCAAACACCACTGTGACTCAAGTTTGATTCCTCTGCCCCTCTCGGAGAGCCCAGCAAGGTACCGAGAGTATCTCGCCCGCACGGCAAAGCCTGGCAAGCTACCTGTGATGTACTTGATATGCCAAACACAGTAACAACAATTCTCACAATTTGTTGTGAGACGTTACTGGTACCCGCTCAAGCAAATTGATGAACAACAGGAGGACAGTGCTACAGCACTACAGTTATAAAAACTGTCCTCTTGTTGTTCATCGATTTGCTCAAGCGGACACCAGTAACATCTCACAACAAATTGTGAGACTTATTGTTACTATTTTTGGCATATCAAATACGTCATAGGGAGCTTGCCAGGCTTTGCCGTGTGGGTGAGATACTCTCGGTAGCTTGCCAGGCTCTCCAAGAGGGGCAGAGGAATCGAACCCAGGTCTGCCGGGTGGCAGCGTGCAAGGCAAATGCCCTACCATTGTGCTATCGCTCCAGCCCATAAAAATACTAAAAAAGATTAATTGAAGAATAGAAGTTGTAGAGTGAAGGCAAAAGAGTAAGCTTAAGGCATTGCAGTTTAAAACAAAACACTAACAAAAAAGCATAGACTGAATGGAGAACTTAATCTATGACCATACCACCCTGAACGCGCCTGATCTCATCTGATCTCGGAAGCTAAGCAGGGTTAGGCCTGGTTAGTACTTGGATGGGAGTTTGAAAATAATGATGTACAAATGTAGTAGCAAAATAGCAAAGAAGGAAATAACATGCAAAAAAAAAAAATTAAGGTGAAAAACCTTGTGTGAACTAATTTCAGAAGTAAAGGGCAACATATGATGATAAATCAGTATTCCTGTAAGGAAAAAGAGATGATTCAAAGAAATTAGGATACTTTCCTGTAAAATCTTATCACGCCGAAGGTTGTGTGTTCACAGGCTCACTGGATGACACTGTCTCACCGCCTGCATTCGGTGCTCTTGAGCCGCTGTGTGTGGCCTGGATCTGAACGGCTGTTGGCCAAGGGCAGACGGAAGAAGAAATGAGGGCCAGGCCGGTCTATATCAATAGTAGTTTATTCCAATCCTCTTCACTCCTGTCTTTCTCTGCCTCCTTCTCTCCTGGGCCCCAATCTTGGAACCTCTCTCCTTCTGGCTCTGACTCTGGATCTCTGGAGCCCGAACTCTCTCGCTTCTGACTCCCTTTCCTAGCTTATGTCTTAGTTTCTATAGCAGTCACATAAGGCGGTGACATAAAGGTGGGTTGAATACTGACGAATCAACAAAGAGAGGTAAGACCACTCCTCCAGGAGATAAACTCAAGGATAAAATCTCATCGACAGAGTTTACTTCAGATTACTAGGAGATCCACCCAAGGGTGGGATCCCAACAAGGGTGTGTTCTCCCCTCAGTTTGCAATCTACTTAAATAGTTGTAATAAATCTACTTCTAATATTTCTAGCAATGTCATTCTGTATGAGCACAGTAAGAGATATAAATTTAGTTTGGTTCTTCCTGAGAACATCTCACTATACATTTCACAGTCCTCAGGCCAGGTTAATCTTCCTAGCTCCAGCAGGGTCCTACTCTCGTCATTACTTACTTTTGGATCATGACAGCATTTGTCCATGATCATGCCCTCAATTTATAGTTGAGTATCGTGGCTCTTTGGCCTGGCCCATTTCGATGCCAGGGTAGCTCACTGCTTGCCCTGGGTCCATTCAGTACCTCGTTGGGACCCTGCTTTTGGGGTGCTAGGAACTAAGGGCAACTGAGTCAAGAAATCAGATGCCCAGGAGTAAATATTATTCGTTGTTCATCGATTTGCTCAAGAGGGGACAAGTAACGTCTCACAACAAATTGTGAGACTCCCAAGTTACAAAGCATAATATTTACTGTCTTCCTGTGTCCACACAAAAAGGACATTGCTTACAATACAAGTTCAGTATCCTTAGATGGGTGTGAGCTGACAAACCTAAGCTACCTGAGGAAGGACAAAAGAGTGTTATCCTACACTTCCCTAATCTGAAGGAACTGAGTATAAAAGAAGATAAAGTTTCAGAACATCTGACTACATAAATTGAAACAAACCTACATTGAAATACATTCATAAAGCTATCAAGTGTTTAAAACAAATAAGGATTATAGAAGGGAGATAAAAGTGATAATGTACAAAATTCCTACCAGCAGACTTTCAGCACATTTCTCAGCAGAAATTGCAGGTTCAGGCTAAGAGAAAATGAAATGACACAATCAAAATAGTCAAAGAGAGTATCTTGTAAACCAAGAATATCTATCCTTGGCTTTTGTCATTATAAAGTGTGTAAGGAACTTGTCTTGCATTTAGCTGACATGGTTTTGATCCCAGACACCATATATAGTGCCTCCAGGCACTAAGTGCCTCCAGGAATGATCCCTGACTACAGATCCATGAGTAAGCCCAGCCAGAGCATCGTTGAGTGTGGCTCTGCTACTCTCACCCACTCCCCACACTAATATATATAAATATATATATATTATATTGTACATATACATATATATTTTGTACATATACATGTATAAATTATATATGTATATGTACAAAATGTAGAGCATCTATCTATCTATATCATATATATATACTATATTTTTCAGCTATAAAATGAAGGAATCAAAAAAATGCTGTCACTGTCACTGTCCATCCGTTGTTCATCGATTTGCTCAAGCGGGCACAAGTAACGTCTCACAACAAATTGTGAGACTTGTTGTTACTGGTTTGTTTTTTTTTTTGGCATATTGAATATATCACGGGTAGCTTGCCAGGCTTTGCTGTGAGGGCAAGATACTCTAGTTAGCTTGCCGAGCTCTCCGAGAGGGGCAGAGGAATCGAACCTGGATTGGCTGTGTGCAAGACAATGCCTTACCACTGTGCTATCATGGGCTAGTCTGAAAGTAGTGAGTGGTCCTAAGGTCAACCTAAAGTCAACCTGCAGCAAAAAAAATGCTAGTACTTCAAAGGTTTTGAAAGAGGAAGGAAGGAGGGAAGGAAGGAAGGAAGGAAGGAAGGAAGGAAGGAAGGAAGGAAGGAAGGAAGGAAGGAAAGAAGGAAGGAAGGAAGGAAGGAAGGAAGGAAGGAAGGAAGGAAGGAAGGAAGGAAGGAAGGAAATAAGGAAGGAAAGGTGGGTAGGATAACACTGTTTTGTCCTTCCTGCGTAGCCTCGGGTACCATACGGTTACAGAGTTATCCCCATCACAGTGCTCCCATTCCTCTGTGTTTATCTGTAACTTCTTTCTTTGTGCTCTGTTGACTTGTAAATATTGTTTTTCTCTTCTCCCTAAGTCCTTTGCATAGTTTATTCAGAGCAATGTCCTTTTTGTATGGACACAAGAAGACTGCATATGCTATGCTTTTGTAATGTGACTCTCAGTGATATTTTTCTCCTGGGCATCTGTTCTCTCACCTAAGCCTAAGCTGTCCTTTCTTCCTAGCACCCCAAAAGCAGGGTCCTGATGAGGGACTGGATGGAACCAGGGCAAGTGGTAAGCTATGTGCTACCCTGGCATCGATTTGGGCCTGGCCAAAATGCCATGATGCTTAACTGTAAGTTAAGAGCTTGGTCATGGACAAATACTGTCATGATCCAAAAAGTAATAACTAGATTTGGACCCTTCTAGGGTTAGGAAAGATTAATCTGGCCTGAGTGCTGTAGTCTGTGTCGGTTGCAGAATGTTCCCAGGAGAGCTTCCCTACAAGCCTTAATGTTATCTCTTACTGTGTCCATACAAAAATAGCTAGTATTAAGATGTTGATAGAGTTATTGGACTGAGGAAAGGAGATAAAAACCTTAGGAGGTATTTTGCCCTTGGGCAGTCAGGAGGGGGTTTGGAATATCTTAGGAAGGGTTTTCTTATGTTGATTTTGCTACCTGACTATGTGCAGTGTGGGCCCAGAGTACTGGGGGAGTTGGGGAGAAAAGAGAGTTGGAGAATGAAAGAGAGAGCAGGGAGGCAAGATGGACCTTGGAGAGGCTAGCAAGGGGAACAGAGAGAGAATGTAGAAGAAGAATACAGGAGCAAGCACATGGAAAGAAAGAGCCCAGGCTGTGAGATGGAGCATGGAAAGAAGAGCAGGAGAGACAGGAGGAGACAGGAATGAGGAGCAGTGGAGATTAGAATGGGAGGCTCAGAGAGACTGGGGGAGGTGCATGGGGAGAATGGAATAAATGGCAACTTATCAATCAATCTGCTTGGCCCTCACTTCCTCCACTGTCTGCCCCATGTCCCGAACTGCTTCCGCTGGACAAGCGGCCCAGGGCCCACCTTAAACTCCAGCGGCTAGGGGAAGAGCCGTTGGGGCTCTTCCCCTGGCCACCCCTTAGAGAATTTATACAGGAAGGAAGGAAGGAAGGAAGGGAGGGAGGGAGGGAGGGAGGGAGGGAGGGAGGGAGGAAGGAAGGAAGGAAGGAAGGAAGGAAGGAAGGAAGGAAGGAAGGAAGGAAGGAAGGAAGGAAGGAAAAACCCAATCTTAAGCTTCTATTTTAATGAATCATGGTTTAACACCAATTCTTATCAGTCAAGTTTCTCCAGAAAAATTAAATGAGTTGTGTACACACACATACACACACAAATACACATGTACAAATGCACACACATGTGCCTCCCCCCTCCACACACACACAAATATACATATACATACACACATGCACACAGATATACACACACAGGAATGCATGCACACTCCTGGAACTCTAAATATGTAAATTATTGGGGTCCAGAGACTCACAAATGAATCTCAAAATGAATAAGCTCCCTCTAGATATGTTTCTCTAAAGACACTATTTTTATTAGACATCTTCACTATGGATAATGTTTGAGCCTTTCATTTGCTTGTTTGTGTTTGTTTGGGGGCTCACACCTCGCTGTGCTAGGCTTATTTCTGGCTCTGTTGTCATAGATCACTCCTGGTGGTGCTCAGGGGATCATATGTGGAACTGGGAATTAAATCCACGTTAGGCATATACACACAAATGTCTGTTATGATATCTCTGGCACTATTTTATTTTTTAAAATTTCCTTAGATCAAGAACTCGGGTAGCCAATTAGAGTTGCTAATTCATAACAATTAAAACCTTGATAAAACACACTGGTAAGATGACAAAGAAAACATATATTTTTGTATAAAGCACTCTAGCTTTAAAAAGTTACTATTTGAATATCAGATAAGCCTATATAAATTCAATATGAGGCATGCATAAGCTAACAGTTAAGTTTAATATATTCTTAATTTTCAATATAGTTTGTTGAACAAACTTTTTTTAAAGGAAATACTGTCTTTATTTTTGAAATGTTAGCACCCAGTAATAATAATTACTTTATTAGCTACACAGTTAGGAGAATAAGCCTTGATTCATAGGAACAGTCACAAGCTAAGTCGGGAGCCTGCAGTTTTCTCAGCATGATTTTTGTATAGTGAACTGTTCGGGACAACATGCTATTTCATTAAATCATTCCTCTTCTAACCAGTTTAACTACTATTTCCCCACACTGCTTTTCCTAAGAAACCTAATCATTCTGTTGCTTTCTATTATATACACTTCTAAGTATACAGCGCTCTGAGTTTTTCTGAAAAAGCAAATTAGGCAGCAACAATTTTATTCAGGATGGAATGCTATGTCTAGGACAAACATAGGCTGTGCTTGCTATGAAAAGGAACAGACTGGGCTCCACTTTACGCCATTCATGCATTCTAGAGACGCGAGATTGTTCTCCCTGGAGAATGTCACAGCATATCTGAAATTTCTCTTTGAACATTGGTACTGATGATGCTGGAAAGCTTTAATTTTCTATAAACAGATAATATATGAAATTGTAAAAAATTAAAACTAGTACAATAGTAAATAAACTGTTGCTTTTGTTTTCCTGACTTACACTGTTTGGGGATAAATATTAGACTATAAAGCCAAAGAGATAAGGGATCAGATGCTTGTCTTGAATGTAACTGACCCCACTTTGATCCCAACTGCACATGGATCTTTTGAGGACTCCTGAGTGCAACCCTAGATGTCCCAAACACTGTGAGGGTGCATGAGTAATGCCTGGCATTGCAAGACCTGAGCAGCATGGTGTCCTAGACCTTGCTCTTTACAGGCTGACCAAGGATCATTGGGAGGGGCCCCTGCCAGCAGAAGCTCACAGGACTCTGAAGCACCACTTGAGAGATTCTCTCCACCGCTATAAAAAAGATAAAATTAGACAAAAATGTTGTGTTAAGTGTGTCTCAAACCGTTGTGGGAACATTAGCTACCTTAAAATCCTTCCAAGTGATTCAGAATGACAAAAAGCTTTCAGCTATAATTTGATATCTAACTTTTCTCCTTAATCAAGCCATCTCATATTGTGACATTCAATGATAAGTTTTCGCTCAAACCTAGATTTTAAATCAAAATATCTTTTTGCAGATATAAAAAGCAACTTTTACTAGGAGTATATCATCCCTTTTATTAGTTATAAAAATATTTTTTTCTTACAGAAATTGACTTTTTTTTAGTTATTTTTGTATAGACATAAAAAAGTTTGTTTTAAAACAGTCAAAATATGAATAAAATGTTTTAGAAGACAGACTTGAAAAACGTGTGTCTGACTCTTTGGAGAGGCTTCTTTCTAGTCTTTTCTTATATCTAGTAAATTTTCATGTATTTGCTTTCCCTGAATATATATAATGGTTGGAAGATGTAAAATCGTTTCTTTACCACCTATATTGATTTATGTTAAAAACTTTAGGTACTAGTAAGTAGAAAGCGAATGACTCTTTTGCCATGATTCCTTTTACTTGCTAAGGGCTACAGTTTTCTGGAGTGACAGAAATAAATGCCAGTTAAAAGTTTATATATGCATGCAGTTTTATGAGTATTATGAAAGAATCCATCTGTGGTTTGTTTATTTGCTTGTTTGTTTATTTCATTTTCAGCTCACATTATTTAAGGCATTGGCTCTGTTCATACTTTTAATATCTCTATTCTCAGTTTGAGTCTGCAAAGTTGCAGTTTCAAATGTTTGTATAAAAAGAGAAGACATGCTTAAAACTAGGCATCGAATCAAACTTTGTCTTAGATGGTTTGGGATATTATACACAACTACCAACATTTATTTTTGACAGTGCTGGAATCAGAATTGTGCATAATATTGGTGCCAAAAAATTTGGTTCCTTGTGTCAATCTGCTTCACAGTTTGCCGATTTTTCCCATATTTTCACAAGATGGGAACAGAAAAGAACGACTTTTCATAACTCTACTTATGGGGTATCAAGCCTATTTCTGAGACCTCAATGCTTAGAACCTAATTATCTCGGGACCGGGAAGATACAGCATGTAAAATCCTTGCCCTGCACACTATCAACACAGGTTTGGGTCTGATCCCTGGCACCGTTTATTGTCTCATTGTCATCATCAGTCAGGAGTAATCCCTGAGCACCTGTCAAGTCCCAGAATGACCCCCAAACAAAACACCAAAAACTTAATTACTTTTCAAAGATCCCACCTTTTAATACCATCACTCTGGGGACTAGAATTTCAACATATGTATTGCAGGATGACACCAACTACAGTCCACAGTATCCCTTAGTGAACTAAGAGAGTAAATTAATTAAATGCGGTCACGGTCACGGTCCTCCCATTGTTCATCAATTTGCTCGAGCGTGCCCAGTAATGTCTCCATCATGAGACTTGTTACTGTGTTTGGCATATCGAATACGTCACGGGTAGCTTGCCAGGCTCTGTCATGAGGGCGAGATACTCTCGGTAGCTTGCCAGGCTCTCCGAGACCAGCAGAGGAATCCAACTTGGGTTGGTTACTTTCACAAACTTAGTATGATCCTTACAGCACTACTTGGGTTTTCAGTGTCACAATAAAGTGTGTGATCTCAGCACATTGTGTAAGTGGCTTAAGTAAAGCAAGCAACCATGATGACACAAGAAACACAACAAAAATAATGTGCAAGCACTATAATCAAGGACATAATATTTGATTGTCACAATAATAGCACAAAGAGTAATGAGCTGCAATTTTTAATTAAAAAACCTAAAAATTAAAAATAGAGTACAAAGAAATAAAAATAAAATAGAGGAAAGCAAGGAAAACAAAACCAACAATATGAATGAAATTGATACACAGCTAACAATAGTAGAAAAGAAAAACTGAGAATTGATTTTTTTTACTATCATCAAAATGTCAAGTGGATGCATTATTAGTTTCTGTTAAGGTCAAGTAATAATGTATTTATGTTATGAACAAATTTATGACAATAAATTCAGGATTTTTAATAAATTTGACAAATTTCCTAAAAAATATAAATTATCTATCTTGTGATTCAAAAAGAATAATAAAATTTGAATCACTGTATACCAATTAAAAACACTGAATTCATAATGAAAACTTTCTCACAAAGATGGCATAGAAGATTGCCCTAGATTATGACTTTTCTACATTTTACTTGAGAGGCCATTCTGTGTATTAAAGCGCAAACAGGAAATTAATGTTATACAGAGTTAAATTAGAAACAGTAAAATTGCCATATTCACAAATTACATGGTTGACTATACAATCTGAATAATTATACCCAAAAATATCCTCTATCATTACAGCATAAATTTAGGATAGACAATGTGTGTTTTATACTAGTAGACTATTTAAAATATGATGTTTAAGGAAGAAATGATTACATTATATATACAACACTGGAGTGAATTTTAAGAGAGCAATGCAAAGTCACAAACTGAAAAAACAAATATTTTTTTCTAAGGTAAACTAAGGAACACTTAAATAAATGGAAAGTTATACTTTAGCAGTGAATTAAAAAGTAATAGTAGATATGTAAAAAATTTAAAAATAGATCTAGCTATAAAGATTCAATACAAACTTAAAATGTCAATAGACATGAAAATTTATATATATATACTATATATATAGTCAGTTAAAAAATCATATTGCTTTGTAAAGTACCTAGAATGGCAAGAATAACCTTAAAAAATAAAAAATGTATAAGACTTATATTATCTAATTTCAAAATTTGATATAACATTTAAAAATGTATAAAATTGTTTTCTATTTTTGCATTTATTTGCCTATTTGTGTATAAAGCACAGGAAAAAGTTTCATTTGGAAGTCAAAGATGATATTTTGGTATCACTGTAATGGTTTTTCCTGAAGATATGTGATTGGACTGTTGATAGTAAAGGTCGTCAGATATCAAAATGACACCAGCTTCTACTACTTATATATGTTGCCATGAAAACATTCAAGAAAGATAACTTTTTTAATATAAAAGTAAGATTTAGACATCAATATGTAAATCTAGCTAAAAATCCCACAAGTCATGCCATTCCAAATTTTGTAATATTTAAATTTTAAATGTAGGTTAAATAAATAAGTGAATTCTTTTTTTTATTAAAATTTTTTTAACAATGAGACATCATGAGGTACAGTTGCAGACTTACACATTTTTGTGCTTGAGTTTCAATTATACAATGATCAAAAACCCATCCCTCCACCAGTGCCCATTTCCCACCATCACAGATCCCAGTATCCCTCCCACCCCCCATCCTCCCCATCCCCCCCCATCTCTGTGGCAGGGCATTCCCCTTTGTTCTATCTCTCCTTTTGGGTATTGTGGTGATATGTGAATTCTTGATATTTGATTTTCCATTTTTATCCCTGTTTACTTTTTTCTCTCAAAGATAGGAATTGATAATAAACTAAAGTCAATAAAAATTATTTCTCATTTGTTTTGAAAGATTCCAATATTGATTCTTTAATATCTCTTTATCTAATATGGTCTGTTGGATAACAGTGAGTTGTCATTGTTCCTCCAAATGGGAGCTTAAGGTTTATTGACCCACTCCCACAATAGTGCCCCTGAGGCACACCCAATTCCATCAAGCACTAATAATCCTATATTGCTTTTTATCTTTTCTTTATATCATTTGCATGGTTTACTTAACAATGTCCTTTTTGTATAGACACAGGAAGACAGTTCATGCTATGCTTTGTAACATAGGTGTTAACTCCAAAATAACATTTACTCCTGGACATCCATATTTACTTGATTTAAGCTTCAGTTGCCCTTAATTCCTAGCACTCTAAATGCAGAGTCCCAACAAAGGACTGGATGGATCTGGAGCAAGCTGTGAGCTACCCCGGCATCGAAATGGGCCAGGCCCCCACATCCAAAAGAACAAAAGCAACCGGTGCTGGCGAGGATGTGGCGAGAAAGGGACACTCCTTCACTGTTGGTGGGAATGTCGACTGGTTCAGCCCTTTCGGAAAACAGTATGGACGATTCTCAAAAAATTAGAAATTGAGCTCCCATTTGACCCAGCACTACCACTCCTGGGAATATATCCCAGAGAGGCAAAAATGTATAGTCTAAGAGACATCTGCACTTGTTTGTTCATTGCGGCACTCTTTACAATAGCCAGAATCTGGAAAAAACCTGAGTGCCCAAGAACAGATGACTGGTTAAAGAAACGTTGGTACATCTACACAATGGAGTCCTATGTAGCTGTTAGAAAAGATGAAGTCATGAAATTTACAAGTGACACTACATGGGAAGTATCATGCTAAGCGAAATGAGTTAGAAAGAGAGGGATATACATAGAAAGATTGCATTTTTCTGGGGGACATAAAGTAAAAAATAGGAGATTAATCCCCAAGAATAGCCGAGATCAGTACCAGGAGGATTACTCCATGGCCTAGAGGCAAGCTTGGCATTCTAGGGGAAATGGCAGCTCAGATAGAGAAGGGAGCACCAAATAAAGGGTGTTTGGAGGATCCTCCCAGGATGGGAGATGCATATTGAAAGTAGACTATGGACCAAACATGACTGCCACTCAATGCCTCTTTTGCAGACCATAACACCCAAAAGGAGAGAGAGAGAGAACAAAAGAGAATGCCCTGCCACAGAGGCAGAGTGGGATGGGGGGATGGGCGTGGGAGGTATACTGGGATCCACGGTGATGGAAAATGGGCACTGGTGGAGGGATGGGTATTTGATCATTGTATAATTGAAACCCAAGCACAAAAATTTGTAAGTCTACAACTGTACCTCATGGTGTTTCACTAATAAAAAAAAAAGAAAGAAAGAAATTGGCCAGACCAAGTGCCATAATACTTAACTGTAAGTTAAGAGCATGGTCGTGGACAAACTCTGACAGTACCCAAAAAGAAGTAACTGAATAAGGACTTTGTTAGGATCAGGAAAGTCTAGTCTGGTCTGAGGACTATGGTCTGGAATATATAGTGAGATGTCCCTAGAAAGAGCCAACTTTTAAGCTTATTATATGTCTTACTGTGTTATTATGAAATGACATTGTCAGAAATATTATGAGGTAAATTTAATATGATTGCTCAAATGGGTTACTAGCTGAGAAAGCAATACAACCTGGATGGAATCTTACCCTTGAGCAGATCTCCTGGTAATCTGGAGTGCTAAACCCTCAGATTAATTTGTCCTTAAATTAATCTCCTGAAGGAGTGGCTTTGTATCTCTTTGTTGTTATGATAATGTTCAATCCCACCTTTGTCTCCCCACCCTTCATGGTTTCTGTATAACTATGTTGAAAGGGGTAAGAAGGAAGGAGATATTGAAGACCTTGAAGGTTAGATGTTAGGGATGAGAAAGTTGGGACGAGATGTTGGGAACTAGATGCTGAAGACTAGATGCTGGGGACTAGAAAGTCCATGATGAGACTTGAAGAGAGAAGAACTGAGAACTTGGGACTTCGAATTCTTCATGAACTAGGAGAACCAGAATGACAACAATGACTGGAAGTAGAGGATTATGAGACTATGTTGAATCGAGAAAGAAGATATAATGAATTAGAGGTCTGTGAGTTCTGCTGGAGCAATAGCACAGCAGTAGGGCGGTTGCCTTGTGCAGAGCTGGCCCAGCTGAGCCAGGTTCGATTCCTCCACTCCTCTCGGAGAACCTGGCAAGCTACTGAGAGTATTTCGCACACAGGGCAAATCCTGGCAAGCTCCCCATGATGTGCCAAATGATTGTGCCAGATCGTGATTTCGATATGCCAAACACAGTAACAACAAGTCTCACAATGGAGACGTTACTGGGCCCGCTCAAACAAATCGATGAACAATGGGAGGACAGTGCTACAGTGCTAGAGAGTTCTGCAAGGAGACTAGGATGATGGAATATTGATAGTCAGGACTATGATCAAAATGACAACTATGATTGCCCTCTAAAGAAGAGATTGAACTGCATCGGGGAGGAGAGAGAAATAAACTGACCCGACCAGCCTGGAGCCTGGTTCCTGTTTCTCTGTGGGAAGCTGACCTCCATGACCCTCCCACCCTGGCAGATGCACGTCCGGTACTATAATCATCTTGGAACCTCTTACGCAAATCCGGAGCTAAGTATAGATATCTCCGGGAAACGTCTGCTACTGCTTCTCCTTGTGACTGAAGGTATTCAACAATGTAAACATCCTGTGACATCTTTAACCATATATGGACGTGACCCTTTTTTGTAGCTACCTCATCCCTGGTATGTGAAACGTATAGATTTTGTAATTTTCCTAACCATATATGGACTTGACTAAAAGGTACATCTATACCCTGATTACCCCCAATAAAGGTCTGTTCATTTTTCTCTCTGTTTCTAAACTGCACTCTGTATCTTGTGTCTTGTGTTCATTCGGTCAGTCCCTCCTTGCACCTACGGACCCGAGGGCCACCTCTGCAGGCCAGAGGATAAGTCTGGTGGGACCCCCCCCATTTCTCCATTCCCACAGTCCTTTAACTGTCATCCATCATTGCTATGGACCAGTCTGGGGAAACGGCTCTCGGCCACCGAATGATGAAGTCCTGTGTGTGGGCCACCACAATATTTTTTCTTTTCAAAAATTTCAATGATCATTAAAGTTATAGATATTACTGTGTAAAATGAAGGGCAATTTTGTGGCTAGTAGCCAACTCTAAAGGTGACCTTTTTTTAAATTAATGAGGATTTATTGTTGTGGTCAATGGAAAAATAAAGCAAACAGCCCAAACTTAGAATCATGTTCTTATCTTCTGCATCACTAGAAAAGATTTAAGGAAAGAGTGTAGATAAAGAAGCAAAAGAAGTAAAAAGAGAGATACACAGGGGTAAGGGTCTTTGTATGTGGCCAACCAAGTTCAGCCTGTAGCAACAATAGGGCCCCTGAGTACCACCAGGAGTGATCCCTGAGTTCAGAACTAGGAGTAAGCTCTGAGCACCATTGATACTGGCAAAAATCAAAAACAAACCACACACACACAACAACAACAAAAAAGCAAAATAATTTCTTAAAGGGAAATACACGGAAGGGCCACATGGAGGGCGGGATCCACAGTTCCCGGAGGAAAAAAAAAAAAAGGTTCCAAAAAGAGCCGAGATCATCCGGAAGTCCCAGATGGGGTAGGTACCGCATCCCGCCTCCCCCAGATGGAACCCCGATGACCAGAAGCCTCTACAAGCACAGCTCAAGTATGCGGGAACTAGGACTTTTCCTCAAAAGTGCCGGGACTACAGCTCCCAGGTAACCTCTGATTCCGGAAGTCACGCCCACAGCCCGCCCCCCCCAGCGCCATCTTTACAGCATACAGCCGAAGAGAAGGGCCACATGGAGGGCGGGATCCACAGCTCCCAGGGGGGAAAAAAAAAAACAGGTTCCAAAAAGAGCCGAGATCATCCGGAAGTCCCAGATGGGGTAGGTACCGCATCCCGCCTCCCCCAGATGGAACCCCAATGACCAGAAGCCTCTACAAGCACAGCTCGAGTATGCGGAAACTAGGACTTTTCCTCAAAACCACGCGGCCGCTTATGCGGCCGCGCAACATCTCTCTATATACAAAGTGATCAGTGGGAAGTAAACCACCCAACGTTTCTCCCTGAAAATCAGAGTTAAGTTTGGAGCACGGCCACAGCCCCAGAAACACAAGGACTTAATGCAGAACCCAGCAGCTTGGAGCAGAAAAGTGAAAGGACTATGCCTTAATCCAGGCCATCATGTCTGCCCGGAGGGGAAAGGGTGTTGCTCCCCTCCGCCCTCCTCCCTCTGGAAAGAAAGATGGCGGCCACATGGGAGCCTTGTGGACAGCAGGTATGAGCCGGGGGTGTGGGGGCGACTAAAACCTCATGGGAAGGGGGGCGTTTCGGTCCGCCCTTCACGCCCTACCGAGGCCACCAGTTGCCCCCCACGAGCGGCTCTCCGGCACTGCCACGACCCCAGAGCACAGAAACCAATTTCATAACTATCTGACTTTCAGTAGAAATACTTCCAGGGTCAATAAGTAAAATAGCAGAAATCCAAAACCAACATTTAATTCTTGAACCCAGCTGTAGAAAGCAAATCACTTCACAATGCTTTTTCAGCATGTCTGATTGGGAGGGGGGGGGTAAACTCTAAATAATAGTGGTGAATCTTTTATTGAAACAATGAATCTAATCAAAGCAGATAGAGTGTTAACTAGAATTCATCTGCCTCACAGGGACTAGGAGGGGTGGGGGGTGGGGTTTATTGGGGTTCTTCATGGTAAAAAATAAGTATTGGTAAAGGGAAATGTGTTTGATATTTGCATGACTGAGACCTAAACCTGAAAGCTTTGTAACCTTTCCCACAGTGATTCAATAAATAAATAAATAAATAAATAAATAAAAGGGAAATACACAACTGAAGGGTGGGAAAGTACTAGGGAGAGTCTTGCTGCTGGGTTTTTATGTGAGTTAACTAAAGTGTGAAATAGTCTAGAATAGATTGCAGTACAGCATTATCCAAATAGTTCTTGGGTACTGTATATTAAAATTATAGGTTTGTTCATTCCTCACATGAATTATTAGAATCTCATTGTACAACTAGGGAAATGGTAAGTTAATATGTACTTTTGCCTTAAATGAGTAAAAAGGTGAATTCAGGGTCAGGAGTTTCTTGTTTGTTCATGAACCAGAAATATAATAAATTGGTTCTTCAGAGATTCTGATAAATGAAGGCTGCTACTTCCAGAAATCAATAGAATATCAGTTCTAGGTGTTTCCATCAATCTTAGTAATCTTCTACATTCCTTCTACCTTGCATTGTTGTATCACTCTGTCCTTCAATACTAGAGATTTCCCCCTACCAGCATAGCAGATAGGGTGTTTGTCTTGCACTTGGCCGACCAGGCTGACATAGGTTCGATTCCTCCACACCTCTCGGTGAGCCTGGCAAGTTACCGAGAGTATCTAACCTGCACAGCAAAGCCTAGCAAACTACCTGTGATGTATTTGATATGCCAAACATAGTAACAACAAGTCTCACAATGGAGATGTTACCGGGCCCTCTTGAGCAAATCTAACAAAGGGAGGACAGTGCTACTGAATAATATGTATTAATTCATATCATACTTTATATACTATTTTAGAAACTTAAGAAAGATATGGATTCCTTTTACTTGCTTGTCTGAGTGGAAATATTCAAATTAATTCAATAATAGTGAAATATACTTGTGAATATTTATCTTGTATACTTCAGCAGAGTTAAGAAAAAACCCTCAAAGAGAGAAGTTTACAAAATTTTGTTGTACTTTCAATATCTGTCTAGGTATTGGCTTTATCTTTTCTTAATATAATGGCTAGACTGATATTAGCTAAACTAACTTTTCATCAACTTCAGGATTACAATAGGTTTCAAAATTTTTTCAAAATTTTAATTGGGGCACTGGAACAATAGTACAGTGAGTGAGTAGCACTTTTGCCTTGCTTGCAGCCAAGTGTTTTATCACCAGCACCACATTTGTTGCCCTGAGTACCTACAGGAATGATCCTTGAGTACAGAATCAGAAGTAAATCCTGAGTACCATTTGGTGAGAACTATCAGAAGAGAGAAAGAAAGAAAGAAAGAAAGAAAGAAAGAAAGAAAGAAAGAAAGAAAGAAAGAAAGAAAGAAAGAAAGGGAGGGAGGGAGGGAAAGAGAGATAAATAGAGAAAGAATAGAGAAAAGAGAAAGAAAGAAAGAAAGAAAGAAAGAAAGAAAGAAAGAAAGAAAGAAAGAAAGAAAAGAAGGCAGGGAGGGAGGGAGGGAAGGAAAGAGAGAAATAGGGAAAGAAAGAGAGAAATAGAGAAAGAATAGAGAGAAGAGAAAGAAAGAAAGAAAGAAAGAAAGAAAGAAAGAAAGAAAGAAAGAAAGAAAGAAAGAAAAGAAAGAAGGCAGGGAGGGAGGGAGGGAAAGAGAGAAATAGGGAAAGAAAGAGAGAAATAGAGAAAGAATAGAGAGAAGAGAAAGAAAGAAAGAAAGAAAGAAAGAAAGAAAGAAAGAAAGAAAGAAAGAAAGAAGCGAGGGAAGGAAGGAGGGATGCAGGGAGGGAGGGAGGGAGGGCAGGCAGGAGGAAGGAAGGAAGGAAGGAAGGAAGGAAGGAAGGAAGGAAGGAAGGAAGGAAGGAAGGAAGGAAGGAAAGAATATCTTGGTCTTAAGATAACTTTTAATATATGTGAAGTAAAGATGTTTTAAGATCTGCAGTACAATAGAGTTTTTTAGTATATGATCAAAGTTGCTGCCCTTCTTAATAAGGGGCTGCATTATTATACTTAGTTATAGACGGCATTGCATATCTCTATTAGATAATACATGTTCAGTGCCATATTATAACTGTACTTAGACTGGAAAATAACTTAGTTTCATTCAATGATATATTTTAATTTACATCACTTACTAATTAAAATAATAACTCATTTTTGCCATTGAATCCCTAACAAATTTAGGGATACATACTTCAACTCTACTGAAGAATACAAAAAAAAGTGTTCATAATTGTTTAAACTTTCTTTAAAAGTTCTAAAACCCATAATATTAAAATAATTTCAAAATATTCTCAAAGTTACAAAACTTACTGAGCTTTCCTATAATTCAGATCAGAATACAATCTACTTTATTTGGGGTCTTTCTACGTCACTCTTTCAAAATATAGCCATAATCTTCTATAATTATGAAGCACTTTATACACTGAGCAAGTTTTACAGCCCACTAAAAAAAAAAAAGCTAATTAATGTTAAGTTCAAACTGGTTCTCTTGCACTGACATTGCTGTAAGTAGTTGGCTTGGCTCAAATATAAAGTGCACTTTCCTTTGACCTTATGTAACTGAACGCAAGGAAAGCTCATTAAGAGAAATTTAGCATTTCTCTAGCATGGATATATTACTAATACTTAGCTTCAGAAGCAAAAAGAAGTCAGATATGGGGTGGAAACCAGTGAAAGTTCAGCAAAGTCAAATACCACATGCAGTTTAATGTCTTCATTTGCTCTTGGCATTGGAGAAGTAGCAAGTCTCTAAAAGTCAGATGTTATTTTAAAATGTCTTATGTCTTCTTCCCTAATACTGATTTTTCTAATTTTTATTTTAGAACATTCACTCTAAATTTATTTAACCTTATTGAGAACTGATGAAAAAATTATTTCTTGTGTCTTGCATATAACTATTGATAAGGATCCTCTGATTGCTACTTTCAGTACTCATTCACTTTACCTCCACTGAAAGTTCTGGGCATCATTTCCTTACAGATTTTGACAGGCTTTGTGAGGATGCATATGCCTAGCCACATGCCAGTTCCCTGTATTACTTCTCTCCCATAGAATTCATGAGTTAAAAGCTCTCTCAGCTAATGAAGATGAATCTGTGTCCCTTTCTTCCAACAGTAGGGGTTCCTGAGCTAATTTTATAAGACTCCTTAGGAGGTTGATATGTATTGGGCTTAGATAGCAATAAGTGCCAAAATAACATTGCATCCTTGGATGATTTTTTCATTTTCTTGTTTTATTCTTTTACTCCTGCTCCCTATTTCCCAAATAAACTATTTCCCAAGTAAACTTTGAAACTTTCAAATTGTCAAACTTTCTTCCACCATGACTTGGGATTTTCAACAAGACAGAGCAATGAAGATCTAGAGAACTATGATTAAATACAACTGCTTTATGATTTATGATTTCTTATGTACACTTAGAAGGGTTGAGTTTATTAATTTTAATGAAAATTAATAATTTTAATTAAGGGATATATAGCAGTTTTCTTTTTCACAAAATGTATGGATATTTAAATATAAATATCTCCAACACCTGAGATTATAAAATTTTGCCTACACCTGAGTCCAAGAAATATCACTTCCCAGGAGTATGACCTTAGGTAAGTTATTAAAGTTTCTGAATATCTATTTTCTTCTTTGTAAAGTGGGGTATAGTGATACCCTAGAAAGTTAGTTGTATAACAGATAACAAATGATGGATATTGAAACATTTAAGATATCTCTTTTTGCATAATACATAGCCCCAAAACTTTTTTATAGTGCTGTTTCATGTAGGATCATTCATGATGTTATCATCTGTAATTTTCACTAGATGTAGTGTGAATGTATTCAAATAAACAGGGACACTTCGCCTTGTCTACCTATCCTGTCATATAGATCTGATCTTTAGTCTACAAGATATCTCCTCTTTCACTAAGTGCATCTACAAGCTCATTCTATTCCAATAAGAACTCCAGATAAATTATATATTATTGTTGGCCTATGTTGAAAGGTCAAGCAATGAAAGACCTATTAGGATAGTTGATCTCACAGTTCTATATGCCTAGTTTATCTATTATAAGCTAATGGGATCACCTACATAAAGATTGTCTACAAAAAGCAATAAAATTTCAACACATTAATTCCCTTTTTATATTATAAACATTTTAATCTTAGAAGAATCCAGCTGCAATCTTTGAAAATCTTAATAAGCCACCTTTAAACTATATATGTGACTCAGAGATTTTCCAGGAACTCTAAATTTGCCTTAGAGAACTAACATAAAATTAACAATTTAAATGTTCCAAAAATGTGTGCCATAGGCACTTGGGTCTCACAAAACCAACAAACAATAGCAACAAGAAAAACTGAAGTCATACTACTTTAACTCCAAAATCACCTACATTATTTCCTAAAGTTCACTTGTGTTTTCACTTTGAATAGCTACTTAGTAGGATTTACTTCTTCAAAAAGTTGAACTTTATAAAGTCGCCAGTTTTTCATCTGGTATATTGTGCAAAAGTTCATAGAAATTAAACAAATTTTTTCTTCTAACTATAATTGGCATTGATCAAGGACTGTTCTAATATTAAAGAGTATTTACCGAATACTACCCATTTACTTTCTCCAAAGAGAACAAATAAAGAAAAATTGCCAACACATGGAATCACATAAACACCTGGATTAAGAAATGAAGTTATTTGCAAACTATTCTTAGTTATCAATAATAAACTTTTCAATGGGTTTCTGTTGAAAAAAAAACCACATATTTGAAAGATTGGACTTAGTTTCCAAACAAGTAGTTTATATCATAAAAGCGCAAAAGCTTATGTAAGAAAATTAAACAGATGTAAATACAGGTGGCGAGCAGAGTACTAAAAAGCAAATTCACCCATTCATTGTGTTAGTATTTCTGGCTAACAACCTTTGAAATACTTATGTAAATTTTCTTGGCACAGAGGTGGTTTCAATTTGAAAAGAAAAAGAAAAAGTCACTGGAGGACATTTGCATTGTTTTTGAGGAAATTTGTTTTCCTTAAGGGGATTATGAGTTCTAAACATTAGAGGGCCTTAAAGGGGGGGAAAAAGATTCTAAACAGGCAAACTAGAAATTAAACTACCACTATAGGAAAGTGGTTACACAAGGGAAAACTACTGTAGAACGGAAAAGCAAATAATAAGAGTCAATCCTAAATTGAATTAAGAGAAAAAGAAAGCAGCTTGAAAGATTATGCAAACAATTATAAATCAGAAAAAAGTGGTTTTGAAGAACTATACTACAAGAAACTCAAATATTGGTGACATGGAACAGTGAAATATTTGTGGCAGCAGCACTGAAGCCCCCTGAAACAAGCAAGCAGCAAAGATTAAAGATACATCAAGATAATTCTTGAGAAATCTTTAGCAGATTCCCTGTAAACAGTATTCAAAAGTCAAACTTTTGCTCATCTCTGAATACTTCTGTAATTGAATTTAGGATATTTATAGTCTTCTAAAAATATTGATAGGAAGATTAGTGTAAAATTGAAAAATATCAGTGTATAATACTACTATATAAAACACAGAATTTAGATTCAAGTTCTTAATAGCAATGTGACCCTGAGAAAATTATTTCTATTCTATGCACCTCAATTTCCTTATCTGTGAAATGACATTTTAACTGTCTCAGTCTATTGTGCTTAAAATTATTAAATCTAATAAACGGTGGTAATTAGAAATGCCCTATCTAGGCACTGTTTTGGAGGTGAAACCCTTGTTCTTTTGGGAATGTAATTTTCTTTTAACAAAGGACTCTAGTGTTCATCACTGTGTATGCTGTCATCTTGTTACCTTGAAGGTCCAGTTCCTGTCACTTGTGGGCCAATAAATTAAGATAGACAGTAAGGGTCAAGAAATATCTTTATTCAGCACCAACCTAGCAGACTGAAAGATGGCAGACTCATACCGTTAAAGCAAATCTCTTGCCTCCATTGTTGTAAGGAGTGATTTTTACAGAAAAAAAAAAAAGAACAGAGAATCAACTGTTTAGGAAGGGTGGGTTGCAGACTTCTGGGCTGCAGAGTGATCAGTACATTTCCTCCTTGGTCTGATACTAAGAGGTATACTCCTGTCCAATCTTCTTTAATTACGTTTTCTGACTAGGGCTTTTATCTGCTTATACTTTTTGGAAAAGATTAGGGGAAATATTCTAACATTTGTAACCATCCTGATAGTGAATTCAAGTTTTCTGTTATTTTATTTAGATCTTAAATTGCTTTGGGTTTTCACATTCCCTCGTGATTATACTTTGGAGTGTGTGTGTGTTTGAGTCCTTCCATGTTGAGCTTAGAGGGCCTGGGGTCCACATCCAGCACACCTTGGCCAACCTCTTCATTAGGTTGAAACTAGGGTCACTGTGGTGCTAATGTCTCAGCCCTGCTATGGCAATTCTAGGATCTCCAGGGTTACCCCTGGCCGGGCTTGATGTTCTCAGGGCTACTCTTGAAGATATACCTGGTACTGATTGGGGACCATGTGGAACAATAGATCAAACTGAGGTCTGGCATGCTCAAGGCATGTGCCTTAAACCCTTTGTTATCTCCCCCGAACATTATCTCTTGTGTCTAAAAATTAGAAAATTAGTAAAGTTTAACTGAAAATGATAGAAGTTACTAAATATAATAGCATTAGAGTGTTACATTTATAAAATGATGTTTTATATAACGAAGAGATTTTAGATGCAAGACGAGAAGCTAAGTTTTGGAGAGGGATAAGGTCTTTCATATAACTGAGCCCCAGAGCTCCATGATTCTCTGAGTATTCTCTATATTCCTAATAGCTGCTAGCTAAAAATCAGTCAGAGGGCCCTACTTTCTAAGCACCACTTGTAAGACCCCCTGCTTCCCAAAGTAACTAATTTTTTAAATAAATTGGTTTGTAACAGCCATTTACTTTTTTATATATTTATATTTCTGTTTTGTGCAGTAGTCTTTAAAGACAAGAGCATATAACTATCCTATTAAATAGTTTCACAATTAGTTATGAAGACAATTATCACATTTTGAATTATAAAGGCTTTAAGATCATAGCATCTCAAAATAAATAAAAATATGTTTTCCAAATTTATAAACTGGGTGTTAACCTTAGAAAGATTTTCTGATAGTATCTCTATTCTTTTGACTAATCAGAATAATATAATCAGCAAGCAATGAGTTTTTTCCCTAAGAAACAATAATCTTTTAAATTTAATCTCTTTTGACTCCATGTTATTTCTGATTGTAGAAGTGAAAAATGTAATGACATGGTATATTAAAGTGAGTGTTATCTCTCATATATTCCTCATTCAAAATATCTTATTGTAGGTAATATTTTCAGATGGCAGTCGATCAAAATATCAAACCCCAGAAAGCAATTCCCCTAGAAGGGTTTTTCAGGCAACATACAGAGATACATGAGGAATATTATGACGTGGCCCACAGTTCTCATTTATATCCAACTGATAACATTCTAAAAAGTGTAGAGGGTGAACCTAGTGAGGTTGGTTCTATATATATTTCACCAAAAAGAAAGCTGAGTAAGATAGCTAAAGAAGTTGTCAAAGAGCAAATGTTTAGTCACTGGCAGAGCTGTACGTAAACTGTCAATCAGGTTCTGAAGAAGCTGCTTTAATACATATAACATTGTTCCATCTATTGAGCCAATGTTTTATGGAACAAGTTAAGTCTCTCTCCTCTCACAAGCAGGTTCCCAGTGAATGGTGGACCCCATAGTTCATTTTCCCCATTCCCCATGTTTGCGTAGAAAACCTGAAAGAAGGCACCCAATAAGCAAACCACACAGCTTTGCAGCCAAGGCTCTGCTTCTCCATAGCTGGAGAGACACCTAAGCAAGTTGTGCTATCCCAGGGAAGGGGCAACCTGTGGCAGTGCTTGGCCTTTTCTGATGTGGTCTGTCTTGGTCTCTGTGGTGCAGTGGCCATGCTACACAGTCTTTTGTTTAGGATTCTCTCTGTGGTAGTGTCGTCCTCTCCAGGAATACTCGTTCTTTCTCTCAAGGACCAGAGTCCCAGAGCTCTGATGCCATTTTAGTGACGTTACTGAACAATCTTCTGAGGATTTTTCTGCCTCTGAAATGATTTTAATATCTCTTGCTTTGTTCCTCTCATCACTTAGCTTCAACAAAAGAAAAACATGTCTTGTTTTCATAAGCTATCTTGATTGTACCATTTTTGCCTGAGGTGAAATTACATAAACAAATGCTAGATGATCTTATCTCCAATAACAACAACGACAACAACAACAATAATAATAGTAATAATAATCAGTTGACAGGGTTGGGGAGAGAGCTCAGGGGGGCATGCATAGGAATCTGAGTTTGTCTAGTGGGATCTGACCTTCCAGCTCTACTGGGTGTAACCCTGGGTGACCTGAAGCAGGAGCCCTTGTTTGGGGTGGGGTATTGGCTGTGTTCCACAGCACCACAGCCCAGAACATTTCCTGGCATAAGCACTGAACCAGTGGACTTGTTGGCTTTATATAGGAGGAATGTCCCCTACACATTTTTTTTAATCAGTGAAACTAAGATTTGGTTTATTGAAAGAATCAATAGGATCTACAAATCCCTGGCTACATTCACAAAGAAAAAAGAGCAACAAACATGATAAATCTGATCGTAAATTAAAAGAGAAAATATAGGAAACATCTAAGAAACACAGAAGATCACATGCCATTACTATGTAAAAGTTTCTACCTCAAAATTGGAAATCTAGAAGAAATGGAGGAAAGGAGAAATAGAAAAGAGAGCATGTATGTAGCTGACCCTGGGTCAATACCCAGCACTGCTTCTGATCCCTCAAACACCACGGGCCAACAGAAATCGCTGTGCATGAACCAGTAGTAAGCCTTGAGCTTGACAGGGTGTGGATAAAATACACCTCCTCCAAATACAAATTTAAAAAAAAATAAAGCAGAATAAATAGGAGCTAGAGCAATAATAACAGTGGGTAGGGCATTTGCCTTGCACACAGCTGACCCGGGTTCAATTCTCAGGATCCCATATGGTCCTTGGAGCACTGCTAGGAGTAATTCCTAAGTGCAAAGGCATGAATAACTCCTGTGCATCACTTGGTATGGTCCAAAAAGCAAAAAATGAACAAACAAAACAGAAAAAATATATACATTTCCAAAGTCTTATAATCGCCTCAGATTGAATCCAGAGAAAATAGAAAACCTGAATAAATTTACTGATATCAAGAAAGTCAAGACGGTTGTCAAAAATTTCCTTAAGAACAAAAAGTCCCTGGGGTTGGAGCAATAACACAGTGGGTAGGGCATTTGCTTTGCATGCGACTGACCTGGGTTTGATTCCCAACATCCCATATGGTCCCCCAAGCACCGCCAGGAGTGATTCCTGAGTGCAAAGCCAGGAGTAAGCCCTGAGCATCACCAGGTATGACCAAAAAAAAAAAAGAAAGAAGAAGAAAAAGTCCCAGGCCAGAGGAATGCGCCCAGTCTCTATAAAACCAATGTTACCTTGATAACAATAGTAGGTAGAGAGTGTACTAAAAAAGAAATATTATTAATAAAGAAATTTTTGTTGCTATTGTTATTGTTTTCATTGGGATTTTTAAATGTTTGTGGTTATGTATTTTGCCAAGCTTAGGGGAAATTTTAATTAATATTCTTTTATTAATTTTTAATTTTCTACTATTTTTTAGGGACCCTGGTAACATGATTTTTAGATATTTTATATCTATTTCATAGATTTCTGAACCCTACACATTTTTGAAGGGCTACTTCCCCACCCCAGTTGGCCAGGATGTACATTGATTTGCTCAAGCAGGCCCAGTAACATTGTGAGACTTGTTACTGTGTTTGGCATATTGAATACATCACGGGTAGCTTACCAGGCTTTGCCATGCAGAGGATGTACATATCCATGCACAATGCACAACAGAAGCAAAATTAAGAATGTAAGCGCTCATCTTTTAGTGATAAGTCTGAGTATGAATAAAACAAAAATTCAAGTAAGCTTAAATGATGCTTGTGCAGAGACGAGATGGATAGCTATTGGATTAAATCCAGTATCTTAAACTATTGAACAAAAAAAAAAGCTCCAACTGTAAACTACTTTTTGTCATTTAAATTCGTAATCACAACACAATTTTAGATATTCCAAAGCTCAGTTTTAGTACATTACTATTTTGAGATAATGAAAACAATTTAGAGTTGTTGTATTTATTTTAATAATTTGTAACTATAAGGTAATAGGATGTTTATAGTTTATATTCAGCATGTTTTTACTTTAAATATATAATCTTTCATACCCTATGTTGATTTTATTAAATATGTCTTTGCTAACTATTTAGAACCACTTGTGTTTACCTTAGAAGGATACAAGTTAACATTTTATACCTAAAGGAATATTTGTTCTTTTATAATAATATTTTACTCAAACTATAATCATTATATTTCATTTTAATTTACCACATATAAATAGTATAATATTCAATAATATTAGTGAATACTAAAGGTATTTTGCTAGATACTACACTAAGAAGAAAAATATTCAGAATTTGTTTCTGTTCAAAGCTTAACATTAACCACTGAAAATTACATATGCATAAGAATTAAACAATTCAATGAAGGAAGTGTTAAATATACTGAAAAAATTCCCAATCTGAGAGACATGAATAGTGACTGGAAATTATCCTAGAAAGTTTAAATAATTAATTATTTGAGCTGTGCTTTAAAATTTAAAAAGAGTTCAATAAGAAGACTGCATAAGGTAAAGGGAGAAGTATTTGTATTATAAAGAGCTGGTTAAGTTTAAGGACAATGTAAGAAAAATTAATAGTATCTTTAGAATAACAAATTCACTTTCCTCTCAGTTATATTATGCAGAACATATTGCAGTGGAAAGTAAGGTGAGACTAGGAGGGTAGTGACAGACCTACTAACTAGTTTCTGGAAAACTAGCCAGTTTAGGTTTCCTTGTTAGAACCTGAATATTTCTGATTAAGAAAATTTGTAACATTATCAGTGCAGTGTGTAGGATAAATGAATGATATGGAAAAAAATAATTGTAGAGATCAGTAATAAAACTATTGCAATACTCATTGCAGAGGATGATAAGCATTTGAATTCTATCCAGAAGAGACCACAGAGAATACTACCCTATTTCCATTCAAGAAAGGAGTTTATTATCGGATTAGATGACTTTCTACTTGTCACTTGAGGACCCTGTGAGGAAATAGTTTATATTTACTACAATAAGAGTAAAGAAGATTGGATAAGAAACATTCAAATTTTCAGAAGCAGGAACAGACTTGAATAAAAGGGGTAATTACAGAGTCTTTCATTACAATGAAGTATCCCTTACTTGTCCTATAATTACAAAGAAGATTTAAAATGGTTTTGGCAAAAGGGGAAGCACTTTTTTGGGGGGTGGGGGAGGGAAGAAAAGTAAAAAGCTGCTCTATAGGAAGTATAGACACTGAGTAACCCTGTGTTTGAGAGAATATTTTTATATTGTCCTTCGGACTTCCTGAACTTCCTAGAAGGGGCATCTCACCCTTTGTGACTTAATGGTTTGCGTTCCCATCTTCTGCACTAATTCCATGGCTGACTTCAGCGCTGAGGGCCTGCTATCAGCAACTGTTCAAAGTTATTTGTCTAGATATCCATTATCCTGCAGTATTTAAGGAGTTAACTCCTTGATAGACTAGTGAATGTTAGTCATTACTAGATTATCTCTAATATCATTAGAGAGTAAATTAGAAAGGAAACTTAATACTTACAGAAGAGAGAAAATGTAAAAAAAATTTAAAAGCCAAATACCTAAACAAATTATTAAAAAAAACATTATTAGTGAATATAAATATGTAAACTCCCTTAGATTGATTGAAGGAAGCACTTAGATTGATTTAATCCTAAAAAAAAAAGTTATACAAGGCATAGACTGAATGTATGGGATTATATGATTATATAACAGGAGAAAAAATAGATATCTAGAAAAAGAAATTACTAAATAAATTAAAATCTCCATCGGCACATTTCCAGCACATCAAAACCTGTATGGTACACTTTCTTTCCCTGATTTTCTTGACATTTTTCAAAATAAAATGTCTATTTCACTTCACTAAAAAAAAAAAAAAAAAGAAGAAAAAAAGAAAAAAATTATTTCTGGGCCAGAGGGTTATTACAGCAGGCAGAGTGCTTGCCTTAAAAGTGGTCAACACAGGTTTAGTCCCCAATATCCTATATGGTTCCTTTAGTCTGCCAGGAATGATTCGTGAGAGCAGCAGCAGGAGTAAGCCCGGAGCAAGCTGGGTATGATCCAGAAACCAAAGCAAAGCAAAACAAAAGATAATTTCTATGAAAATGTAAACTTAAAAGAAAATGATTAAAATACGATGGGTTAATCGCTCCCCAGTGCCATCTTTACAGTACACAGCCGCAGAGAAGAAAGACTGCGGGGGGTGGGGGGTGCTCCACAGCTCCCGGAGAATGCACCAGGTCCCACAAAGAGCTGAGATCACCGGAAAGTCCCAGATGGGGTAGGTGCCGCATCCCACCTCCTCCAGATGGAACCCCGGTGACCAGGAGCCTCTACAAGCATAGCTCGAGTATGCGGGAACCAGGACTTTTCCTCCAAACCGCGCGGCCACTTATGCGGCCACGCGACATCTCCCTATATACAAAGTGATCAAAGGAAAGTAAATCATTCAATGTTTCTCCCTGAAAATCAGGCTAAACTCTTATACAAACCACAACACCCAATAGGAGAGAGAGAGAACAAAAGGGAATGCCCTGCCACAGAGACAGGGTGGGTTGGGGGGGGTTGTGGGGTGGGAGGGATACTGGGATCTGCGGTGATGGGAAAAGGTCACTGGTGGAGGGATGGGTATTCAAAATAAATAAATAAATTTAAAAAAAATGATGGGTTAAAAAGATATTCTGACACTCTTAGCTATTGCATCATATTTACATATATGAATATATCTTAATATAGATAGCAAAGTATGAAGAGGTAAAACAGATATATAAATAAATGTAATTTTATATTTACATGTAAAGAAAAATGAGGATATAAATAAATATTAATAGTTAGCCAGTTTTTCTCAAATTTTGGTACTATATATACTCTTCTTCCCACCACTGTGTTTTCATAGCAGCCTAAAGGGTTGTACCTTTATGTACAAGACAAGCTATTTTGTGGATTCCTTTGCTTGTTTGTTTGTTTGTTTGTTTGGGGGGTCACACCCAGTAAGCTCAGGGCTTACTCCTGGCTTTACATTAAGGAATAACTCCTGGTGACACTCAAGTGACCATATGTGGTTCCAGGGATTAAACCTGGTTTGACTGCATTCACAGCAAGTACCCTAACCACTGTGGGTACAAGATAAGTTTATCTTTTTTGTTTTAAGAAAACAAAAACAGTAAAACACTTGAAAAGGAACTATGTGTTCTTGGACTCATAATTCATTGACATTATTTCGGTTGGTAGAAAAGTATTAGCTAATACCAAAGACAAATAGGATAGAAACAGCATGCATTTTTTTTTCCGGACCTTCATTTGTTAATACTTGGGAATGTGATTCCATATTATAAATAGCATTTTCTATTTGTGTGATTTGACATGTTCTAATGTATTCATACCAGTTTGTTCTTCATCTATACCAACTGTTGATAGATTCTTTGTCTCAAATTATTATTTATAAAACTAGGTTTTCTTGTAGAAGAGAACATTTTATTCTAAAACTGAATTATGAGAGTATGTTAAAATAATAAATACTTGCTAAATTATAATTTTGTAATGCATTATAGTTTAGATTACACTTTTTGGTTTAATATAAGTAGAGTCACTCTATTCATAAATATTTAACCAGAACTTCTAACACTGGCATTATTGGCATTTTGGACTGGATAATTCTTTGTTCTGTGTTTCTGAGTTAAGATAAAATCTAAAGAGATGTCAATAGTGTCTTATACATATCAGATTGTGGAAAAAATATTCTAGGGTTTGACACTAATGATTCATGTTGTTTTACTAAACATACTCTTTCAAAATCTCTAAAAGTTCTATAACCATCAGGCCTTTATATTTTGTCACTGTCATTGTCTTCCCGTTGTTCATTAATTTGCTTGAGTGTGCACCAGCAACGTCTCACAACAAATTGTGAGACTTGTTACTGTTTTTGGCGTATTGAATATATCTCTGGGAGCTTGCCAGGCTTTCCCATGCGGGCGAGATACTCCGAGTAGCTGGAGTGATAGCACAGCAGGTAGGGCGTTTGCCTTGCTAAGTGGTCGACCTGTCTGACCCCGGTTCCATTCCTCTGCCCCTCTCTGAGAGTCCAGCAAGCTACTGAGTTATCAAGAGTATCCCGCCCACATGGCAAAGTCACTTATATTTTGATTTATGGAAAATTTTGCTTTGAACACTCCTTCTCACTCTAGAGTTCCCATCTGAAAGAACACATGAAAACAAAATAAATAAAGTATCAAAATCAAAAGTCCATTTTAATACAGAATGCCTCTCATGGTCATCTAGAATGCAGAAAAAAGTCATATATAACCACTAATACTTGAACAGCATTACTTTAATGTTTCCAAAGGTCTAAGCCTCTTTTTAGGCATGCTACAAAACTGTAATTTAAATACGTGTCCTCTGATCATTTTAGAAGGCTTCAGAACACCTGATAGAACCTTCAAAAATAATGATCCTCATAAAAATATATGTACTGTAGCATATATAGTAATGTCTCCATTGTGAGACTTGTTGTTATTGTTTTTGTCATATCAAATACACCACGAGGAGCTTGCCAGGCTCTTCCATGTGGGCAAGATACTTTTGGTAACTTGCTGTGCTCTCCGAGAGGGATGGAGAAATCGAACCCACGTCAGCCTCATGGAAGGCAAATGCCCTACCCGCTATGCTATCACTCCAGCCCATAAATATATATAGAAAACAATAAGCTAAGAAGGATATTTTACTGCAGACATCAGGTTTTTGAAGATGTCTTGATATCATTTTGGAAGCTCTACTAGGATACAAAGAATTAGCATATACGTAATTACAAATTTTTAAGTTTGTAAATGTAATTTTAATAGTTTGATATTCCTTCCCATTTACATTTTCATGAGAGAATAATCACAGCAAATTAAAAAAATTCCTCTGAGACTATATGGATACAAAAAGTCCACCACTCTCTTTATTTACAGTCAAGTTTCATTGTGAGTAGCACCAATACAAATAAATTTGAGACAAGGATGGAATGATTCATAATAGAAGCTTTCAGGGAGACTCTTTAAAGTAGTCTATTCTTAGATGATGGAAAAAACTCATGTGGACTTTTGTTATTTTCCTTTAATCAATCTTAAATATGAAATATAAATTATAGAAACTTGTTGATTAAAGAAACTGTATAACTATATGGTATTTTTTTGGCAAAGAACAAAGTGGCTTTTTCTCCATGTGTATTAAAAGGTTGGCTACATGTGTCGTGTCGAATAGATATAGGCATTAGCTGAGAAATCTTTATTTTATCTCTTCTGTTCCAGGTATTTGCTAGGTAGTTGCCGTCTCTGAAAATGGGAAGTGGGTGTGATGGTGGGTTAATTTTATATGTCAAGTTGCACCCAATCATTTAAACAAAAACTAATTTAAGTTTTGCTATGAGGTCAGTTTGCAATTAATAACTATAACCAAATTGGCTTTAAGTAAAGGAAATTACCTGTGATAATATGGGTATGCTTCATCCAATCAATTGGTATTCTTAACAGCTGAATCTGGACTTCTAAAGAAGAAATTTTACCCAAGGACTGCAGCATCAACTGTTGCCTGAAATTCCAGCCTCTTTTAGACTTACCAGCCCACTCAAGTCTACAAGGAAATAATTCTCTCTCCCTCTGTCATGTGTGTGTGTGTGTGTGTGTGTGTGTGTGTGTGTGTGTGTGTGTGTACAACCGATTCAATTTTTCTGGAGAAACTTGACTGATAAGAATTGGTGTCAAATCATGATTCATCAAAATAGAACCTTAAGATTGGTTTTTTCCTTCCTTCCTTCCTTCCTTCCTTCCTTCCTTCCTTCCTTCCTTCCTTCCTTCCTTCCTCCTTCCTTCCTTCCTTCCTTCCTTCCTTCCTTCCTTCCTTCCTTCCTCCCTCTCTGCTCCCTTCCTTCCTTCCTTCTTTTATTCCTTCCTCTCTCCTTCCCCTCCTTTCTTTGTCTTTTATTCCTTCCTCTCTCCTTCCCCTCTCTCTCTCTGTCTCTCTCTCTGTCTCTCTCTCTCTCTCTTGTATTTACCTATTGATGCTCAGGTTTTACTCCTGCCTCTGCACTTAGGGATCAGTACTGGTCATGTTTAAGGCACCACATAGGGACCTGGGACAGAATTCAGGTCAACCTCTTGCAAAACAAGTAACTTACCTTCTGTTCTGCCTTTCAGGCCCTAGGGTTGAGTTTTACTTAATTTGTTCTGTGACTTCTAAAATAGATTCTCTACTCTGATAACATTTTAAGACACTATTAACTGCATTTTCAGTGGCAAAGAGAACAGTGATACAGATGAAGGAGAGATAAAGACAGATATATCCCAATTGTTCTTTCTCTGGAGACTCAGACTGAAACAGTAGCCCAATATCAAGTTTGCAATCAATAGTTGTTGCGATTAAAAAAAAAATCAATAAAATGGTGCTGGTAGACTCAGAATCCTTTAATGACTCCTCTTTAATCTGAATGACTCAAAGCTGGAAAATCACCCTAGGGAAAAGGAGCTTGAAAAAGATCATTCAGAAAATTCCTTTAAAAATAGCTACACATAGATTGTTACAAATGGAAATATATTTCAATTATAGTTCTCAGATCATCACCTTGATATGTGTTTTTTATTCAACATATCCAGCTCTACATTTATGCTGAAATGTACCAACCATTTGTTACATTTAAATCTATCTTTTCTCTTCTATTTATAGTAACAAACAGAAAAATAAATGAAGAAGAAGGCTCTAATACTAAAATGGTATTTACAAATGCTAAGGAAAAATCACTTGAACTGGAGAGAATAAGATCTTGTAGAAGCAAACTCAAGAACTTCAAAGATATCAGAACACTTATTGTCATGTGAAACAAGTTCAACTTATTGAAGAGATAGGCAAACTGATAATATGGATTTACATATACAGGGAAATATAGCATTAATAGTAAAATATCAACTATGAAACTAATAGTATGAAAACATATTTATCTTTTATAAATTAGAAAAAAAATTAATTGGCTAGGAAGTACCATAAAAAAGGTGGAAAAAATTTAAGATAGAAAAATTATTGTGAAATTCAAAGATATGTAAAATAATGTAACGATTCTCCATGTTTCTCATAGAAAATGAATCTGTAGAAAAATTAAAATATTTTCAATAACAAAAGTCTGAAATAGTTCAAAGACTGAAATTATACATGAAGGAAATAATAGCCAAAAGATAACAGATAAAAATCTCATAGCTCATCTACTGCATGTAAGAGTGTGTAAAAACCATACTGAATTATACTATTATGAAAAGAACAAAAAATGTTCAAAAGAATAAATATTTAAACATAATATAATGTCAATATTTTGATTTTGGAAGTTGGGGTAGAGAATGAGAAAGAAGAATATAAATGTATGACAGTTATACAAAAAGAGAATAAAGGGGGTATGGTGCCGCCAGCATGTCAATCTGTCCCTGTGAGGCGAGTGCATCAGCAGCCTGATGGCACCGTCAGACCTCCAGATACCTGAAAATCGCTGCTATGCCTTTGGCCAGACCCCAAAAACTTGGGACAAAGTTTACCAAAAAAGTAAATGGCCAAAAGTTAGGTATGTGGGAGACACACCCTCAAACTACCTCCACCTCCAGCTCAGCTATATAATTGGAGACATGGCCTCTCTGGTTCCTGATCGAACTGCTTAATGGCCATGATCCCAGAGACTCAGAAACGAATCTCGGAACTCAAAGCCTTTTGGCAGAAATGTGTCCTGTTCTGGCAGTAGGTTACTGGCGCTGGGCCCCTCAAGGTGGGAATAGGTTTCGTGCCTTGGCCTGTTCCCCCTGGCGGCCCAGTGACCACCATCCTCCAGAAGCCACTGGACAGTCAGGTTTGGGCCTGCAGTGACAAGACACGCGGGGCCTCACCGGATGGGGGTGGAACTGGCTCTTTCCTCCCCATACCAATGAGACCCCGAGTCACCGCCTACAAACGGTCTCTCTGGCTCCTGATCAAGCTGATTAACGGCTATGATCTCAGAGACTCAGAAACAAATTTCCAAACCCAGTGGCTTTTGGCAGAAATGCATCTGGACCACATACAAGGTGGCCGCCACGTCAGAGCTTGTTGGAAAGCCAGATATGAGCTGGCGGTGACAGGGCAACTGCAGTCTCATGGGAGGGGAGGGTGGCGCAGTACCAGCTTGTCCCTCATGCCCTACCTAGGTCACGAGTTTCCCCTCTCGAGCGGTTCTCTGGCACGACCATGGCTCCAGAGGCAAAAAGACTTAATTCAGAGCCCAGAAGCTTTTGGCAGAAAAATGAATGGACCATGTGTTAAACTACGCCTTACCCCCCACCCCCCACAGCAAGGTGGCCGCTGCCTTAGAGCTTATGGAAAGACCAGGTATGAGCCTGTGGTGATGGGGTAACTGCAGTCTCATGGGAAGGGGGGTGGTACCGGCTCCTTCTTCACTCCCTACCGATGTCACAAGTTGCCCCCCCATGAGCGGCTCTCCGGCACAACCATAATACTAGATGCACAGAAACCAAGCTGGTAATTATCTGGCTCTTTGCAGAAATCCAATATCCCATGGCCGCTATCGCAGCTGTACAACATTACATGATTCTCATAACCAGCTATATAAAACAAAGTATTTCACAATGCCTTTTCAGCAATTCTGATTGTTGGGGGGGGGGGGGATTCTAAACAATAATGGTGCATCTTTTGTCGAAATAATGAATGTAATCAATGTAGAGGGAGTTAAGTAGAAATCATCTGCCTCACAGGCATTGGGAGGAGTGGGAGGGGGGTATATTGGGGTTCTTGGTGGTGAAAAATGAGTACTGGTAAAGGGAAAGGTGTTTGATGGTTGTATGACTGAGACTTAAACCTGAAAACTTTTTAAGTTTTCCCACAGTGATTCAATAAATAAATATAAGAAGAAAAAAATAAATAAAAAAATTATGAAAAAAAAGTAAGGTGGAGTTCATGTCCAATTCAATAAGCTAATCAGTGGCTGAATAAATAGCAGTACTCCTACATAAAAAAAAGAGAATAAAAATTTTATGAGATCAAGAAATTATAGGAAAACATTAAATGACCATAATAGACTAGATACCAAGTAAGGCAATGAAGGTAGAAATTGAAAATCTGCATACCACAGAAAATATTATATCTATTCATTAAAATTTAGGACCATATAGATAATTTAGAGACAGTGATACTACAGTGAGTAAACAGCTTGCCATGCATGCAGCTGTCCCAAAGTTCTATCTCTGTCACCACTTGTTACCCCCAACTCCTTTAGGAGAACCCTTTAGCACAGAACCAGAATTAAGCCCTAAAAATAGCCCAGTGATGGCCCCAAACCCCCCCAAATAAAAAAAATGTAATTTAAATAAGTTAAAGTAACATCCAAATAAAAATCTTGGAATATATTTATAAAGTAAAGGTCTAACACTTTGAGGAGGGTGAAACTTTTTAAACGATAAATAATAAAAGAATGGAAGAACACATCAAAGTAGAAATAAATCAAAAGAAGAGAACATTTGAAATTTTAATACCAAACCATTGTAAAAAAAGGTTAGTAATTTTTGAATATAATAAAATTGTATGTTTATTAGAGAATTTTTTGTAATTTTGTGGTCACAACTTTTTGACAGACTATAAATAGCACACTACTAATTAAATTAAAAATCTATGCTCCTTTTTACAAACTCCTAAAATTAATGAATTTAAAGAAAATGTCAATTGAAAATAATGAACCAAACAGTGAACGGATACTTCAAAGAAAAATATATTTAAGTGGTTAGTAAGAATATGAAATATGGGGTTTTCAACCCCTGATCTGCGTGGGACGGGCACAGACGCCCAGCTCTGGGCAACAAAGCTGAACGGCTCCAATTCCAACAGGTACAGCCCGCCCCCAAGGGCCTGGGTCCCATTCTGGGCACGCGCAGCTAGAAACCACCCCTAGACAGCCGGTTTTCAACCCCTGATCTGCGTGGGACGGGCACAGAGGCCCAGCTCTGGGCAACAAAGCTGAACGTCTCCAATTCCAACAGGTACAGCCCGCCCCCAAGGGCCTGGGTCCCTTTCTGGGCACGCGCAGCTAGAAACTGCCCCTAGACAGCCGGTTTTCAACCCCTGATCTGCGTGGGACGGGCACAGAGGCCCAGCTCTGGGCAACAAAGCTGAACGGCTCCAATTCCAAACAGGAGACCTTCCCAACAACTCGCCCAGTGCCAGGGACTGTTTCCGGAGCCGCGGCCGCTAACGCGCCCGCAAAATATTTTCCCACTACATATGCCATAGGAACCATAAGCTACATTCTTAGATGGAAACTTCTCTATTTTAGCTCAGCCACTAGAAACACAGTAGCCAATAACTCATAAGCCTATCTTAACTCACACTGCATATCAAGCAGAATAGTAACAGTGAATGTGAAGGACTAAACCACACCTCTCACAATGGTAAAGCAACGCAAAAGCCCATCAAACTTTCATATTGAAGAGTCTAGCCCAGATGACACCAACAGTACTGTAGTGTTAGACAACCTCTCTGACAAGGAATTCAGAAGGGAGCTACTTAGGATGCTTAGGCAATTAAAAGAAACAATGGAAAACAATGCCAATAGAAGACAAGAGGATCTGAAGGCAGAAATGAGGAAAATGCAATCAGAAATGTCAGACCTGAAAAATCTCGTAGGCGAATTGAAAAGCTCTGTGGAAGGCCTCAGCAGCAGAGTAAGAGCGGCTGAGAACAGAATCAGTGAGCTCGAAGATGAAGTTCAGAGACTATCCAGAAAAGAGCAGAAAATGGAAAAGAGACTCACAATTCGGGAACAGATGGCAAGAGAAGATCGTGATGAAGCCAAGAGGGGTAACATAAGAATTATTGGAGTCCCAGAGGGACAGGAAGAAAACCTCGATGAAGAAGAAACTGTCAAAGAAATCATTGCTACAACATTTCCAGAGCTGAAGAAAACTTGTGACCACATTCAGGAGGCCCGAAGGGTACCAGCTAGAAGAAATCCGAATAAAAATACCCCAAGACACATTCTGATCAAAATGACCAAAACCTTAGACAGAGACAAAATTCTGAAAGCAGCAAGATCGAAGAAAGAAATCTCTTACAAAGGAGCATCCTTAAAATTCACAGCTGATTTTTCTGATGAAACCCTCATGGCCCGAAAACAGTGGTGGGACATAGTAAAAAAACTCAATGAAATAAATGCCTCCCCCAAAATACTTTTCCCAGCGAGACTCTCATTCATAATAGAAGGAACAACACACAGTTTCACAGACAAACAACAGCTCAGGAACTTCATAGACTCAAAACCATGGTTACAAGAACAACTAAATGGGCTTCTTTAAGGCAAGAAAGGCCCCTCAAATACACCAAACTTTAACATAACAATGGGACAAAATCCCATAACAATAATCTCTCTCAATGTCAATGGGCTAAATGCACCAATTAAAAGACATAGAGTGGCAGGATGGATTAGAAAATTGAACCCAACATTCTGCTGCCTGCAAGAAACGCATCTCAATAGTCAAAGCAAACACAGACTCAGAGTCAAAGGCTGGAAAACAATCCTACAGGCAAACAGCTCCCATAAAAAAGCTGGGGTAGCCATCCTTATATCAGACCACATCGATTTCAGAGTGAGGAAGGTCATAAGAGACAGTGAAGGCCTTTTCTTATTGATCAGAGGATCTGTACAACAGGAAGAACTTACAATAATAAATGTATATGCACCTAATGAGAGACCAGCAATGTACTTAAAACAACTACTCATAGATTTGGAAAAAGACATCAATAGCAACACAATACTAGTGGGAGACTTCAACACTGCTTTGTCACCTCTTGATAGATCAACCAGACTCAAGCTTAGCAAGGACATACTTCATTTGAGGGAAGCAATGGAAGAAAGGGACTTAGTAGATATATACAGGACACTTCATCCACAAAAAGCTGAATACACATTCTTCTCAAGCGTACATGGAACATTCTCCAAGATAGACCACATGCTGAGCCACAAAACATGCCTCCATAAAATTAAGAAGGTAGAGATTGTATCAACAATCTTCTCAGACCATGATGCGCTGAAATTAGAAGTAAATCACACACAAAAACAGAAAACTAAATCAAACACCTGGAAATTAAACAGTGCACTATTGAACAACGAGTGGATTAGACAGGAAATCAAAGAGGAAATCAAAAGATTCCTAGAAACGAATGAAAATGAGAATACGAGTTACCAAAACTTATGGGACACAGCAAAGGCTGTGTTAAGAGGAAAGTTTATAGCTCTACAAGCATTCCTCAGGAAGGAGGAGCGAGCACACATAAGTAACCTAACCTCACAGCTTAAGAGCTTGGAGAAGGACCAAAAAAAGGAGCACAACCCGAACAGGAGAAAGGAAATAATAAAACTCAGAGCAGAGATTAACGAGATGGAAACCCAAAAAACAATCCGAAAGATCAATGAAACCAAAAGCTGGTTCTTCGAGAAAATTAACAAGATCGATAAGCCTCTAGCAAAACTCACAAAGAAAGGGAGAGAGAAAACCCTAATAAACCGAATCAGAAATGAAAAGGGGGTCATTACAACAGAAACCGCAGAAATTCAGAGGGTCCTCAGGGAGTACTTTGAGAAGCTTTATGCCACGGAACATCAAAACCTCGAGGAAATGGATAAATTCCTAGACTCCTACAGACTCCCAAGGCTGAATCAAGAAGACCTGGAATATCTGAACAGACCTATCACCATCAAGGAAATTGAAATGGTAATAAAAAGTCTCCCCAAGCACAAAAGTCCTGGCCCGGATGGATTCACTAGTGAATTCTTCCAAATCTTTAAAGAGGACTTACTCCCGATGCTCTTTAAGCTTTTCCACGAAATTGAAATATCAAAAACACTTCCAAACAGTTTCTACGAAGCAAATATCACACTGATACCAAAAGCAGACAGAGATACCACAAAGAAAGAGAATTACAGGCCGATATCCCTGATGAACACAGATGCAAAGATCCTCAACAAACTACTAGCAAATAGAATCCAACTACTCATCAAAAAGATCATACACCATGACCAAGTAGGATTCATCCCAGGGATGCAAGGATGGTTTAACATTCGGAAATCGATCAACATAATCCACCATATCAACAAAAGAAAAGATAAAAAGCATATGATCATATCAATAGATGCAGAGAAAGCATTTGATAAGATCCAGCACCCCTTTATGATGAAAACCCTAGCCAAAATGGGTATAGAGGGGACCTTCCTCAACATAATTAAAGCCATCTACCACAAGCCTACAGCAAGCATCATCCTCAATGGGGAAAAACTGAGAGCCTTCCCTCTAAGATCAGGGACGAGACAGGGATGCCCACTCTCTCCACTGCTGTTCAATATAGTACTGGAAGTACTTGCAATAGCGATTAGGCAGGAAAAAGATATTAAGGGCATTCAGGTAGGAAAGGAAGAAATCAAGCTCTCACTATTCGCAGATGATATGATACTCTACTTAGAGAACCCAATAACTTCCACCAAAAAACTCCTAGAAACAATAGACTCGTATAGTAAAGTTGCAGGTTATAAAATCAATACCCAAAAGTCCATGGCTTTCCTATACGCAAACAGTGAGAGAGAAGAAAGCAACATGAAAAAAATAATCCCATTCACAATTGTGCCCCAGAAAATCAAGTACCTAGGAATCAGCTTAACTAAGGAAGTAAAGGACCTGTACAAAGAAAACTACAAAACGCTACTTCAGGAAATAAAAGAGGACATGAGGAAATGGAAAGATATCCCCTGCTCATGGGTCGGGAGAGTTAACATTGTCAAAATGGCAATACTACCGAAAGCATTGTATAAATTCAATGCAATCCCTATAAGGATACCCATGACATTCTTCAAAGAAATGGAGCAAACACTCTTGAAATTTATATGGAACAATAAGCCCCCACGAATAGCTAAAGCAATTCTTGGGAAAAAGAAAATGGGAGGAATCAACCTCCCGAATTTCAAACTGTACTACAAAGCAGTAATAATTAAAACAGCATGGTACTGGAACAAAGGCAGAACTGCAGACCAATGGAACAGGGTTGAATACACTGACATCTCTCCTCAATCATATGCTCATCTAATCTTTGATAAAGGTGCAAGTAATGTGAAGTGGAGTAAGGAAAGCCTCTTTAATAAATTGTGTTGGCATCACTGGACGGCTACATGCAAAAAAATAGGCTCAGAACTCTGCCTAACACCATGTACAAAAGTAAGATCAAAATGGATTAAAGACCTCAACATCAGACCAGAAACCATAAGGTACATTGAAGATAAAGTTGGCAAAACCCTCCATGACATTGAAGCTAATGGTATCTTCAAAGATGCCACACCACTGGCCGAGCAAGTGAAAACAGAGATAGATAAATGGGACTATCTTAAACTAAGAAGCTTCTGCACCTCCAAAGAAACAGTGACCAAAATACAAAGACAGTCTACAGAATGGGAAAGGATATTCACCGAATACACATCTGACAAGGGGTTGATATCCAGGATATACAGAATACTGGTTAAACTCCACAAGAAGAAAACATCCAACCCCATCCAAAAATGGGGCAATGAAATGAACAGAAACTTTCTCAAAGAAGAAATTCGAATGGCAAAAAAGCACATGAGAAAATGCTCTACATCATTAATCATCAGGGAGATGCAGATCAAAACCACAATGAGATACCATCTCACACCTCAGAGACTGGCCCACATTCAAAAGAACAAAAGCAACCGATGCTGGCGTGGATGTGGCGAGAAAGGGACACTCCTTCACTGTTGGTGGGAATGTCCACTGGTTCAGCCCTTCTGGAAAACAGTATGGACGATTCTCAAAAAATTAGAAATTGAGCTCCCATTTGACCCAGCAATACCACTCCTGGGAATATATCCCAGAGAGGCAAAAATGTATAGTCGAAGTGACATCTGCACTTGTTTGTTCATTGCAGCACTCTTTACAATAGCCAGAAACTGGAAGAAACCTGAATGCCCAAGAACAGATGACTGGTTAAAGAAACTTTGGTACATCTACACAATGGAGTACTATGTAGCTGTTAGAAAAGATGAAGTCATGAAATTTACATACAAGTGGTACAATATGGAAAGTATCATGCTAAGCGAAATGAGTCAGGAAGAGAGGGATAGACATAGAAAGATTGCATTCATCTGGGGGATATAAAGTAACAAAATATGAGATTAATACCCAAGAATAGCTGAGATCAGCACCAGGAGGATTACTCCATAACTTAGAGGCCAGCCGGGTATCCTAGAGGAAAGGGCAGTTCAGATAGAGAAGGGAGCACCAAATAAAGTATGTTTGGAGGATCCTCCCAGGAGGGGAGATGCATGTCGAAAGTAGACCATGGACTGAACATGTTTGCCACTCAATGCCTCTTTTGCAGACCACAACACCCAAAAGGAAAGAGAGAACACAGGGGATTGCCCTGCCACAGAGACAGGGGGGATGGGGGGATGGGGGTGGGAGAGATATTATCCATGGTGGTGGAAAATGGGCACTGGTGGAGGGATGGGTATCTGATCATTGTATAATTGAAACCAAAGCACAAAAAATGGTAAATCTACAACTTTAAAAAAAATAAAATAAAATAAAGGGAAAAAAAAAGAGGCAAAAATAAATAAATAAATAAATAAATAAAAAAGAATATGAAATATGTTCGCATCGTTAGAAATCATGGGAAGCACTTAAAACCAAAATGGAATGATATTCTAGATCCAAGAGAGTAGCTGAAATTTAAGGTTGACTACACCAATTGTTGACAAAAGTCTGGAACAATCCGGCTCTAAAATTGATGTAAAATATATAATCCCTTTGAGAAACTTGAGAAAGTTAAGTCTCTATTATATGAGTAACTATTCCACTCCTAGATTTTCACATAAGAGAAATGAGATATGTGTCAAAATAAGTTTTCAAAGGGAAATTGAGAGCAGCTTCATTCCTATTTTCTCAAATTGAAAGCACTCTGAGTATTTATCTGCAGAAAAATACCTAAGCAAATTGTGCTTTATTACTTAAATATAGCATTATTCAGCCAAAAATGAGACAAATGACTGATACATGAATATTACCTATAATTCTCAAAATATTATAATCAATATAGAAAGAAATTTCTCTGAAATCTCCTTTTCTTTGTCAACTTCCTCCAGCAACAAACTTTAAAGTTAGGGACAATATTATGAACCAGGGAGAGTTTGAGTTGATCGGCAATAAAATGCTCCCTAGAATTTAGACTATATTAAGAAAGATTTGAAAGCTACCATTTCATTCTTAAAGTGTTGGTTTATTCTTGTTCCTCCTGCAGGGAGTTTAGATTTATTGAGTGACTCCCACAACAGTGCCCCTGAGGCACAACCAATTCCATCAAGCACTAATAATTCTATGTTGCTCTTCTATTTCCTTTATGTCATTGTATGGTTTAGCAATGTCTTTTTTTGTATAGACACAGGAAGACAATTGATGCTATGCTTTGTAATATGGGAATAATTATCTCCAAATAATATTTACTCCGGAGCATCCATCATATTTACCTTAAACCAGGCAAGCTGTAAACTACCCTTGATCAGAAAGGGACAAGCCAAGTGCCATAAGTATAATAAGTTAAGAACACAGTCACAAAACAAACTCTGTCATGACCCAAAGAGAAGTAGCTGGACCATGCTGGGATTAGGAAAGACTAACTTGGCCTGAGGACTATAGTCCGGAATGTCCAGACTATAAGATGTCCCCAGGAAGAGCCAACCTTTAAGCTTAATATATCTCTTTACAAAATCACTAGAAATATTATAAGAAGCAAATTTACTATGATTGGTTAAATAGATTACTAGTTGAGGAAAGGAGAAAGCAATACACCCTAGATGAAATCCCACCCTTGAGCAGATCTCCTAGTAATCTGGAATGTTGAACCCTTATATGAGATTTTGTCTTTGAGTTAATCTCCTAGAATTTCCCCTGAAGGAGTGGCTTTTCATTTGTTTGTTGGCATGATAATGTTTAACCCCCACATATGTGTACCGTCACCTTTTATTATTTCTATATAATTATGCTATAAAGTGTTAGAGAGGACTAGACTAGGAAAATAAAGATTAGACGAGGACAAAAAAGAGATGAACTTTGACGAGGAAGACAATGAAGACTATGAGATGAGAATGATGAAACTATGATTACTGGGACTACAACCAAAACTATGACTAGGATGGGGCTGTTTTTTAGGGAGAGAAATTGGACTATGATGGGGAGGAGAAAGAAATAAACCATATACCCACCAGCCTGGGTCCACCATGTTTCCCCATTCCCCCATCCTTCATCCATCTGTCACTGTGGGCCAGACAATGGAACAGTTCTCAGCAACCAAATGCTAGAGGCCCCTCACACCTATGTTTATCTTTTGAAACTCACATTAAAGTTCCACTCCTTTCAAGCAAGTGTCCACAATTTAAATGAGGTGATTGGAAAGGCTGTAAATTCAACTTATTTTTATAACTCAGTAACCCAATGGAACAGACTTGTTTCCTGATATTTTCAAAGTTAACAGTATGCTGGTAAGATCAGGTTGTGTTAAGGAGAAAGATGGAAGGTAGGTAGCACTGCACTGTCGCATTGTCCTCAGTTGCTCATTGATTTGCTCGAGCGGGCCCAGTAACGTCTCCATTGAGACTTGTTGTTACTATGTTTGGCATATCGAATACGATTCGGGATGCTGCCAGGCTTTGCCTTGCAGGCGAGATACTTTCAGTAGCTTGCCGGACTCTCCAAGAAGAGCAGAGGAATTGAACTGGGTCAACCGGGTTGGCCACATGCAAGGCAAACGCTCTACCCACTGTACTATCGCTCCAGTCCACTACCATTACATTATTTCTAATCTTAAATTCTAGGATGTGGATGGTTATTTTCTATTTTAAACACTGCCATATCGGTTTAATAACTACAGCTTTTTATTTTCTTGACAGTCTTTGACCTTCAACATCTCCAGGTAATATTTACTCTATCTGTCTATATTCATTACAAGGAAAATAATCTATTCCAGCTAATTAAACAGAAAGAGATTTATTTCAGGGCATTAAGTGCTTAGAGAATTTTTGGAAGTACTGATTAGACAGAATCAAGGATGAACTGATAGAAGTGAGCCAAAAGCCACCCTAAAGAATTAGACCTCGAACTACCACTAGAGCCAAGATCAGGTGGCTGCCTATCAACTTGGGATGCTGCCATAATATCTTCTGCTGTAATGTAGGTTTGTATTAAATGAACTAGCTTCTTCATGAGTGCAAGTAAAGTAATAAGGAGAACAGCATAAATAAAAATCAGATTCATTTATAGAGGAGAGTAGTATTACCAGTTTGCTCATCTTTGCATATCACACATACACACACACACACACACACACACACACACACACACAGAGCTGCATCCATGGCATTAAATAGCTATGCAGCTGTGCGTATACCACCAGCAAACACTGTTTCTCTGACATAAAACCAGATACTGATACTACCCAATCCTTACTGACCTTACTCCTGACAACTTCTCCTGGTAGGGTTTGGAGGTCCATTTTGGGAGGTGGGAATCAAAATCAGGTTGGAAACATGCAAAATACTATTCCCACTGTACTACTTCTCCGGCTCTTATTGTTTAATTTTTAAGTTTTATTTATTTATGTTTTTGCTTGTTGGGTAGTTTTGTGAGTTATTTATGTATCTTTAATATTAACATTTTGTTTTATGTATAGTGCATGACTATTTTGTCTCATTCAGTAGCAAATTGCTCCTCTTCTGAGAACTGTGTTTTATAGTTTCTGGATCTTGGCTGTTGATGAGATTATATGGCACCAGGGCAGTTTGTGGGTGTGACTGCCAAGCTACTGGAAAACTGGGAGTCTGTGTGGAGGAAGCCCAGCTCTGATCTGAGCAGGCTTGGAGATCTCAACCATCATGTGTCCCGCATACCTCGGTTCTTCTGCCGGTTCCTTCATGTGTGAGGCTCATCTGAGCGTGTGGAGTATTAAGTATGACTGGCTGGGTTCTGGAGGTTTTTGGCTGCCAGAGTTCTGCTTGGGACAGGGAGGGAGACTCAACCTGCTCCCTTCAAGGCACGCCAGCCTGTCTTCACTGGGGCCCCTCGGAGGGGGGCGGGTTGAGTCTCCCTCCCCGTCCCAAGCAGAACCCCAGCAATTAAAACCTCCAGAACCTAGTTTATTAAATTACAACAACAAAAAAGCTAAAGTAAAAAACATGACACACAACTATAATAATCATGCAATAAAACATAAAAAATAACTATAGAGTCACTGTTTGCTGGAGTCCATTTTACCTCAGTCTCTATATAGCATACACAATAACATCCAACATCCAAATATTTAAGAAAGAAAAATATGTGAAAATTTTGTTTAAACTAAATTTCTCATATTGTTTCCTTTGATTAATATTATAATGCATAGAAATTTAATAAATATATTTTATATAAAATACCAAGGTTAAGTTTATTGCTAAAATAGTAATATTTAATTTACTACTTAAATATTTTAAATAAATTTAATAGACCAAATTGATGTATGCTATTAAAATATTTTTTAAATTTTAGAACATTCTAGAGTAACTTATTTAAAATTTTTTGAGTAATATTGTTTTCTCTTACAAATTAATTGTAGTGGGGAGATGTTGGGTACTGATACTTTTGACAGTGCTCAGGAGTTACTCCTGGATGTACACAGGGAACTATGTGTGGTGCCAGGGACAAAATTAGTGTGTTGGATTTTATAGTACTTATACTCTGTATTACCTATCCAGTTTATCACTTACAGTTTTAAAACTAACTAGTCCAGTCATCTTTTTGTGGTCCTCTACATGTGCCAAGGTGATAACAGGTAACATGCAGTCTTAAATTTCCATCAGATAATTTCTGAAAAAATACTTCCTTAAAAATTAAGAATGTAATTGCCCTTTATTAAAAATTATCAAGAGAAGCAACCTACTAAATATAGGTCCTCTCAAAAATATGAGTGTCTAGAATATACAGAAAACATGTTATAGAACGTTACAACTGCCCTGTAACCCCATCAGTGGCCAAGATCCAGAGACTATAAAGCTTCTGGAAGAGAACAATACAGTCTCCTGGCCCCGTGTCTAGCTGTCCTCACAAGGAGGGGGTTGGATTGAGTTTCCCTGTCTGCCCAGAGCAGAATCCCAGCAGCTGAAGACCTCTGGGACACAGCCATAGACATGCTGGGACCACTCTCCACATGCTAGAACAAGCCTCACGCATGAAGGAACCAGCAGAGGAACCCAGGTATGTGGGACCCGGGGCTGAGATCTCCAAGCCTGCTCGGTTCAGTATTGGGCCTCCTTCACCCAGATCCCGCACTTCCAGTATCTAGACAGTTACACCCACCAACTGCCGTGTAACCCCATTAACGGCCAAGATCCAGAAACTATAAAACCAAGCTCCCAGAAGCAATTGTCTAGTTCTGGCTCTCAGAAAATTCAGCAAGCTATGAAGAGTATCTTGCCCAAATATATGCCTGACTGGGAACACCTGTAAAGGTGATTAGAGGCTGGCCAAAAGCCTCCATCCCTCTTGGAGAGCCCAGCAAGATACTGAGAGTATCCCACCCACACGGCAGAGCCTGGCAAGGTACCTGTGGTATACTCGAAATGCCAAAATCAGTAACAATGATGGTCCTCATTCCCCTGACCCTGAAAGAGCACCAATATACCATCGGGCTACACTAGCACGTGACAGGGATGAACAGAGACATTACTGGTGCCTGCTCCAGCAACTCGATGAACAACGGGATGATAGTAATAGTGATAGTGATAGTGATAGTGATAGTGATAGTGATAGTGATAGTGATAGTGATAGTGATAGTGATAGTGATGTTACAGAATGAGTATTACTAACATTTTTTCCTTTCAATGCAAGCTGACCCAGATAATCTAAGTACTGTATAGCACTGTTTAGTACTGTCCTCCCGTTTTTCATTAATTTGTTCGAGTGGGCCCAGTAACATCTCCATTATGAGACTTGCTGTTACTGTGTTTGGCATATTGAATACACCATGGGGAGCTTGCCAGGCTTTGCCGAGCAGGTGAGATACTCTGGGTAGCTTGCCGGGCTCTCCGAGAGGGGTGGAGAAATCAAACTCAGGTTAACCTGGTTGGCCTTGTGCAAGGCAAACGCCCTACACACTGTGCCTAAAGAAAACAAAATTAGAAGCTTATTAACAGGTTATAAAACCTAACAGACAAGTAACTTTTACTATGATAATAGCAACAGCAAAGGAAAATAAGAATAGCAAGCTATGTAGAACCAATGTAATAGGTTTATGATCTAAGAGTGACATCTTTTTCACTGAAATGTAGTTGTAGCCCTGTCATGCTCTAATACTCCATAAGGCGCAGAATGATTGGAGCCAATATTAACTCAGACAGTTCTGGGCAGTGTCTATTTAGAGCAACTGTACGAAAATAACAAGATAGATAGTAAAGCACCACATAATCTTTTGGTCATGAGACACTGTTACATAAATGCATTTGTGTTGTTCATTTGAGGACTGACAACAATAATTTATTAGATAAAAACAAAAAGGCTAAAGTAAAAACTACATGAGCTAAAACTATAGTAAGCACCTTATCCATAGTACAAATGTATATTATTCTGAAGCACTCATAAACCTACTACAAAAACATTTTTTGCTGTCTTAGGCAAAAATATTATCATATTATTTGGTATTTAATTTTTGGTGAATTGAAGATATGAATAAAATTTGCAAATCAGCTACTTAATTTTTATGCACATGAGGAAAAATACAATTTCCTCAATTATAAAAGGAGAAAAACAGTTGTATATTTATCACAGAATGAATTAAGATGTTTAGCTAACATATTTTGTCTTACTTCATAACAAAGACACAGTATGAATTTTGCATTATCAATATTATCATTAATCTATTCTCCTATATTTTTCTAAGTCTGAGGTTTTTCTCATTTTATGTTTCAGATAACTTAATTAGAATATACATGAATGATTTCATGGAAATATGAGTTGGGTAGAAATTATGAAGAGAAGGATATAAAGTAAATAAGGAAGAAAGGTCACTGTAATAACAGAGTAGTTTTGCTGCATTCAGAGTTGAGTTGGTATAGCAGTTTAACAAGTTTAGAAATCAATCAACATAATTGTCTCATTAAAATCCAATAGAATATGGTGTGTTCACTCTATAACAGATGGGATTAAACCACCATTACTGTATTCATGTAGATCTGTGACTCTAAACACTGCAACATATATTTTCTAAAGTCTTGTCTACAGTTTAGAAAAGCATTTGAAGAAAATATAGCTTAAATACTCTTGTTAGAAAAATTTACAGTTGGATAAAAGTAATGTTATATTGATGCAAGATAATCAATAGAATTCTTTTACTCTAAAGGAAAAAATATGGTTTGTAGTAAAGTAATTGAATTTAATAACAGACTTAATGAAGTAGATTCTCATACTTCCTGATTCCAGTTTTGAATTTTAAAAAAGTATCTCTATATAGCAGTGTAGAAAAATGAAAGAATAGAGATGGTAATAGGTACTAAGAGTAGGAATTATATTAGAATTTTTTATAGTTAACAATTATTAGCAAGGCAACCTATAACAATAACAAAATCATAAACTAATTATGTTCAGCAAGACAATTTCAGCCTTAAAAGACTACAAAAAGATGAAAAACAAAATTAAAAATACTTGAATTTTACTCATCAATACTTATTAAGAAAATGCCAATCGAAATAGCAATGAAATATTTTACATCACTGAGGATAGCATACATGAAAAAATTGGGAAATAACCATGTTGGCAGGGATGTGGTAAGAAAGCAATCCTCATTCTTTGTTGGTAAGAATGTTTACTGATTCAAGCTCTATGGAAAGCATCAAAAATTTCTTGGAAAAGCACAAATAAAACTAGCAATATCACTTTTTGGCATCAACTTCCAAAACATGCACAAAATAAATGTGAATCTGAAAGGATATATGCATACCTATGCTCATCCAGCACTTAGGATAATGGCAATATATGGAAAAAAACTTAATTTTCCAACTATGGATGAATGAGCGAAGTAATTGTGGCATAATAACACAATGGAACAACATGCATCTATGAGAAGGAATAAAATTATGTAATTTCTCACCATCTAGATGAAACTAGAAGATATACTGAGTGAAGACAGAAAAAGGACAGATGGAGAATGATACTTCTCATATGTGGGATATGAATAGGTAGTAAATGAGAAACAAATGACTAAGGCAACAAATCAGGAGAGTTGGAAGGAAGTGAGATGAGTGGATGGAAGGCACCTTTGGACACTGGCAGAGGGAAGCAGGTACACAGGTAGTGTGTGTGCTTTTGGAATAATGCATGTATGACTACCATTAACAGTATTGTAAGACACAGCCATAAGTAAAATGCAGTATAAAAAAATACTTGGACTTTTAATGCTGCTGAGATATAAAAAAATTAAATTTATATTTAAAATTATACCAATATGTAACATAACAATGTTGAATTATGTTGATTAATTTTTGGTTGATATGACAATTGAGTTATTTATTGTGTTATATACAACATAAAAATTAATTACAATTGCATATGTTTTTTATAATATGGTGTTAAAAATTATTTAACTTACATGTGATTTATTTGTAGGTTGATTTGTGTTTATGTCTCAGTGTTGCTATAGATATTCTGCTAGATTGTCAAGGATACCAGCAACATAATATTGATTAGCAGTAATTAATCTCTCCAATTTATTTTAACATTAAATTCCTACAACCAAAATATCATTTTCAATAAAATTAAGCAACCTATGTTTATTTTTACATTAAAAAGTTTTTATGCATAATCATCCATATATGTAAGTTATATTTTCATTGACATAACATCAATTTAAAAGATAATAATATGATTTAGGGCTACAGTTTCCTCACATTTCTCTACTGCTGTTCAGTGAATTGCCTTCCTTTCTTGGCATTCTCAGTTTAGCAGAGTCCAAGGGTTTTGTTTTTCTTTAGCTTTGTTCTTCTATTCTTTTCACAAAGAACCCTGAATTTAATATGTGTTCTTAACATTATGCAAAGTTTGTTCAAATCTGTCTTATGTTTGTTTCCTCTGCTATACACACATACGGTTTTGATGTCAGTTTTTGTCAGAATTATCCTACATCTCTGACAGTCATTTCAATTAAATATGCTGTGGAAAATCTAGAGTAATTTGCTACTTTCCCAAAAAAAGTGAGTGTAACTCATAATAGCATTCAAACCTTTTATAATTAGATTGATTAAAGAGTACTTTGGCCTCAACATAGATGTTCAGCTCAATTAGAATTTTCTGGAAAATTTGACTAACTTGTTTTCCAGCTGTTTTAAATGGAATAATTATCCAATGTAGTTTCTTAAACTAAATTTTGAAAAAATATAATCATTCTCTTTTTGGTAACTATTCAGATTAAATAAACTCATTTAACTTCAACTTGTCTATCTTCTGGTATGATAAAAGCTGTAAAAACAAAAAAAGCAAAAACCTAATGTTAAATAGTGTTCTTTAAATTTTATGATTCTATTCGCAGTAAAATTGGTTTATTTGTATATATTATATTATTATATAGAAATAATATTTCTGTATGTTATAAATATTACCAATCAACTTTTCAAGCATGTTGAATATATCTGCAACATATGTCCTATTGTGTTTGTGCGGGCTGGAGCGTTAGCACAGCAGGAAGGGCGTTTGTCTTGCAAGCAGCCAACATGGCCAACCCGAGTTCAATTCCTCTGCCCCTCTCGGAGAGCCCAGCAAGCTACTGAGAGTATCTCGCCCACACGGCAAAGCCTGGTAAGCTCCCTGTGACATATTGAATATGCCAAAAACAGTAACAACAAGTCTCACAATGGAGGCGTTACTGGGTCTGCTCGAGCAAATCGATGAACGGGACAGTGACAGTGACAGTGACTATGTTTGTGAAATTTGATTTATTTTGCTTAATATTTCATTGAATAAATCTGAAATACTTCAATCACGATCACATTCATCCTATTTTTCATTGATTTCTTCTTTATAGTCTCTGTGTGTGGACCGTTGATGGGACCAACCTGGCGCTGGCAGCAGCTGGTGGGTGTGACGCCTACCTACTGGAAGATGGAGGGTCTAGGTGGAGAAGGCCAAGTCCCAATCCGAGTAGGCTTGGAGACCTCAGCCCCGGGAACTACATGCCTGGGTTCCTTTGTCAGTTCTTTCATGCATGAGGCCCGTCCGGACGTGTGGAGAGCAGTCCCAGCATGGCCGTGGCTGGCTCCGGATGTCCTCAGCTGCTGGTGCTCTGCTTGGGATGGGGCGGGGTGGAGAGAAGCTCAACCCTCCCCCCTCCAAGGGACCCCAGTGAGGACAGCCAGGCGCAGGGGCAGAAGACTCTGATTACTTCAATAGTTAAAAAAATTAAGCTGTATCTTGAAAAAGAATTTTCCTTTAATTTAAAACTTTGCCTTACCATTGTATAGCTTACTATTACTTTTGTTCTAATACTTAATACAAGATTAATTTATTTTAATATATTTCTTTAATATTCGCATTGTCAATAAAAATGTAATAAACTATTACTTATACTTATCAATGTCAGTCTTAAACCTACTTAATTTGTCTTATGCCAGTGATCTCTGGATAATAAATATACTCTCCAAAAAGATGTCTTTGGGGACTTTAAAACTGAAAATTTTACTGATTAATTTTAGTAATTTTAATAGAAATTGTAATATTCAATAGAAATTTTAACATTTCTTCTTTATTTTATCAGCTTTATCAGCTTTATCTATATACATGAACAGTAATGACATTATTTACACAGGATATTTTAATCTTTCTATGAAAGTTTGTTTAACTGCTGTTTATTGTACAGTAACCTTGACTTTTTTATAATACTATTGAACTTAAAAGTGCTTTATCAAACTTCCAAGTGCGGGGGCTGGAACGATAGCACAGTGGGTAGGGCATTTGTCTTGCATGTGGTTGACCCGGGTTCGATTCCCAGCATCCCATATGGTCTCCTGAGCACCGCCAAGGAGTATTCCTGAGTGCAAAGCCAGGAACAACCCCTGAGAATCGCCTGGTATGACCCAAAAAGCAAAAAAAAAAAAAAAAAATTCCAAGTGGTTTACTCACTATGCTATCTCACTGGCCCAGTTAAGTAATAGAGATATAATACTGTATAGTGATGATAAGCATAAACATATGCTTAAAATATTTTTCTAACAAAATATTTTTTTCTAACATAAAAATAACACTCCAATATCTGGAAACAAATTTTCCTTATGTTTCTCACTTTACTTATTTTAATGTATTGTAATGCTATATAACAAAATAAACATAATCCTCAAATAGTTTAGGAAATAAAATTCCTTTTGAATTATTTTTAGCTGATATGCAAAGTGTCTTATTATTGTATAAAAAATATTTAAACCTGGGGCTGGAGCATTAGCACAGTGGGTAGGGCATTTGCCTTGCACGCAGCCAAGATGGCCAATACGGGTTCGATTCCCAGCATCCCATATGGTTCCCCGAGCACCGCCAGGAGTGATTCCTGAGTGCATGAGCCAGGAGTAACCCCTGAGCATCGCCGGGTGTGATGCAAAAAGCAAAAAAAAAAAAAATACACCTTTTTTATTTGATTGATTATGTCACTGGTGGTGGTATGTCACTGTCCTCCTGTTGTTCATCGATTTGCTCGAGCAGTCCCAGTAACGTCTCCATTGGAGACTTTGTTGTTACTATGCTTGGCATATGGAATACATCACGGGTAGCTTGCCAGGCTCTGCCGTGCAGGTGAGATACTCTCAGTAGCTTGCCAGGCTCTCTGAGAGGGGTGGAGGAATCGAATTCGTGTCGGCCATGTTGGCTGTGTGCAAGGCAAATGCCTTACCGCTGTGTTATACTTAAAATAATCTGGTGACTATAATTCAGTTTTTTAATCTTTTCTTACAAACAAACAAAAACAAAACCAAACACTTTCTTCCCTTGTTCATCGATTTGCTAGAGCGGGCCAGTAACCTCTCCATTGTGAGACTTCTTTTTACTGTGTTTGGCGTATTGAATACTCTCGGTAGCTTGCCAGGCTCTCTGAGAGGGGCGGAGGAATCGAACCCATCTCAGCCGTGCTGGCTGCATGCAAGGCAAACACCCTACAGCTGTGCTATCACTCCAGCCTTTTCTTACAAATTTCAGAAATATACATATATCTACTAATTTAATCAGTGTTTATATATAAATTTGAATTAAATCTTTCTAGTTTTATTTCACTTAATGTAAACAATTTAGGAATATTTTTTTTTATTTATTTATTGAATCACTGTGGGAAAGGTTACAAAGCTTTCAGGTTTATGTCTCAGTCATGCAAATATCAAACACATTTCCCTTTACCAATACTTATTTTTTCCCATGAAGAACCCCAATAAAACCCCACCCCCCACCCCTCCCCGTCCCTGTGAGGCAGATGAATTCTAGTTAACACTCTATCCGCTTTGATTAGATTGTTTCAATAAAAGATTCACCACTATTATTTAGAGTTTACCCACCCCCCCAAATCAGACATGCTGAAAAAGCATTGTGAAGTGATTTGCTTTCTACAGCTGGGTTCAAGAATTAAATGTTGGTTTTGGATTTCTGCTATTTTACCTATTGACCCTGGATGTATTTCTACTGAAAGTCTGATAGTTAAGAAATTGGTTTCTGTGTTCTGGAGTCGTGGCCGTGCTGGAGAGCCGCTCGTGGGGGGCAACTGGTGGCCTCGGTAGGGCGTGAAGGGCGGAGCGAAACGCCCCCCTTCCCATGAGGTTTTAGTCGCCCCCACACTCCCGGCTCATACCTGCTGTCCACAAGGCTCCCATGTGGCCGCCATCTTTCTTTCCAGAGAGGAGAGGGCGAATGGGGCAACACCCTTTCCCCTCCGGCAGACTTGATGGGCTGGATCAACGCATAGTCCGTCCACTTTTCTGCTCCAAGCTGCTGGGTTCTGCATTAAGTCCTTGTGCTTCTGGGGCCGTGGCTGTGCTGGAGAGCCGCTCGTGGGGGGCAACTGGTGACCTCGGTAGGGCGTGAAGGACGGACCGGAACGCCCCCCTTCCCATGAAGTTTTAGTCGCCCCCACACCCCCGGTTCATACCTGCTGTCCACAAGGCTCCCATGTGGCCGCCATCTTTCTTTCCAGAGGGAGGAGGGCGGAAGGGAGCAACACCCTTTCCCCTCTGGGCAGAAATGATTGCCTGGATTAACGCATAGTCCTTTCACTTTTCTGCTCCAAGCTGCTGGGTTCTGCATTAAGCCCTTGTGCTTCTGGGGCTGTGGCCGTGCTGGAGAGCCGCTCGTGGGGGGCAACTGGTGACCTCGGTAGGGCGTGAAGGACGGACCGGAACGCCCCCCTTCCCATGAGGTTTTAGTCGCCCCCACACCCCCGGCTCATACCTGCTGTCCACAAGGCTCCCATGTGGCTGCCATCTTTCTTTCCAGAGGGAGGAGGGCGGAAGGGAGCAACACCCTTTCCCCTCTGGGCAGAAATGATTGCCTGGATTAACGCATAGTCCTTTCACTTTTCTGCTCCAAGCTGCTGGGTTCTGCATTAAGCCCTTGTGCTTCTGGGGCTGTGGCCGTGCTGGAGAGCCGCTTGTGGGGGGCAACTGGTGACCTCGGTAGGGCGTGAAGGACGGACCGGAACGCCCCCCTTCCCATGAGGTTTTAGTCGCCCCCACACCCCCGGCTCATACCTGCTGTCCACAAGACTCCCATGCGGCCGCCATCCTTCTTTCCAGAGAAGAGAGGGCGAATGGGGCAACACCCTTTCCCCTCCGGCAGACTTGATGGCCTGGATTAACGCATAGTCCTATCACTTTTCTGCTCTAAGCTGCTGGGTTCTGCATTAAGTCTTTGTGTTTCTGGGGCTGTGGCCGTGCTCCAAACTTAACTCTGACTTTCAGGGAGAAAGATTGGGTGGTTTACTTCTCATTGATCACTTTGTATATAGAGAGATGTCGCGCGGCCGCTTATGCGGCCGCGCGGTTTTTAGAAAAAGTCCTCGTTCCCGCATACTCGAGCTGTGTTTGTAGAGGCTTCTGGTCACCGGGGTTCCATCTGGGGGAGGCGGGATGCGGCACCTACTCCATCTGGAACTTGCGGGTGAACTCGGCTCTTTTTGGAACCTGTTTTTTCTTTTTTTTTTCCTCCGGGATCCCGCACCCTCCATGTGTTCTTTCTCTTATGCTTAAGGCTTCAAAGATGGCGCTGGGGGGCGGGCTGTGGGCATGACTTCCGGAATCAGAGGTTACCTGGGAGGTGTAGTCCGGCAGATTTGAGAAAAAGTCCTCGTTCCCGCATACTCGAGCTGTGTTTGTAGAGGCTTCTGGTCACCGGGGTTCCATCTGGGGGAGACGGGATGCGGCACCTACTCCATCTGGAACTTGCGGGTGAACTCGGCTCTTTTTGGAACCTGTTTTTTCTTTTTTTTTTTCCTCCGGGATCCCGCACCCTCCATGTGTTCTTTCTCTTATGCTTCACAATTTAGGAATATTAAAACTTGTTCAAATATGTGAACAGCTAATAAAACCCAATGTTATATAGTGAATTGAAAATTACTGATATATTTTCTTCAAAGTTAAGTATTTTAAATATAATTTTAAACTTTGTTTACATTACACTTTAAAAATTATACTTAAAATGTTGTGTGTTTGCATTATGTAAAAACTTTTATACAAACATATATTCCATAAACAATATTTATAAACTGACACAAATATATTATTGGTGACTCAACATTGAAAACTACATTGTCATTATAAGTTTATAAGCTAATTATACATAATGTGGAGCAACTTAAGAAAAAATTGGGGGGGGAAATAAAGTGTCTTTTTGATTTCTAGAATCTTAAGAAAATTTGGTTTATGTCTTCTAAACCACGGAAAATATTTTACATATATATAATATTCAGTACCATCAACCATATCCACACGATTACTAAGCTCATTGAGGTTTCTCAGAAGTTCAAGATGCCGCTCTGTCTAACGTCCATTGAATTAAAGAAGGCCTTTGATTCTGTTGAGATGGAAGCGGTCATAGAAGCCATAGTCAATCAGGGTGTACAAACTCAATACATTAGGATCCTCCGTGAGCTCAATTACGGATTCACTACCAGGATCTCACCATTCTACAAAGAAGTAATCATCCATGTCAAGAGAAGGGTTCGGCAGGGTGATACCATTTCACCAAAACTCTTCAGTGCCACCCTCAGGAACATCATGCGAGGACTGGAATGTGAAGGAATGGGAGTGAAGATAGATTGTCGGCAACTACACCACCTCCGCTTTGCTGATGGCATCATTCTAATAACACCAAACATCAGCCAAGCAGCACAAATGCTGACCGACTTCGACTGTGAGTGTGGAAAGGTCGGACTACAGCTGAATCTTACGAAGACAATGTTTATGAGAAACAGCCTCGTTCCTGATGCTCCATTCGCTCTCAACGGAACCACCATCTCTGAATACAACAGTTATATATAGCTAGGTCGAAATATCAACATGATAAATGACCTGGCACCTGAGTTACGCAGGAGGAAGAGAGCAGCTTCAAATGCCTTCAAGAGCATTGAAGAAATAACTAAGAGGACAAAGAACCTCCAGCTACGAGCACATCTCTTTGATTCCACTGTTCTTCCTGCATTAACATATGCCTCAGAGACCTGGGCCCTACGAAAACAGGATAAGGACACTATTTGGGTCTCTCAAAGAGGAATCAAAAGAGCTATGCTTGGAGTATCACGCTTCACTCAAATGAGAGATAGAATCTGGAGTTCTGATCTCCGTCAATGCTCAGAATCAGGGACGCTGTCTCATTTGCCAAGGCATCAAAAATCAGATGGGCTGGACACTTAATGAGGTTTACAGACAACCACTGGACTAGAGCCATTACTGACTGGATTCCACAGGACGTCAAAAGATCGCGTGGACGACCACCTACAAGATGGTCAGACTTCTTCGTCAAGACCCTGAATGATCGGTTTGAGGCTCTGCATGTTCCTAGAACAAACAGATGCCATTGGGCTATGCTAGCATGCAACAGGGATGAATGGAGACGTTACTGGCACCCGCTCGAGTAAATTGATGAATAACGGGGGATCAAGTGATCAAGTGATATATAATATATCCACATAGCATTAAGTTTTAGGTCAAATAATTTTAAATGAAAATTGCAATGAGGACATTAAAATATTTTTCCCAAATTGGGAGAATTTTGTTTTTTATTATACAGGATTTCTTCATGTTTTATAAGATGTATAGCATTTTAGGTCTGTGCCTACAAAAGCAGAAACTCTTCCTAATATGTTAGCAATCATATAATGTCTCCAATAAATTTTCAAAATGACTTAAGAGGAGGTGATTCTATATACAAAGAGAGTACTAAGAGCATTAATATATAAAATGGTGAATACTGCTTCACATGTGAAAACTATTGCAGATTCATTCCATGTTTACCATTCTCTCCTATTCAGTAATTCAGTGGATAACCTGTCTACCTTACATATCTGTCTACCTTACATAAAAGCAGCTATTAAAATTTTGGTCTTTGAGAAACTGGACATATAGTACAGTAGGTAAGGTGCTCGCCTTGTATGCAGTCAACCTGGGTTTGATCGCAGGCACCCAGCCTACCAGGAATAATTCCTGAGAGCAGAACCAGGAATAGCAGCTGAGTATCACTAGCTGTGTCTCAAAACAAACAAATAAACAAACAAAAAAATGTAGCCTTTGAGAGAACTTTTAGTATTATTCACCAAAAATGTGATGTTGAGGAACTTCTTCACAAACTTATTTGAATGAATCTTTTTCTCACATTTCTTAAATAAAATCTCATTTTATGCCAGCTTCAGATTGTTATATTATATTATGAAAAATAGATTTACATCTACTTATTCATATCTACATATTTTCAGAGTTATTTTAAACAAATATTAGGATGACCGTCAATTGAATATGATGTAGTCAATTTCATTGTGGAACCATCCACCGGGAGACTCCCATGTCTAGTGTTTAGATTCGGCCTTCTGGAACTGTGAGTTACCATGGATTGTCTTGGTCGACATGATGAGTTCAGACAATCTCTCACTCTGTTTGTTCCATTCTAGGCCATGGGTCCCAATGTGGAATTCTTAGGCTGATCTTCTCAGTCCTATCTTGGCATTAATATCACCAACAATGATCTTGTAGGAGGTGTGGTCTTCTTTTTAGAACTTCTCCAGCTCCATGTAGAACTTCTCAATTTCTCCTTCATCATAATTGGATCTTGGTGCATAAACAACGAAGATAGAAACTGCTGGCAGTGAGCCACATCTATTCAAATGTAAACGTCCAATTTGGGTTGTTAGGCATTCGAATGAATCAATGCTCACGGCCAAGTTTGTGTCGACAAGGACACCGACACCTCCGATGTCTCTTTCGTCACATATTCTGAGGGACAGTTCTTCTCCAGTGTTGAAAACGGCGTGATGTGATTGATGCCTTCTCCTCTCAGTCAGACCAATGATGTCCTTCTTGATCTTTCGCGCTTGTACCATCACGTCCTTGATGGGTGCATCTGATGCGAGTGTACGTGCATTGAAAGTACATACAATCATTTTTGTCTTTCTTCATTTTGGCCTTGTTAGGCCAAAGTTAGGCCTTGAGATTTTTTCAGCCTCTCCTTCCACATTCTTCTCAATGCTACCGTATTGCTGACTCCTTCAGGGTCAGGGGAATGAGATCCATTGTATTTACTGGTTTTGGCATATAGAATATGCCATGGATAGCTTGCCAGGCTCTGCCATGTGGGCGGAATACTCTCGGTAGCTTGCCAGGCCCTCCGAGAGGGATAAAGGCTTTTGGGGCAGCCTCTAATCACCCTTGTAGGTGTTCCCATGGTTGAAATCATATTTGAACACTATCAAATATGGTGCAGCTATCCTGGAAGATGGGTATTAAGTGTCTTATGTGTCCAGAAAGGATCCTGGAGCGTGGCAGTGGCTGGTTAGTGGAGGTAGTGGAGGTAGTGGAGTTCTGCTGGTGAAGTATTTATCTGGTACGGTAGGGTGGTAGGGTGGGTCTTCTGTGCATAATCCAATCCCTGGTTGCAGGCAGTTGGTGGAAGCAGACAGGGCAGGGTAGGGTGGGGCTTATGATTTTAATCCCTTTGTCACCTGTGGTTGGTGGGACTCCAGCTTAATTTCACGAAGACAGTGTTCATGAGAAACAGCCTTGTTCCTGACGTTCCATTCACTCTCAAGGGAACGACCATCTCCGAATGCAACAATTATGACCATCTCCGAATGCAACAATTATGTGTACCTAGGTCGAGAAGTCAACATGATAAATGACCTGGCACCTGAATTGCGCAGGAGAAAGAGAACAGCTTGGAACGCCTTCAAGAGTGTCAAAGAAATAGCTAAGAGGACAAAGAACCTCTGGCTCCAGGCATATCTCTTTGATTCCACTGTTCTTCCTGCATTAACATACACCTCAGAGACCTGGGCCCTATGAAAACAGGATGAGAACACTATTTGGGTCTCCCAAAGAGGAATCAAAAGAGCTATGCTTGAAGTATCACGTTTCACTCAAATGAGAGAAAGAATCCAGAGTTCTGACCTTCATTGACCGTCAAGAATCAAAGACACTGTCTTGTTTGCCAAGGTGTCAAAAATCAGTTGGGCTGGACATGTAATGAGATTTGGAGACAACCACTGGACTAGAGCCTTTACCGACTGGATTCCACGGGATGTCAAAAGACCGCCCACCTACAAGATGGGCAGACTTCTTCGTCAAGACCCTGAATGATCAGTTTAAGGCTCTTCGTGTTCCTAGAACAAACAGACTCCACTGGGCTACACTAGCACGCAACAGGGATGAATGGAGATGTTACCGGCGCCCGCTGGAGCAAATCGATGAGTAACTTGAAGTGATCAAGTGATTAAAATGACCATTTACATATTTCAACATACAAATCAACAAAATTCCTCAATAATACACAGAGAGTGACCATTTCTTTCTGTAGCCATTATCTGTCCTCCCTTCAAACAGTAGAAGAAATTAACATCTAATAAGTGATTAGTATTGAAAAACTAGTGTGTTATTCAATCTTACAACATTCCCTAGAACTATTTTAAAATAAAGGGTTACCCTAAGATGATTAAATAACTTGGTCCAAGACCACAGTACATGTCACATTTGATCAACCCCTTGTAACCCATAATCCTGTGTCCTGTCTAGTTTATAAGCTCTTCAGGTGTTCACAAGTTTTCCTAATAAAAAGTCACTTTGTTATTAATTTATTTATATATTTTTGTTTTCTGGGCATCATGGGTAGCTTGCCAGGCTCTGCCGTGTGAGTGAGATACTCTCGGTAGCTTGCCGGGCTCTCCGAGAGGGGCGAAGGAATTGAACTCGGGTTGGCCATGTTGGCCGCTTGTAAGGCAAACGCCCTACTGCTGTGCTATCGCTCAGAGACTTTGAAAACTAGTTAAATATTTCATTTCAAGCTTACATGGCATTATTGATTTTTCTTAAATATATACATCAAAAAGTTGTACTATAATAAAAGGAGTTTTGGAGTGCTGATGATTTCACAAGTAGAAATTTGATATTATCCCATTTCTGAAGTCTCATCGTCAGTGGGAATTAAATCTATAAAATTCTTTATGGACTCTTCAGTCGCAATATTACATTTTTTGAGATTCTATGTTCATATTCATTTTAATACCCATAGGCTATTTGTTCTGTTCACTTACATTTTATTAAAAAGGAAATTATATGGTGGAATGAGTTGAAAAGTTATTTCTCATATTCCTGTGGTCACTCAGAATTTTGTTCATCTCTTACATAGATATTTTCTCACCTTTAAAGAGACTTTTTAGTTCCAGTAGTGTAATCATTTGTTCTTGATATCAATGTAGGTGTTCCTTGTGAAGACAATTTTTTTTTTGCAATTTTACTTTGCTAATTGGTCCAATCAGTGTTCTTTCCTGTAGCTTACCCAGCTTCCATTTAAATCATTCCTCTTACATTTTCTATAACAATAATTTTCCATTATTAAGAACTAATATAGATATACCCCCTCTGGTTCTGTTCTCCAGTAACTGAAAGTACTCCATATTTTACCCTCATTTAATAATTCTTATCATGGGCTGGAGAGATGATTCAGTGAACTGAATCCAAGTTTTTCAACAGGAAACCCGAGTTTAAAACCCACCCACCACGTGGTTCCCCAAGCACTACTGGAAGCATCCCTGAAGCATAGAACCAGGAGTAGCTACTGGCTGCTGCTAATTATGGCCCCCAAACAAAAAAATATTAAAAATTATATTTTTACAAGTAATATTTGATCTATGTGTGAAGATTCAAAATTTAGAAAGAAGACAAAGTAACTCTGGCCTGGATGTTGCCTATCAGAGTTTAATATTATCTCCAAGACTGCTAATAGTCTTCATTATCATGCGCACTACTTAGTCCTTTTCCTTTCTTCCACAAATCCAACATTCCAGCAATCTCTAAATCTCACTAGAGAAATAAAGATTCCAATATCAGAAGGTAGAGAAAGCAAGCTGCACAAATGATATCTTTTCTGCATTCTTTTTTTTTTTTTTTTTGCTTTTTTGGTCACACCTGGTGATACACAGGGGTTACTCCTGGCTCTGCACTCAGGAATTACTGCAGGTGGTGCTCAGTGGACCATATGGGATGCTGGGAATAGAACCGGAGTGGGCTGCGTGCAAAGTAAACACCCTACCCTCTGTGTTACTGTTCCGGCCCCCTTTTCTGCCTTCTTAGTATTCATAAACTTTAAATTTTTTTATTTGTGTGGATAAATATTATGAGGTTAGTGATGAAAAAAGAACCCTCAATTACTGTTGGTAGTTTTATCTGGTTTAAATTATCTGGAAAATAGTATGGAGATTTCTCAAAAAAATGAAAGAATACCTTCCTTATTACTCAACAATTCCTTTAAAATTATTATAGTTTAAGGACATTTACAATAGTGTTATTTTTATGGTTTTAATGTATGTAGTCGGAACACTTCAACACCATCAAAGTGACCGGTACGGTGTCATTATATTAGTTGCAGCTCGCTTCTTTGGGCCGGAGCGATAGCACAGGGGTAAGGCGTTTGCCTTGCACGCGGCCAACATGGCCGACCCGAGTTCGATTCCTCCGCCCCTCTCGGAGAGCCCGGCAAGCTACCGAGAGTATTCGATATGCCAGACACAGTAACAACAAAGTCTCCAATGGAGACGTTACTGGGCCCGCTCGAGCAAATCGACGAACAATGGGAGGACCTCGCTTCTTTATTCCCTACAATTCACTCCCCTTCCTCCTTGGTACTCAGAATCCTGTAATCTGGAACCAATCTTGTTATAATTTAACGCTGTATATCTTTTTGTTCTGTTTCTCTATAAGCCACAGATAAGTGACATTGTTGGTATTCATTCTTCCTCTGATTTATTTCACTTGACACTATAGCACACCCTCCAGTTTCTTCTAAGTTGTAGTAAATTATAAATTTTCATTTTTGATCATGGCTGCATTATATTTCATTGTACATATACCACAACTTCTTAATACAGTCATTTGTAGTTGGAAATTTGAGTTGTCTCCATATCCTGTCTATTATACTGAGGACTACAATGAAAATAGATGTGCATTTATCTTCAAATAGATGTGTTTTTGTATTTAGGAAGTACATGCCAAGTAGAATTGCTGAGTAATAAGGAAGGTATTCTTTCATTTTTTTTTTAGAAATTTCCATACTATTTTCCAGATAATTTAAACCAGATAAAACTACCAACAGTAATTGAAGTTTCTTTTTTCATCACATACCCACCAATACTGGTTGTTTCCAATTGTTTTGACATATGCTTTTCTCATTAAAATGAGATAACATCTCAATGACGAATTATATTTTCCTAATAATACATGATAATGGCACTTTTTCCATGAATCTACTGACCAACCATATCTCATTTTAATGAGAAGTGTTTGTTCATCTCTCCTTATTTTGATAAGGTTATTAGATTTTGGCTGCTGCTTGAGAGTGTTTTATTCATCTTGAATATTAACACATTATCAGATATACTGTTTGCAAATACTTTCTCACATTATTAGTGTCTTTATTTTTTGTCTTACATTAATTATTTATTTCTAATGTAGTGTTCTTTAACTCAGTGGTTGCACTACACATATTTCAGTTTTATTAAGTTATATTGAACAGATTCTGGTAAAGCTTAAAAACAATTACAATAATCTTCTTCCTTATAAATACTTATAAATTGGATGTTTTTTATATATGTATGCGTATATACATATATATAGCTTATGTGATGCTGTGATAATAAAAGGTAGGTTTAAATTGTAGAGAATAAAAAATATTCATGATTCATATATATATAATTGGAGGAGAAACTAATTAGGTTTGATACTGAAGGAATTGATAGTGCCTATTTTCAACATCATCAAAGCAATTAGCTTGGTTTTAAAGAATAAAGAATAAAATTAGATTTTTGTTTTATAATAACAGAAAAACTATAATGTCAAATTCCCTAATAGAGCAAAGAAGTTGCATGCATTAATATTTATAGCAGAAAGAAGTTAAAATTCTGAAAAATTAACTTACATTTATTATTAAAATTTAACATAAAAACTAAAAGCAAGAATTCAAAATGTAAGTGATACTCATTGTACAAGAGTGAGAAAAAAATCCCTTAAAGCACTGGAGAGATTAATCAAGAATCTGGAATATATGCCTTGCATAGAGAGAAATATAGTACTTGGGCTCCACATGGTCCTATCATAGCACCAAGGGAGCAATACCTGAAGCACAGTGCTGAAAATAGTCGCCAAGGACAGTAAGCTGTGACCTAAAATAAATAAACAAATTAATTCTAAAAAACATACTTAAAGGTCAATTTCTTACATTTGTAAATACATACACTGGAATATTTTCATATGAATTATGATGTGCAAATTTAAACATTTTATACTGCAAATAAAGAGCTGATCATAAAAAAGAGATAATAGGAAAGCAAACATTTTAGGACAGATTATTTATAAATGTATCTTTGTCTACATCAGTCATGGTTTTAGTTCTAAGAACAATTGTTGCTTTCTATAGCACAGAGAAAGTACACATAGGCCTGCTTACCTTTGACTTCTAGAAAGTTATATGCTTGACCCTAAAAATGTGAAACATATTCATAATGCTTAATCTCACTAACAATGTAGAAAAGATGCATTGTCGCTGAAAAGAGCAGTGATCTCCGGCTAGAGAGATACAGTACAGAGGGCATGGCCTTGTATATGGCTGACCTGGGTTTGCTCATGGGCACTCCATATAGTCCCCTGAGCCTGCCAGAAGTAATCCGAACACAGAACAGGGAGTAAGCACTGATTACTGCTGGGTCTGGTCCCCAAACAAAAACAAAAAACAGTGTAGTTGTAAAGAACATGCATATTCAGTGACTGACTTGAATGTGTATTATTATAACCCAGTTTGCCACAAAATTAAGATCAATTTCTATCTATATTTCCAGGATTAAAGAAAAAAAACAACTTTGTGTGGCTCTCCAAAATTTATGCTAATGAAAATAAAGTCAGTTAACAAGAAGGCCATATTTTCTGAATAATTGCTATATGAATGTATATCAAGGACCCTGATGATCCTACTGAACAAACATCTTCAAAGAAAATTGCTGTTTTTATTCAAAAAACAAATTTAAAAGGCCCAGTGGCTCTCTCTCACCTCCTGCGTTGCATGGTCTCTGGTTGCTTCCCCCACCCCAGGGCGGCCGATAGTGATGGGCGGACATTTCACTCAAATGAGAGAAAGAATTCGGAGTTCCGACCTCCATCGATGAAATCAGGGATGCTGTCTTGTTTGCCAAGGCATCGAAAATAAGATGGGCTAGACATGTAATGAGATTTGGAGACGACCACTGGACTAGAGCCATTACCAACTGGATTCCATGGGATGTCAAAAGACCACCCATCTACAAGATGATCAGATTTCTTCATCAAGACCCTGAATGATCGATTTGAGGCTCTTCATGTTCCTAGAACAAGTAGACACCATCAGGCTACACTAGCAAGCAAAAGGGATGAATGGAGACGTTACTGGCGCCTGCTCGAACAAATCAATGAGTAACAGATGTCAAGTGATCAAGTGATCAAAATTCTGTAGCTTTTAATATCGTGACTCAAAAATCCTAAAATGAATAAAATTAGAAACATTTGTACTATATATTTTTAACCCACCATAAATATATTGGCCTCGTCTCAAAATACATTATTTTTATTTTTTTCTGTACGTCTACTTTTTATTATGTCTGGCGGTGCTTTGTTTTTTTCAAATTTTCTCTATTGATTGAGAATTTGTGATTTACAATACTATTGATTTGTCATGCATGTAATTCCAACACCACACCTATCAACAGTGTACTCACCCCCTCTCCCAAGGACTCCAACCCCTCTCCCTTTCAATCCTCCCTCCATAACTCAATTGTGTAGATCAGGTCTCCTATTATGTTCCCTTTGGATCATTTTTGCTACATTGTTATATATATATAAAGCCCACATATGAGAGAGATAATTCTGCATCTATCCCTTTCCTCCTTATTAACTTCACTCAGCATAATATCTTCTAGTTCCATGCATATTGCTGAAAATTCATGATTTTCTTGTTTCTTCAAGCTACATAGTCCACTGTGTATATATACTACAACTTCTTGATCTGTTTCTCTGTAGTCGGGCATTTGCGTTGCTTCCATTTCTTGACGATTGTACTAGGTGGGACAATGTACATGCTTATGCATATATCCTTTTGAGTCATAGGTGCTAATAAATAGTACCACTGGATTGTTATGGTAGTTCTATTTCTAACTTTTCAAATAAATATTCATATTGATTTCCATAGAGGCTGAAACAGACAACATTCCCATCAACAATGGGTAAGTTTTCCTTTTTTGCACTGCAGTTCAACCAACACTAGCTGTTTCCAAACTTTATGACATGTGTCATTTCACAGGAGTGAGTTGTTGATGTTTGTGTGCAAATATCCTCTCCCAATCTGTGGGGTGCATATTTTCCTGACCATCATTTATTTTGCAGTGCAGAAGTTTCTAAACTTGATATAGTCCCATTTGTTCTTTTCCTTTGTCTGGTCAATACCATTGAATAATTGAAGTTGACTCTGATTTGCTATCATGAAGGTTCTGCTTTTGTTCTACTCATATAGTATTTATGGACCCAGGATTTGATATCAAAGTCCTTAATCTATTTTGAATGGACTTTTCTGCATAGTGTGATATTGGGATTTAAGTTGTTTTTTTTAAAAAAACATGTGATATATCTCAGCATGGGATCACTATATGCTGAAGAGTTTTTCCTTGCTCCACTTCCTAATCTTAGTTCCAAGATTGGGGAACCATATACGTTGGAGTCTATCTACGGATTCCCAATTTTATTTCATTGTTCTTAGAGACTGACCTAATTCTAGTACTGCACATTCTTAATTAGTATAGTTGCTTTATAGTATAATTTAAAGTTGGGAAAAGAAAAGCCTCCCATCTTTTTTATTCCAAAATTTACTCTGGATATCATGCATTTTTCTTAATCACTTCATTATGTCTTCTTTTTTTATTTCTTTTAGTAATGGATTGTAGTTTTCTTTTTTTTTTTTTTTGATATTTTTTATTTTGGGAATATCGGGTGGAGGGGGAGAGAACAATTGGTGGTGCTCAGGGCTTTTTTCTATCCCTGCACTTAGGCACCTGGCTAGACTTGGGAGACCTTATAGAATGTTGGGGATTGAGCCCTGGGCAGCAGCCTGCTGGGCAAGTGCCCTTCCTGCTGTACTCTCTCTAAAACCGCAATAGTGAATTATAGTTCATTTACATATATCTTTCACCATTTTTTTTTCTTTTTGGGTCTCACCTAGCGATACTCAGGGATTACTCCTGGCTCTTCACTCAGGAATTACTTCTGGCAGTTCAGGGGAAACATATGGGATGCCAGGGATTGAACCTGGGGCGGCCGCGTGCAAGGCAAATGCCCTATCCGCTGTGCTATCGCTCTGGCCCCTCTTTCACCACTTTTTAAAGCAGATTTCCATAGAAATTATTTTTTAGCCCAATTGTGAATTGAATTCTTTTATTGTGCTCTCTATTTTATTGCAAAAATTAGTTTTATTCAATTGTTATTTTATACTTTTTATCAGATCATGCAATTTGTAATTAAGTTAATTTACAAATTTTGTGGTTAAGTATTTAATTTTACCATAATTTTTTTGAGCAGGTGTAGTCACACCAAACTGTGGTTAAGGGTTATACCTGGTGTCAGGGATAGAATCCAAGTCAGTGAGTCATGAAAATCCAAGTCATGAAAAGCAAAAGTGTTACCTTGTACTATCTCTCTGGCCTCTCACCAAGGTTTTTACGAAAAATAATAATCAGCTTAAGGGCTTAGTACAATGCCAGTCCCATAGAAGGATTAAACACAACAGCTTTGTGATTATCTAACAAATCAATGTTTTGTTTGGCATATAATTTTAGATTATTAATGGGATAAGTAAATATAACTACTGTCTTTCTTCATTCAACTCTTAATCTAGTCAAATAATAACTACTGGGTTTCAAGAGGGGTAAAAGTTGATCAAACCAAAGTGATTTCTGAGATATAAGCGTGAGCTAAGGAAATCCTGAACAGACATTTGCAATTTATAATCACTTTTCCTGTTTCCCCATAAAATTTTTCTAACTAATTTTTATTGACCTTACAGTGAGCCCTGCATTTTTGGCTTAGTTTCCAAACAATTCGATATGAATGTATTTAAATCACTTTTATCACCACTCTGCACTATTCTTACTGATGACTGAATTTTCAATGATCACTCTCATAAACTTCATATATAACAAACCAGCACCCTTTTCCCTTACAAAGACAGAATCTCTCATTATTCTAGATAGTCTTAGTTTACTTTCACTAAACTCTTTTCATAATTAAAATAGCATTTTGAAAATTAATAATGGCAAAAAATACAGTATTCTAACCGTTAAAGTGTACAGGTTCCAGATAGCAGTGTGTAGTCTCTTGAAAATCTGCTCTGTGATGGAGGAGTTCAATGTCAAATGATTTTGTCAACAGAATCTGCAACACCTCAGGCTCTGTTAGGTGTTTGTAGTGAAATATAGTTATGAAATGTTCTGAGAAAGCAATCACTTCTGCATTGTCTAGCCTGAGGAATTGGTACTCTCCTTGCTCCTTCAGCCCACCATTCTCACCTGCTGGCTGTCATTTTAAGAAGAACCTTGATTGTAAGTGGACTTAGCTACAGAATAGCTCTAAAGATTTTTTTTTTCTAAGTTCAGCCTATTTGTTCCTGTCTTCCACTTTTCTGACTTCAACTCCTAGTAACAGTAAAATAAATGGATGTATATGTTGGCTGTGTGTATGTATATACTTATACGTACCTATAGTACGAGTTCATGTACATATACATTGTATATTTGTTAGGTATTTAAATGAAAATATTTGATATGATTATAGAGAAAATTTTTACTTTTTCAATGTCATAAATCTGTTTTATTTTGACTGACTCTCTTTCACTTTATTATTTCATTCAACTTTCTATACGTTTAAAAATCTTAAAGCATCACAAATATTTCTTAACAATTTTTCCAGGACTCATGGTTAGAAAACACTCAACAATGTAGCTTTGCAACTAGGTCAGATAGAAACTCCCTGGAGGAAGTAAGAAATATATCTATCATTTTTATATGCTTTTTACTAGAAGCACATTTGAAATCTTATTAATGTTGAGAATGGTGAGTTTTTTATTTCCTTTTCCTTTTGGCTAATGACTTATTTACATATTGATTTATTCCATGGGGTTTGGCGGAAAACACAGCAGCAAATGGGCACCCAACTGATGAATAAACCACTATTAAAAGGTATTCTTCTTATGAAAATCCTTCTTTTGTTACATTAACAACTTTAAAAATTATCACTGTGTCATGAAATAATTGCTAGATGACATATGGCTCCCTCATCAGCATTATTCACTGCTGGCAGGATCATAGCGTCATTGGACTTGCAAATGCAGGTTTTGACTTATGGAAGCTTAGTGTAATGTATGAAAATCGGTGATGGGGTGTTTCAAACCAAGAATTTAACTCTGATTTTCATGCATGCATAGTACTTGCCGGCATCATGAACTAAAATACATGATCCATTTTCTGTGTTTTCTAGTTTTTTGTGAAGTTTGCTTTGGGTTGTGAGAAAAAGTTTTATGAGGAATGAAACATATTATGTTAAACATGTTTTCTCTATACTTAAACATTATTCTTCTAGTGATATTGCTAACATTATTATAGTGTTCATCTAAACTACATTTTCCCATATGATTTCCGTAAATACAACTCTTTCTAGGAAATATCAGTTTTCAATATTGGTTTGGCATAATTTTGGTTCACAGTTCACGGTTCTCCCATTGTTCATCGATTTGCTCGAGCGGGCCCAGTAACGTCTCCATTCTGAGACTTAATTGTTACTGTGTTTGGCATATTGAATACATCACGGGTAGCTTGCCAGGCTTTGCCCTGCGGGCGAGATACTCTCAGTAGTTTGCCAGGCTCTCTGAGAGGGGTAGAGGAATCGAACTCAGGTCAGCCATGTTGGCTGCGTGCAAGGCAAATGCCTTACCCGCTGTGCTATTGCTCCAGCCCATATAATTTTGGTAAGACTATAATAAATAAAAATATTGTTTTTGAACAAAAGCCGTACCCACATAAAAAATTTTATCTGAAAATAGTAAATAGTGGAATATTTTAAAGTATATTTCCTTCGGGCTGGAGTGATAGCACAAGGGTAGGGCATTTGCCTTGCACACGGCCAATATGGCTGATCTGAGTTCAATTCCTCCACCCCTCTCAGAGAGCCCAGCAAGTTATCGAGAGTATCTCGTCAGCACATCTAAACCTGGCAAGCTACCCATGACGTATTCAATATGCCCAAAACAGTAACAACAAGTCTCACAATGGAGACGTTACTGGGCCCGCTCAAGCAAATCAGTGAACAACAGGAGGACAGTGACAGTGATATTTCCTTATTAAATTACAACCAAATATAGGAATAGTATAGTGTTTTTAAATGACAGCTCTTTTACAAACATCAATAACTTTTCAAACAGTATTGATTTAGAAGATAGTGCACAAGTTATTTTTTTAATAAAACAGCATTTGCACATATATTAAAAATAAATAGAAACAGGTAAGCAAAACATCTACAAATTTTGCTTTCATTATAGATTCAGCAAAATGACAATTCAACCTTGAGATAACATCAGTGTTACTAAAGTAAACTCAGTTGATAAATATGTATATATATACACACACATATATATATTTACCTCACATGTGTATTTATGTATATATGGAATCTAGATTCTCTGTATATATATTCCATATATATACATTCCACTGCTTACTATTTCCAACTATCTATGCTAGGCAAAGCTTGTATTTCCATTATCGTCTTTCAACAAAAGTTTCTATGTAATGAAACCAATTTTGCTTGCTGGCTTCCTGATTCCTGGATTACTTTGTTGGAATGAATATCATTGACATGGTAAAAAGCAAGTATCAGGATATGCATACTGTTCCTGGATTTGTTTCAGATCTAAATTTGGCAATCTCAAAACTACCTCGGCTTAGGAACCAATATATATGTGGTGAATATATATATATATGTTTTTTATGTAATATATATACAAGTATATATGGAATATGTCTGGATACAGACATATCTAATCTGGATATGATCAAGTTTTTATTATAATACCCTATGTCATTCATACCAAGTCGTTCATAAAACAGTTGTTTCAGGCAATTAAGGTTCCAACATCAATCCTATCACCAGTGTGACCTTCCCACCACCAAGGTCTCCAATTTCCAACTCACCACCCAAGCCTACCCTTTAGCAGACGAAAGCAAATTTACTTCACATTGCTTGTTACATTACAAAGGCCAATGGAATTATCAAAAACAGAAAAATAAAAGTCAATTTTTGATAAATATAGGAATATATGATTATATGTGGAGCGATAGCACAGAGGTAGGGCGTTTACCTTGCAAGCAGCCAACATGGCCGACCCGAGTTCAGTTCCTCCGCCCCTCTTGGAGAGTCTGGCAAGCTACCGAGAGTATCTCGCCCACACGGCAAAGCCTGGCAAGCTACCCGTGATGTATTCGATATGCCAAATATAGTAACAACAAAGTCTCATGATGGAGACGTTACTGGGCCCCCTCGAGCAAATTGATGAACAATGGGAGGACAGTGACAGTGATATGTGTATGTATTCCGTATCTCTATCTATCTATCTATCTATCTATCTATCTATCTATCTATCTATCATCTATATCTAGAGTGGGCCCAGTAACATTGTGAGACTTGTTACTGTGTTCAACATATTGAATACGTCACAGGTAGCTTTCCAGGCTTTGCAGTGCGGGCAAGATACTCTCGGTAGCTTGCCGGTCTATATATGGAATCTAGTGATACAGCCAATGGGGCAGGATGGTCAATTCAGTAATGAGCCCAAAGATGCACTTCTTCAGAGTCAGGCCCCAAGATGCTGGAGACCATCATTGTAGGTATTCAGGAGATAACAGAACCACATCTGGTAGTTATGGGTAGCGTCTTCTGCTACACTGGGGACCACACAATGCTGTGGAGCAAGCCACTGTGTATGCAAGAACATACCCCTGGCCTCTATGCTATCTCTTTGCCCATAGAAACAATACTTTAGACAGGGCATTCTGAAGTTTTCTGCTTTCATTTATCTTTTTTAAAATACATTTAAAATACCCCAAATTTGTTACTTTTTTATTTTTAGAAGACTGAACTAAGCAAGCCCCATAGAGATTAAATTAGTTTAAAAGCTTAAAACAGTCAATAAAAGAGGTAATATCATATTTCATTTCTTCTGTCTTCTATTATAGTATATTATTTCTAGTGTTCTGCTGCAAATTGAAGAGAGTAAAATCAATCATACACACACAAACATACACACACACACATACACACACACACACACACACACATATATAAAATCAGCTATGTCATGATCAGCAAAGCTTGTATTTCCATTAACATCTTTCAACAAAAGTCTCTATGTAATGAAACCAATTTTTCTTTGCTGGCTTCCTGATTCCTGGATTACTTTGTTGGAATGAATATCATTGCTATGATAAAAAGCAAGTATCAGGATATGCACACTGCTCCTGGATTTGCTTCAGAGCTAAATTTGGCAATCTCAAGCCTACCTAGGACTAGGAACCGATATTATTGTGGTGAATTTTTGCTCCTAAGCTAAGGGGAAAAAACATAATCTATCAACTCTTACATTTATTCATTAGTCTATTTCTTTGTCATTTTTCCTCTCTTCTTCTATAAAATCCATTACTTTCTGATAATGTGTTATTGAGTAGCCTTCTGCTGGCCAGTCCTCCCTCCTAGGGAATGCCCTTTCCTTCTTGGCTACTTCTGGACACAAAATTTTGATCATATATACTACACTGGTTTAATAGAAGCAGTTTAGACAGAAAAAAATAGTAAATTAAATGAGCAGAATCCACTTTTATTAAAGCTGGATTAAAATACAAGTAAGGCTGCATAGTGGGTAATGATTTCTTATCTAATGTGACAATCTCTGTCTTCAATCTGAAGAGCTATTTTATTTTTATTTAACAAATTAGTTTTATAGTTGAATTAAATCCATTCTTTCTATTTCATTTCTGTTAGTCTCAATATGATTTTTGCTATTCTTTTCTTTATAAAGTTTCATTTGATATTACTCAAATAAATTTCAGCATTACATTAAATTTTCACTATCAATATTTCAACTACAATTTGTGTTATTTTTATTGTCTCTTTTGATGTTAATAAACTAAAGTGTATTCAAGTGAATCACAACCTACCTTTGAGTAATATTTTACTATCTCACAAACTGATACTCTATTTAACTCTCCATATACTTTCTAACTCTGTAATCTAACTTATTCACATTGTGTACTCTTTAATATAAAGTGATTATTTTTCATTTAAAATAACATGTAATAATTTATATGAATTATATAGTATAAATACCTATCACAAATACATATTAATAGATAATACAGTATGCATATATTATAGTACACATGAAATTAATTTCATAACTATGATGTTTTTTCTTTCAACTGAAAGGCTATCATTTCTCGTGTGATTCTTCTGGAAAAAATTTCTTTCTGTTTTGTTCAACTGAAAATGCTTTTATTTAAAAAGTAAACACACATACACACACTGCACTGGCTATAGAATTATTTCATTTACATTTTTTGTCTTAATTTTTATTTTTAATAAAATACTTTCTCTCTGAAATCCTTATGTTTTTCTCTTGATAAGTTAGTGCCAGTTCTTGCAATCTATTTTATATTTTCCTCTGCTAATTAAAAAATGATTTTTAATTGATGATGTTCAAAAGTGATACCAATTTGATATAATGCTCTCATATGGATTGTTAAGAATAATAACTCATAACAAGTATCCTGTAGTCCTGCATTGTACAGAATGGAGCCATTAGTCACTGCTCGAATCGAGATTAGAAAGAAATGTGGCTAGTCCAAATTGAGATTCTCTCTAAGAGTAAGATGAATCCCATATATTAGTGTGGTGAAAGCATGTAAAATATCTCATGAATTACCTTTTATTAGACACTTTTCAACATAATAATATTTTGTAAGCATAGATGTATTTAGAAAGGCGTTTATTTGATGAATAATTTTTTTGTTTCATTTAATCAATGCCTACCCTAAACTTCTTCACTGCAAAATGTATAACTGATTCTATTACTACTTGTAGAGTTAAAAATTCTAGAAATTATTACTATACAGGGTCCTAGAATCTAGCTAAAATTGGATAGGTTTACATTTGTTTATATCTTGACATTATTGTGATAGTAAATAATGAATAAGTGCAGTTAATTCAAGGTTGGATTACAATACACACTGAGATATGTGAGTAGAAAATTAACCCCCAAAGCATATTCTTCTACCTACTGAAAAATCTCCTGAGGTACTTCCTGGGAACCTGATACCCACTAACATTTGCAGATCATTGCTTGCAAAATAATTTGAAATCATTCCTCCTTGGAGAAAGAATATCAACCTCACGGAATTATCTAGATAATTTTATAACTGTTTCAGTGAAGATTTCTATCTCAAAAGAGATTTGTTTTAAAATTATACACAACTCATCACAGAAAGGAGAGGTTAATAAGATGACAATCATAACAGTTCTGAGAATTTCTTTCACTTGTGTGGGTGAAGACTAAGGTTGTCACCAGGTGGTTTCATTGGCACTGTGAGAAATTCTAGGGATCTGGAAATAGGAATGAATGTCTAAGATTTTGCTTATCAAATTATTTTTCGCCTGGCCTTATATTATATGCATTTGTGTATGAGATAGACATTCAAACCTGAAATTATTTAGAGAATAATATCTGATAACTCTCTCACCCAGGTAAAGATATTTTTAAATTTGGAAGTAGATATTGGGTAATCAAATCTCTATTATTTCCTGAAAATCATCATATGTTACTAAGTCAGAATGTAAAAATAAGGTGACTCTAAAATTAATAACTTTTGTTAAGCATTTTTAGATATATCTTGTTATTATAATAAATTTAAATGAGGTGTGATCACGATCATCTCATTGTTCACCGATTTGCTCCAGTGGGCCCAGTAACATTGTGAGACTTGTTACTGTGTTTGGCATATTGAATACATCACGGGTAGTTTGCCAGGCTTTGCCGTGCAGGCGAGATACTCTCGGTAGCTTGCCGGGCTTTCCGAGAGGGGCAGAGGAATCGAACTCGGGTCGGACATGTTGATTGCACGTAAGGCAAATGCCCTACCTGCTGTGCTATCACTCCAGCCCTAAAATGAGGTGTGATGTTTTTTAAAATTTTAATATTCCTGCAAATCCATGGTACTTGCTAAACTTTAGACTTAGTAAGTCTGAGTTTCTGTAAACTCCTTGATAGTGCTGTCCATAGCTAAACTCTAATTAGTAAAACATCTACACATCAGAACTTTGGGACTTTGGGGTGTAATTTTGTGTTTAAAATGTGAGAAACACTGATAGTAAAACTCTACAGTGACTCACAGATCTGCCTGCAGTTTGTGAGTAACAAAAAAACTTAAATAAATTATCTTTTCATGGTTCTGGAAATCTCTGCCACAGAAAAATTAGTAATTGTGGAAATAAACATATAATAATTTAATATAATAATACATAATATAATAATAATATAATATAGCAATATAATATTATTAATGTTATATATTATGTATTATATTATTATATAATATATTCGATATTATATATTGATATAATATATTGTTATATGTAATATATTATATATCATATATTATATTGTATATTATATATTATATTATCTATTATATAATTATATATTATATTATTATATAAAATATACAATATATAAAATTATATATTATATATTAATATAATAATATAATATATAAAATTATATATCATATATTAATATGATAATATAATATATTATATTATATATTATATATTATACAATATATTATATATTATATTATCTATTATATAATTATAAAATATATAATATATAAAATTATATATTATATTAATAATATAATATTATATTATATTATAATATAATATATAATATAATAAAATAATATAATATATTATATAATATAATAATATATAATATAATAATAAACAAATAAACATATAATTTCAAAAGATTAGCAAATAACAGTAACACACACAAAAACAAACTTGAATTATAAAAACAATAAAATGTAGTTACCATAGGATATGTACAAGTATAGTGAGTAAAATGTATGGGGGTCTATTGTATGGTGTTGCATGAACTCTAAATATGGCTGTTGAAATTTGCTCAATATTCTAAGCCAAAGTTATCTCAGGAAAATATAGAACTCTGATAAATGAATGCCCCCATGTATGGTAGGAAAATGACAGTTTATGGGAACACACATAAAAAATGTGATTATTTTACATGGATAAAGTGTCTCTGAAGATAATCTCAAAATAAAAAAATTAATGAAAACCAGTCATGTCAATTTCCTGAGTAGACAAAAACAGTTTGGTAATACAATCATTTCAAGTTTTGGTTTAATAATCTTAATTTATAAACTGGCATTTTGTTATAATTACAATGAATGTTTGCTAATTACTACTTTGGTGATTCATTGAGTTTACTTATGTTATTGTTTCACATTGAATACTTAATCTTAAAACGATCTTGAAATGGGGCGTTTGTTCTACAGTTTTTAAAATAGGAAATAATTTTTTTCAAGTTCCCGACAGAGACTTAAAGACAAAAGAGAGAAAAATGCACATGAAGAGTTACCAACCAGCCCATTCTTGTTGGTTTTGGAAAAGATGAAGGGAGATTCAGCTAAATAAGGAAGGTGACCTACAAAAGTTGAAAACAGGTAAAGCAATGGATTCTCTCCTAGATTCCTTATAAAATAAGGAAGTATTTCAAGCAACTTGATTTTATTCCCGTTAATTTCATACTGGATTGAATTCTAATCCATATAATGATAAGATAACGCGCACGAGCGTGCGTGCGTGCGTGCGTGCGTGCGTGCGTGCGTGTGTGTGTGTGTGTGTGTGTATGTGTGTGGCAGGGAGGGAGGGGTGTGTTTGCTAAAGTTTGGAGAGGGTGATAGTCTGCTAACTGAGCCACGTGACAGTGTTTGGTAAGGCAGAGATCCTCAGAACTTCCAATCCTAGGAACTCCAGAGATACCTTGAAAGTGTAGGGAAAAATCAAGTGTTACTTGGGATCCAACTCTGTGTCTTGCGTTTATTAGGCATTGGCACTTGACTGACTTTTCATAAATCTTCTTGCCCCGTAGGTGAATTTTAGGCCAATGTACTTGCGATAAATTGATAAAATTGAAGAAGCCAGTGCAAGTGATAAAAATGTGCTATCACTCTTCTAGGAGTCTATAGGAATAACTAGTAGATAATTTCTGGATTCTACTATGTACAGTGAGGTTTCTTTAAGATTAAGTATTTTTAAGCTACTAAAAAGTTCCTGTTTAGCGTAATGAATCATTCAAATCAGTTTTTTAGACTGGGATCTGTGAAGGATTGGAGAACCACCATGCATCTATAATCTTGAAAGTAAATGCTATTTTTCTAATGCTGGCACACTGTGCCCTAAGTCATTTGTATGCAAAATGCTTTGTAGGCCAACATTTTCTAGCACAGTAAGGCAGAAAGGGATTTGGAAGGTCTGGGAGAAATTGAGTTGAAAATTTAGTACACGGTTTTCCTCAAGTATTTATAAAATTTTATTATGAGAATCAACATTCTGTAACAAAATATACACTATAGTTACTTTAATGAGTTAGCAAGAGTAACAGATACTTGTCTACCTCTCATTGTCTAATGCTATGATTCTCCTCTGACATTTTTATTTCTTGTTTGCATTTCATACAGAAGGTGGAGGCTCTTTAACCACCATGAGGAGATACAACGATGGTGTTAGCAGTAACATACCTCTCCCCAAGACCAGTTTCCCTCTAAGCCTAAACACGTGCACTACCGTAATTGGAGGGAATTCACAATAATGTACAAACCCTGTTTCATAATCATAACTGCAAAATAAACTATATTAATATAGGCTTTTTCTTATTTTTCTTTCCTTTTGGAGCATATACTCTTATCTTTTCTTTTGAATCCTTTTAACCTTTCCTCCCATCCCCCATCTTTCTTTCTCTCAGGCAAGTGTCCACAGAATAATAATTTTATTTAATATTGTCTGTTCACTAATTTTGTATCTTTAACATTACAAACATGTGAAATCATGCAATAGTGTTTATTCTTCTAAAATTTTCTATATTATCTCTAAGTGCTCTTTCTGCTCGATTTTATTTATTTTTGTTTTGTTTTGGCCACACTTGGTGGTGCTCAGTACTTACTCCTGCCTCTGTGTTCAGGAATCATTCCTAGTTCATCTCAGATTATATGAAGTACTGCTGATTTAACCCAGTTTGGCCTCCCAAGAGGTTTACTTATCCAAATATTTATCAATGAGAACTTATGCTTTCATATTTTAACATTTGTAAAAATGCTGCACCAGACATTGGGGTGGTTACAACTTCTTGTGTTCTTATTTTGTATTGTTGCTTGAGATGTCAGTCATTTTCACAATTAACAGCTGCTATCTCCTGGCAGTTTGAATATAAGGAAAAGTAAAGGCTATGTGTTTATTATAATAGTTTAAATTGTTTAGTTATCTTATTAATTACCAATCTGTAGAAATGGGGCATCTGACAGTGTTGGGCTTTCAGTCATGGTCTGTAGAAAAAACTGTGAAATTATATAATCTATACATCAAAAATACATCAAAAAGTCCTTAGCTATTATAGTAAATGAAGTTGCTTAATTAGCAATATCTTTGAAGAATGATAAAATATGTTTTATTTTTAGAAAATTGTCTCCAATTTATATCATTGTGAAATTTATCTCTTTCCAAATTTCTTTAAAATATATAACTGGCCACCATTGTAACTCTCCACATGAGATACAATTTCTAGGACCTTTCCTTATTAAGTTTCAAGCCATTAACTCAATATTCGTTAGCCAAAATAGCACATATGACTAACTTCTAAAAATATTCTGGAATCCCATGAAAGTTGTGAGGATATTTTTCAGGTAAACCTAGAACAATATTGCTATGGAGCTAAGAGAATATTATGAATTCTGAGGTGTAGATACAAAAATTCAGGTGAGAGGAAGTCAATTGTAAAAACATATTAGCACTGCCCTCTCATTGTTCATAGATTTTCTCAAGTGGGCACCAGTAACTTCTTCATTGTGAGACTTGTCACTGTTTTTGGCATATTGAATACATCATAGTTAGCTTGCTAGGCTTTGCCGTGTGAGCACAATACTCTCGGTAGCTTGCCGGGCTCTCTGAGAGGGGCGGAGGAATCAAACTGGGGTCTTCCCAGATCCTCTGCATGCAAGGCAAGCACCCTACCCACTGTGCTATCGATCCAGCCCATGAGAACATATTAAACACAATAATTTATTGCTTAAGCCTAATCATCAGAATAAAGGAAAACTAGGGCAATTCACTGATACAATAAAGAAACCATTTCTTAGACCTTCATCACTTGTCATCACTTGTCATCTCATTGTTCATCAATTTGCTGGAGAGGGCACCAGTAACATCTCCATTTGTCCCTGTTGCATGCTAGTGTAGCCCAATGGCGTATTGGGGTCTCTTTCAGGGTCAGGAGAATGAGGCCCATTATTGTTATTGTTTTCGACATATTGAATATGCCACAGGTAGCTTGTCAGGCTCTGCTGGGCAGGCAAGATACTCTTTGTAGCTTGCCAGGCTCTCTGAGAAGGATGGAAGCTTCCAGGAGCTTTGTTTTATAGTCTCTGGATCTTGGCAATTGATGAGATCACAATGGCGCCAGGGGCAGTTGGTGGGTGTGACTATCAAACTACTGGAAAATGGGGTATCTGGATGGAGGAGGCCCAGTCCCGATTTGAGAGGGCTTAAAGATCTCATCTGTGGTTCCCGCATACCTGGGTTCCACTAATAGTTCCTTCATGCGTGAGGCTCATCCGAGTATGTGGAGAGTGGCCTTGAGCAAGGCTGTGGCTGGGTTCTGGAGGTTTTCGACTGCCAGGGTTCTGCTTGATGCGGGGAGTGGAACTCAACCCACCCCTCTCCATGGGTCCCTGGTGAAGACAGCCTGGCATGGGGACAGGAGATTCTGCCTCTTAGACCTTATATAAAGCAATTTATATAGCTATAGATTTAGTTTAAGAAAAACTAAACAATATGCTTGAAATGCTCTAACTGCAATATAGCATCTGCCTTTTGAGACATAATCACCTTAAATATAAGCAAAAATTGCACAATTATTTATCTAGGTATCAGAGGTCTTTTAAACAAAATATATACAATTCAGTATATTTTAAAATGTATGATTAATATAAGCAATAAAAATTATGACTACTGTAATTTAACAACTTAATTCTAGCATAAAATAAATATTATAAGTTTCCCCTAAGGAAGTATAGAATGGCAAGAAGCTGTCCCTTCACTCTACCAATGAGTACTTGGAAATGAGTTTAAGCTCATCAGAGTATAAATAAGACCCACAACATGAGTACTTCTCTTCTAGGTTAGGTTAATCTATGGCTGCTTCTATATCTTGTGAAATATCAGAAATAAGAATTTATCTGGTTCGAGAGAAAATACTTTTATTTTTAATGAATTATTAAAGATTGATAATGAGCCAATATGACAGCCTTGAATCATGGGATAGTAGATACAATGATATTTTGAAACTACTTCCCAATCTGTCCACAAACTTCACTAAAATGTTTTAAGTAGAGAGTATAAGCAAGTATGAATAAGTCTATGAGTGACATAGTAGAGCTAATAGAGTTTCTGTATGAGATTTGGGTGTGCAGAATCTTCTAAAGTTTGAGAGGATTTTATTAGAACTGATGAGAAATCCCTGGGGTCTTCAAATAATCCATGTGCAGTAGCATGATGGTCCTTCTCAAAAGTAAAGAAAATATTTGAGAGAAAGTCTACACACTCTGATGCCTTACATCAAGTCTCTCAGTGATTAGTAGCGAGTGGGGGGGGGGGGGGAGTAATTCTTAAGGTATAGATGTGCAGACATTACTAGTCTGAAAATCATGCAGAAGAATACAGAAAATCCCCCAGACACTCTGAGACCCATAGTAAAGTATGAGGCAAAAGTCTTACTTGGCTAGATATAAAAAGAGGCATGAGATAAAACTCCCCAGGGTATAAAAATGGAGAATATGTGAAATATGTGGACAGGAAAACAAAGAATAAAACAGGAATTCAGATCTGATATCTTTCTTTTAATGGAAAAGGTCTTAATATACCTTCAAATAATCTGAAAATTCCATAAACTGAATCTATACAATGGGACAAATTTTGGACCAAAATCAATTTTTAGACGGGGCTGACTCAGAAACATGTTCTTTTCTAGGCATAAACAAAGGTTAGAGATGGTGGGAAAGAGTTGTGGACACATTTGTGGTGGAGGAGTGTAGGATGACATTGATTTGTCCATTCAGCCTTTCTGCAGAGAGCTTAGGTTTATTGAGTTACCCCATCACAGTCCTCCCATTCCTCTGTGTTTATCTGTAACTTCTTTCTTTGTGCTCTGTTTACTTGTAAATATTGTTTTTCTCTTCTCCTTAGGCCCTTTGCATAGTTTATTCAGAGCAATGTCCTTTTTATATGGGCACAGGAAAACAGTAAATGCTATGCTTTTGTAACATGAGAGTCAATTGGCTCTAAATGATAATTTCCTCCTGGGCATCTGTTCTCTTGACCTAAGCTTCAGCTGCCTTTACTTCCTAGCACCCCCAAAGGCAGGGTCCTGACGAGGGACTGGATGGACCCAGGGCAAGTGTTGAGCTATGTGCTACCCTGGCATCAAGATGGGCCTGGCTAAAGTGCCTAATGCTTAACTATAGATTAAGAGCTTGGGTTAGGAATGATTAATCTGGCCTGAGCTATAGTCTGAGTCTGTGGCAAGATGTTTCAGGAGAGCTGTCCTACAAACCTCAATGTATCTCTAACTGTGTCCATACAAATATAAGTGGTATTACGATGCTGATTAAGTTATTGGACTGAGGGAAGAAGAAAAACACTTTAGGACATATTTTGCCCTTGGGCAGTCAGGAATGGTTTTGGGATACCCCTAGGTTGTGTTTCTGCCCTTGATCTTGGCAGTCAGGAAGGGTTTTCTTATGCTGATTTTGCTACCAGACTGGGTGTAGCATGGGTTCAGTGGCAAGGTGGAGAGAGACAAGTTGGGATGGAGAGATGATTGGGGAGAAAGGCAGAGTCCAGAGAGCTGGGATTGAGGAATGAGGGACTAGGAAGGGAGTGTGTGTGAGTTGGAGAGAGACGAAAGAGTTGGAGAGAGGAGAGCAGCAAGATGAGGTGTGGAGAGACTAGAAAGGGGGACAGAGGAAGAAGAATGTAGAATACAGGAGGAGGCATGAGGCATGCGGAGAGAGAGAGAGAGAGAGAGAGAGAGAGAGAGAGAGAGAGAGAGAGAGAGAGAGAGAGAGAGAGAGAGAGCCCAGACTGCGAGATGGAGTGCCGAGAGATGAGCAGGAGAGACAGGAGGAGACGAGAATGAGGAGCAGTATGAGACCAGAATGGGAGGTTCAGAGAGACTGGAACAGGCACGTGGGGAGAATAGAATAAACTGCAACTGATCAATCAACCGGCTTGGCCCTTATTTCCTCCTCTGTCTGCCCCATGGTCTGGCCTCCCAGCTAGCGTCCCAAGGATCCCCAAACCCGGGTGGCAAGGGGGACAACCATCAGGGCCCCCTCCTTAACCACCTCTAAGTTATACAGAGGGATGCAATAACTTTGTATAATACCTTATACTTTGCCATTGACATAATTATCTTGGTTCAAACTATAATAAATGAAAAAATTAAAAAATTCTGGCAGTTGGATAGGCCCCACCCTGAACAGAGCCCTGGCAGCTGAAGACCTCTGGTTCTAGCCACAGCCATGCTTAAGATCACTCTCCACACGTTCAGACGAGCCTCACACATGAAGGAACCAGCAGAGGAAACCAGGTGTGTGGGACCCGGGGCGTAGATCTCCAAGCCTGCTCGGATTGGGACTGGGGCCTCCTCCACCCAGACTCCCCATCTTCCAGTATTTAGGCATTACACCCACCAACTGCCCCCAGCACCGTGTAATTCCATCAACGGCCAAGACCCAGAGACTATAAAACCCTGCTCCTGGAAGAGACATCTTATTATCTAGTTTTAAATCTGGAGAACCTGAAAAACTATCAAAAGTATCCTGCCCACACGGCAGAGTCTGGCAAACTCCCCGTGGTGCATTCAATATGCCAAAAACCAGTAACAATGTGGGTCTCATTCTGCTGACCCTGAAAGAGCCTTGAATGTGGCACTTTGTAAAATCTGAGGGCTAGGACGAAGGAGATGTTACTGGGGCCTGCTCGAGGCAGTCGATTAACAACAGGATGACAGTGATACAGTGATACAGTTGCTTGTCTCACCTGACAGAATTAGGAATATATATATATATATATGTATGTACACTTACATTTGTACAAACATTTATAAGTTTTGCCTATATAGTAGTATATTTGTTAACTGAGCTTGGGTCCAAACATTTGCAACTAAATCAAATCCATTAATACATGATTCAGCTGCATTTCCCTTTCCTTTTTATATATGTAACTTCTGGGCCTAAAAATAATTCTGACTCACAGCATTTATTATCTATTCTTTTTTTTATTCAATCACGACATACAAATACAGTTTGATGATTTTTAGAATTGTTGCCCCATGCATTTCTGAAAAATGAGAATATAATGTTTATATATAGCTCCTTTTGTCTTTAGTCTTGTATTTCACAATCAAATGTTTTCCAGTTATTTAGACCAGTATCTTCTGCTTGATCCTTTTAGTGAGGAAAATCTATAAATTACAACAGAATTAACTATGAATTAACTTGAAAGTTAGAAGTTATAAGAACTCAGTATCTGAGTCCTAAAAATTTAGTTATCAACCGTAACTGCAGTATGATACAAGAAAGGAAGGAAACTAAACTTTAAGGTTTTAGGATGTAGCTGGCACAATTATATAAAAACTTTATTTTTTACTTATCCCAAATGCATATTTTGTAAAATTTGTACATCAAACATTAGTATTCAAGACTAAGGGATTAGTCTAAAAATCAGGTATATTGAATTTAAATCCCACGCTCTGAGGAAACAAAATGTTGGAAGTTATAGGATCACAAGTACAAGAGTCCTAACTTCAAAGTGAAAAAAAAAAGTCTGTGAAACTAGTGAAAAACATCAGAATGGGGAGAGTCTTCAAATACTTAAATGCTCTCAGGAACAATTAAGTTAAGAGTTGGGCACAGGAAAAGGAATACAAAAATTCTCACAGTTCTACACACTGGTTATCTAAAAGTGAAACAACTTAGGCAGGGATTTAAAATATTACCAAATCACTGAGGTCTATGGCTAGAAGCATCAATCAAAGAGGGCATAAAAAATGTCTCATAGTTGAGCCTAGGGACACATTATAAAATAAAGTTTGGTTAAAACATAGCTAGAGATCAGCAAATAGATTGAATATCCTCCAGCGATGCTCAAGGCAATGAGAGAGTTGACAGTGTTCATACACACGGCTCCAGATATTCAAGTAGTAGCAAGGCTGGAGATTTCTTGACAGGATAGCCTGTAATACAAATCAGCTAAAAAAGAAAACAGCCTTCTATTTCTCTAATTGTCTTCATCACACTGCTTATTGCCCATAAACATCGTGATCAAGTTTATAATTAACTATATGTTAATTAAAAGATTGGTCTATTAGTCATATGACTCAAAAGAATTTTTATGCTGTACATTTGAATGACAGCTTTTACCTATGATATTAAAATATAATGCTCGAGGCCCTCCCGTTGATCGTCGATTTGCTCGAGCGGGCCCAGTAACGTCTCCAATGGAGACTTTGTTGTTACTGTGTCTGGCATATCGAATACTCTCGGTAGCTTGCCGGGCTCTCCGAGAGGGACGGAGGAATCGAACTCGGGTCGGCCATGTTGGCCGCTTGTAAGGCGAACGCCCTACCCACTGTGCTATCGCCCCAGCCCATAATATTTATATTAATATTAATTAATATTAATATTATTAATATAATATAATAACATTAATATTAATAATATAATATTAATATAATATATAATAATATATTATTATAATATAATATATTATATTATGTATAACATATAACAACATATTATATAATATATAATAATATAATAATATAATATACAATATAATATGATAATATTATTATTAATTTAATATTAATATTAATATTAGTATTTGAGGGAAGAATTAAAAGCTTTTTATCTTTTATATTGTAAAGGCCAGAACATAATTGAGCAGACATAATAATTTGAGTATAAAAATTAAAACAGATCTATACATATATACATAAATGAAGTCAAGTATAAAACTAAATGAAAATTATCCTTTTATACTGGAAGTTTTTTAACATAGCCCTAAAATAAGCATATTTAAATTTTAGATTATTAAAGAGTTCACCTCTTTAAAAGTATTATCTACAAAAAAAAAAAACCATATATCTCAGTGAATGTGTTTTACAGTATGATCTAGCTTCAAAATACAACCGAAGGAGATCAATTCTAATAAATTACAGGCAAAGTTCTTTTTTTTTAACATAGAACATTGGTTAATATAAAGTATAATGATTATTAAAATAAGTAATTTATCAAACCTTTCTGTTTAAGCCATGGTGAATTCCTTGCTGTCTAGAGACAAATATTTGTTTTATTTCATGGGAACCAGAAATTAGTTACTCTCTCCATTCTGTGACTTTAAAATTTGTAAATATGAAACAACCAATATCTGTATTAGTTATGATTTGTTTAAGATTTAAGAGACAAGAACCCCCAAAACAAAATGAGAGTAAAACATAGAATTTTAATTCTTTATTATATAAAAGCTCAGATACATGGTCCATGGCCAGAGAGGTACTCTACAAAATTGGAAAGTTAGCTCCTCTTGACTTCTTGTGTCATTTTTATATGGCTTTCGTTACCAGTTCACTTTATGTTACATGAGAATTGCTCCAGTTGAAACCATATTATCTTTATTTTAGAGACAAGAAGACATAGCAATTGAGCGTTTTTTATACCCTTATTATTCCTTCTCTTAGATACACCTTTCATTATTTAATATTCTAAGAAAAAGCACATATTGACCAGTTCTGTGTGACCTGCAAATCGGTAATTTATTCTCTTTTCATTATTGCCCTTTTCTATGCTCTGGTATGTTGATTTGAATGGAGAAGACAGTGTATTCCCTTCCTGGTAATTTCTTTCTGGCTTTAGCCATTAGAAATCCCTAGCAAATTATTTAAAGAAACAAAACAGGTGAAATCAGGATACAGTGTTTATTTTCTTGAATTCTTCATGTTTCCCTCAGGCTGGCAATGTCCCTAACCAAAGGTCAGTGCTTATTTCAGACAGCCTTGTCTAGAAATTAATTCTCATTCTCTTTTCCAATCAACTTTCCTTCTCTTGTCCTTTTGCCTAAGTGATGGTGACAGCTTCACTGATGATTGGCCAAAATTCCTGTTTTAACTCTTTGTGTTTTTCTATACCTTAACCATCCCCCTTAATTAGTCTCTTTATAGAGACTTTTTAATCAATTAATCTGATTTTTTTAAAATTTAGTATGTTATCTGCTGAAATACTGACAGATAAAAGTTTGATTAGTGAATATATTTTTATTTTGATATAATTTTATTTATTTCACATTTTACATTTTCTTATCTAGCGGCAGGGCGTTTGCCTTACAAGCGGCCAACATGGCCAACCCGAGTTCGATTCCTCCACGCCTCTCGGAGAGCCCGGCAAGCTACCGAGAGTATTTGATATGCCAAACACAGTAACAACAAAGTCTCCAATGGAGACGTTACTGGGCCCGCTCGAGCAAATCGACGATCAATGGGAGGGCCTTTACCTTTTACCTTTATCTTTATCTCAGCAGTAGGGCGTTTGCCTTGTACGCAGCCGACCTGGCTGAGCCAGGTTCAATTCCTCCTCCCCTCTCGGAGAGCCCGGCAAGCTACCGAGAGCATCTCGCCTGCACGGCAAAGCCAGGAAAGCTACCCGTGATGTATTCGATATGCCAAATACAGTAACAAGTATCACATTGGAGATGTTACTGGGACTGCTCTAGCAAATCTTTATCTTAAATTTTAAATATTTTTGTTAAGATATTTTGAAAATGCAAATTAAACTCGTTTAATGTATTAAAAATGCCAACAGTGTAAACCATTAGCAATGTCAACTTTTTTTTTAAGTCAAATGCTCAACTCTTCCTCGTTGTAACATCCAGTCTATTTTCATAATTTTTTCATAAAAATGTTTTATGTTTCAAGGAACATTCAGAATGTTGAGAATAAAATAGTAGCACAAACCTTGAAAGTTAAATTAGTTAATGATGAACACATGAGATTGATCTGTATGAGTGATGAGTTCTATCCTGTTAGAGTAAGTTTTAAATATTAGTGAATATCTCAATATCCTACATATTACTGTTTAATTTGTACTAAGATGTGCAATGTATGTGACTTATAGTAGCCTTTAATGAAACAAGAAGCATGATGAAATATATAATATTCCTTTGGTAAACTTAGATTATTTAGATAGTTTTGACTGTGCTAACTGATTAAGATCAAAAATAAAAATCAGAATCAGTTCATTATGATTTCAGGTATATTCATGATCAAATTAAAAAAAAAGGTAAAGGCCCTCCCGTTGTTCATCAATTTGCTCGAGCGGGCCCAGTAACGTCCCCATTGGAGACTTTGTTGTTACTGTGTCTGGAATATCGAATACGTCTCGGGGAGCTTGCGAGGCTCTGCCGTGTGGGTGAGAGCGGTAGCTTGCTGGGCTCTCCGAGAGAGGCAGAGAAACTGAACTGGGGTCAGCCATGTTGGCCGCTTGCAAGGCAAAGGCCCTACCCACTGTGCTATCGCTCCAGCCCTGTACAGACACATATTCGCAAATTTAAAATACTTCATTTTATATTTTGGGGATACATGCAGCTTTCCTCAGAGCTTAATCCTGACTCTGTGCTTAAGGATCACTTTTAGAGGTTGCTTTGGAGATAGTATTTGTCCAGGTACCAAATAGGTCGGTAGTGTGCAAGGCAAATGCCATATGCCCTGTGCTCTCTCTATGATCCTACATTCACACATTTTATATTGAAAATTTTAACCTTAAAAATTTGCTGTGCCAGGGCTAGAGAAATAGCACTACAAGTAGGGCATTTGCCTTGCATGTGGTAGACCCGGGTTCAATTCCCAGCAACACATATGGTCTCCTTGAGCACTGCCAGGAGTAATTCCTGAGTGCATGAACCAAGAGTAACCCCTGTGCATTGCCAGATATGTCCCAAAAAGTAAAAAAAAAAAAAAATTGCTGTGCCGCATCTCAAATTCATTTAAAATTTTTTTTATTCCTGGACTAAATTGATTCTTCAGTTTTAAAATTCTCTTATCATCAGGAAGATTACTAAGAATATCTTTTTAAAATTGCTTATTTTAAATATCAGGTCAGAGAAAAAAAAGATTTTTCTCACAGAACTCTCCTTCAAGTATTACCACATTCCTTCCTCTAGGCAAGAGCTAGAGAACGTGATGTCATTAAAATTAATTCATCATTATACCTAATATCTTGCACAGCAAGAGCCTGGCAAGCTACTCGTGGCATATTCAATATGCCAAAAACAATAACAATAATGGGCCTCAATTCCCCTGACCCTGAAAGAGCCTCCAATACGGCAGCATTTGGAAGGACGAGTAAAGAGAGGCTGCTATAATCTCAGAACTGGGACGAATGGAGACATTACTGGTGCCCACTCGAGCAAATCGATGAACAACAGGATGACAGTGATACAGTGATACCTAATATCTCACTGTCATATATCATAATTTATAGTACTGCATGGAGGTAACTATTCTCTTTCAATGACCATATTTTGAATGTTTCATATATTTCTCTTGTATATTTGTGATAGAAACATAATAAAACCTATGTGTTTAGAGTACATTAATTGATTAAAAGTTGCTTTTGTTTGATATGTTGAAGGTTGTGAAACAATGCATTTGTGTGGGTGGTTAAATAGTACTCAAAAACATGAAAGCTCATGTTCTGATAACTATCTTACCAGATAGCATTTGAACATATGAAATAAAGAACCTGACCTTACCTTTGGGCTGGAGCAATAACACAGCAGTAGGGCGTTTGCCTTGCGCACAGCCAGCCTGGCCAAGCAGAGTTTGATTCCTCCGTCCCGTGCGAAGAGCCCGGCAAGCTACTGAGAGTATCTCACCTACATGGCAAAGCCTGGCAAGCTACCCGTGACATATTTGGTATGCCAAACACAGTAACAAGTTTCAAAATGGAGACATTACTGGGCCCGCTCGACCGAATTGATGAACTATGGGAGGACAGTGCAGTGACCTTACCTTTACCTGAGGAATGTATCTCAGCTTCTGAACAATGGCAAAGTAATCTTCATGCCCTTGGCTGTCTTTCTTAAGAGTATTTTTATTTATCTAAAGGACTTTACCTCTAGTGTTTAATGATATGACTAAGACTTTGAAGTATGCAATACTTAGTTTCCAGTGAGTTTCTTATTCAAAAGTCAATCATATGAAAGTGAAACATTGAGCCCCAATCAGAATTCTAGGCACTGAGAGCTGATATATGTCTCAGTGACAGAGCAGTTGCCTTCCATGCCTGAAGCTCTGGGTTTGATTACTAGCAGTGTATGCCCTTTTGAATGCCAAGATGTAGCCCCTGAGCACCACCACCACCAAGTCTCTCTCTCTCTCTCTCTCTCTCTCTCTCTCTCTCTCTCTCTCTCAATATCTCTTACACACACACACACACACACACACACACACACACACACACACCACACAAACACATGCACATATAGTCTGGACACATTCTAGATAAAATGCTTTTGTTTGGAAAATCCTGCAAGTATTGTCATATGTTGATGCCATGATTCTCTTCCATTGACTAATTTTAGTTTTATTCCTTCCCACTCTATAACAATTTTCAGTTATGTAGGTCCTTCTAATGATTTATTGAACTCGAAAATGATTACATACAATAAGTGTCAGAAATGCTGATAGTCTTGTGGACTGCTTCCAAACTTTCTAAAAGCTCACATATACCTCCACCGCTACCTTTAATGCTCTTACTAGAGAATATTAGATTTCGTAAAACCATTCCTAATCCAGTTCCTTAATATGTTGTTTAAGGAGTACTAGTTAGCTGTCCAATTATTAAAGCAAGTATAGGGAGTAACAAAATAATCTTAGAGCCATTTACCCTAAGGAAAGAGGAAGCACTGGGTCAGAGAGGATGCAGCTGGAAACTACTGCCATAGCAAGTGTTTAATTGGAGTACCAGGCAGAAGGTTATCAAGCTACTATGGCATTATGGACTGGCAGAGCTCAGCAGTCTACACTACCCCAAGGTATAACACAACAAATATCAAGGGAATATGGTTGTGATGCATTAACTAAAAACAGTTGCATCACAGAAGGAAAATTAACCATCTGAAAAGTATAATGGATTTGGAAGAACTGTAGAAAAACTTAGAAAATTATAGTTGTAGCTAAACATTTGAGTTTACAATAGAAGATGTGGTCTGCAAAAAGAGCATCGCTGTGCTAGTTTTTAATTGGATTTTACATAAAATTAGAAATGCATTCATCTGGAAAATAATTTCCTCTGAAGAAATACTAAGTGTGTAACACCTTATAATTAAACTAGAGCTTAAAATTTATGCATGTACAAATACACAAATGTTTGAAAATAATTCTAATAAATTAGTAATAATATTTAAGTTACAATAGGAACTGAAATTTTTATTTAGCACAGTGGCTCAGAAGTCTAGAGACAAATCAATAAAAGGTTAACTAAAACCAAAACAAAGCAAAAACAACTGCTCTCTTTAAATTACCTTGCTTGTGTCACAGAATGTGAACATGCAAGAGTTATCAGTGAGTCACGCTTAGCTGTTTCTCCCATCATTGGTAAAATTCTCAGAAGCAGCAGCTTGCTCAGCACTTAATAGCAAAATCAAAATGCTGTGTCAACAATAAAAATTAGGTTTCTGCTCCTTTAAGTTAAGGAATGAACCAAAACATTAATTAAATGATGTGGATTTTAAATGTATAATATTAGCAGTCTCTACACCCAACCTGTGTCATATAAATGAATCTACAGAACACTACAGCTCCAGATCTTTTGCTTGCTGCTCCTCCAATCCGGGTTAGGCTTGCCACTTGTTGACATTGCTGGAGCTAATCAGAAATGGGAGGCAGAAACCGTCCCGTCCAGTTAGCTCCCAGCAGCTCCCAGAACTGACCTCACCATATAAATGGGTCCACACCACAGCTCCTAAAGCATGAAGCCACCGAGAAGAAAGAGAATAACCTCACCCTAATCCTTCACATCTTCTGGAGGTCTAACTACAAAGACTCACCCTCAGCACAACAAAAAAACTAGAAAACCCCATGGGAAGTTGGTGTAAAAAACCACCAAGTTCAATGAGCAAAAAAGTATTACTGAAGACATAAATACCACTAAACCCCTAGACAATGTTTTTAGTGACATTGTAATGAGGATATTCAATGAGTTCAAAGAAATAGTAGTGTAGATGGTCAACAAAGCACAAGAAAATATAAGAATCAAAGTGAAAAATATACTACAATCAGAAATGACAGAAATAAAGAACATGGTAGGTGATACTTAAAAAGAACAAGTCAATAGAGGCTCCAAATAGCAGAATAAAAGAAGCTGAGCAAAAGATCAAGGAGTTCCAAGATGCGAGAAAGAGGAAATTGCTAAGAAACACATGAGGTAGAAAATAGACTGAAAATAAAATGAACAGCAAACCAGAGAATTACGGGAGGAATTCATGAAAAACAATATAAGAATTACTGGAGCCCCTTAGTAATAGAAAGGCAAATCTGATGAAGAAACAATACTTAAATAATCAATAAGAATATCCTAGAGATGAGGATTGTTCACACCAAGATCCAAGAGATTCGACGGGTTATAGTGAAAATAGACTCAATTAGAAAAACTCCATCTTGTTTGCGTAGGGCCCAGGTCTCTGAGGCATATGTTAATGCAGGAAGAACAGTGGAATCAAAGAGATGTGCCCGGAGCCGGAGGTTCTTTGTCCTCTTAGCTATTTCTTAGACGTTCTTGAAGGCGTTCCAAGCCGCTCTTTTCCTCCTGCGCAGCTCGGGTACCAGGTCATTTGTCATGTTGACCTCTCGACCTAGGTACACATAGCTGTTGCATTCGGAGATGGTCGTTCCGTTGAGAGCGAATGGGGCGTCAGGAACGAGGCTGTTTCTCATAAACATTGTCTTCGCAAGATTCAGCTGTAGTCCTACCTTTCCACACTCACGGTCAAAGTCGGCCAGCATTTGTGCCGTTTGGCTGATGTTTGGTGTTATTAAAACAATGTCATCAGCAAAGCGGAGGTGGTGTAGTTGCCGACCATCTATCTTCACTCCCATTCCTTCCCATTCCAGTCGTCGCATGATGTTCTCCAGGGTGGCACTGAAGAGTTTCGGTGAAATGGTATCACCCTGCCGCACCCCTCTCTTGACATCAACGATCACTTCTTTGTAGAATGGTGAGATCTTGGTAGTGAATCCGCAATACAGCTCACAGAGGATCCTGATGTATTGGGCTTGAATGCCCTGATTGGCTAGGGCTTCAATGACCGCTTCCGTCTTGACAGAATCAAAGGCCTTCTTTAAATCAATGAACGTTAAACAGAGCGGCATCTTGAACTCCCGAGAAACCTCAATGAGCTTGGTTATCGTGTGGATATGGTCGATGGTGCTGAATCCTTTGCGGAACCCGGCTTGCTCGCATGGCTGTCCTTCATCTAGTGTTCTGCCAATCCTATTTAGGATGACTCGAGTGAACAACTTGTAGATGATAGACAATAGGCAGATCGGGCGATAGTTGCCAATGTCATGGATGTCTCCCTTCTTGAACAGTAGTACGGTCCTGCTGGTTTTCCATTGGGACGGAACCTTGCATTCAGACAGGTAGTGAGTGAAGAGCCGAGCCAGTGTATTGATGAGTACTGTTTGCAGGTTCTTCAGGTGTTCAGGTCTGACCTTGTCTGGGCTGGGTGCTCTTTGTTTCTTTACCGACGAAATGGCGTGTCGGATTTCAGAAGGGAGAACGTTGGGAAGGACATATCCATCCTGTGGAATTTGGTATGTCGGCAAGTGCACATGGCTATCGAAGAGATTTGAGTAGAAGTCATGGATAATCTTCTCCATTGCCATTCTGGAGGATGTGATGGATCCATCAGGACGTCGGAGGGCAGTCATCTTGGTCTTGTAGTTGGCGAAGGACAGGCGGGCGTTACGAATACTTTTCCCGGCTTCTGCCGCATCTACCAGTACTTCTGCTCTTCTCTCTTTGAGGTCTTCCTTGATCACATCTCTGCACTGCTTTGCAAGCTTGGACATTAGCTTGCGGTTGCCTGAGGCATGCGCCAAACCACGCTGGCGAATTAGCTCAAGAGTTTTCAAAGATAGGCGATTTTTTTTGGCTATCTCTCTCTTGGCGTTCCTCGCACATTCATGGAGGTGCTGAACCAGTCGATCGTATTCCTCGTCAATGTTGTCAACAATGGCATCTTCCCATGTTGCCGCAATAGTACCAAAGAGTTCAGGTCTCCCAAAGAAGAATAGAAAGAGCTATGCTTGGAATATCACATTTCACTCAAATGAGAGAAAGAATCCGGAGTTCTGACATCCGTCGACGACAAGAATCAGGGATGCTGTCTCATTTGCCAAGGTGTCGAAAATCAGATGGGCTGGTCACGTAATGAGATCTAAAGACGACCGCTGGACTAGAGCTGACCGACTGGATTCCACGGGATGTCAAAAGACTGCGTGGCCGCCCACCTACCAGATGGTCAGACTTCTTCGTCAAGATCATGAACGATCGGTTTGAGGCCCTTCATGTTCCCGGAGCGAACAGATGCCATTGGGCTACACTAGCACGCAACAGGGACAAATGGAGACGTTACCGGCGCCCGCTCGAGCAAATCGACGACTAACGATTTGCTAAGTTTGATAAGTTAAGTGATTAAGTGATTAAGAAAAACTCCAACTCATATTGTACTCAAAACAACAAAACAAAAAAGATTAAAAACAGAATATAGTCAATGCTAAGGTCAGAAACAGCAACAAAAAATATTTTACAAAGAAAAACCTAGGGGGCTGGAGCGATAGAACAGCGGCGAGGGTGTTTTCCTTGCACTCAGCCGACCAGGTTCGATTCCCAGCATTCCATATGGTCCCCTGAGCACCTCCAGGAGTAATTCCTGAGTGCAAAGCCAGAAGTAACCCCTGAGCATCGCCAGGTGTGACTCAAAAAGCAAAAAGAAAACAAACAAACAACAACAAAAAAAACCCAAGCAAACAAAAGAAAAGAAAAACCTATAAGATGTATGAATCTATCAAATTGAACTCTGTGAGACAGGAGAGAATAGAGGAATACAGTACAAATAATGAAATAAACAACTCACCAAGAATACTCTATCCAGATAAATAACCATTCATATTTAAAAAAACAATACAGAACTTCATGGACAGGCAACAGTTTAGGGAATTCATAGACTTGAAACCAGTTTTACAAGAAGCACTAAAGGTGCTTATTAAAGGAGCCTCAAAGGGACAAGATAGACTTCTTAGCCTGTGGCATTGAGTGTGGCACTCACTCATGGTGCTCATGGTTGCCCTCCTGAAGAAATGTTTATTTCTAGCTTGCTAGAACATTTAAAATTTTTTAACAATGAATTGACATCTTCTTTTTATTGTTTAAAATTTCTTAGCAATCAATCTATACAAACTGACTTTTATTGATTTATTTTCTGAAAGTTACATTTGCCATACTGTAAAAACTATGCATGTTGAAGGTTGTGTGCTCGAGGGCTCTCTGGATGGCTCTATCTCACCACCCGTGTTTGGTGCTCTTTGTATGGCCTGGATCGGGAAGGCTGTTGGCCAAGGGCAGATGAAGGAAGAGATGAGAGCCAGGCTGGATGGTCTTCCTTGCAGTTTATTCCAATCCTCTCTTCATTCACTTCTGTATCTCTCCTTCTCTCTCCCCAACTTCCTTATCTCTCCAGGGTGACACTGCCCCCAGTCAGGTATCCAAATCAACATAAGAAAGCCCTTCCTGAGGGCGCACCAAGTTCAAAGGGAACATCACCTAAAAGGCATTCCAAAGCCCTTCCTGACTGCCCAAGGGCAAAATACCTCCTAAGGCGTTTTTTTCTCCTTTCCTTAGTTCAATAACTGCACCATACCAATACTAGCTATTTTTGTATGGACACAGTAAGAGATAACATTGAGACTTGTAGGGCAGCTCTCCTGGGAACATCTTGCCACAGACTCAGACTACAGCTCTCAGGCCAGATTAATCTTTCCTAACCCTACCAGGGTCCAAATCTAGTTATTACTTTTTGGATCATGACAGCGTTTGTCCATGACCAAGCTCTTAACTTATACTTAAGCATTATGGCGTTTTGGAAACGCCATCTCAATGCCAGGGTAGCACTTAGTTTACCACTTGCCCTGGATCTATCCAGTTCGTCGTGGGGACCCTGTTTTGGGGGGGCTGTAGGAAGAAAAGGCAGCTGAGGCTTAAGTGAGAGTACAGAAGCCCTGGAGGGAAATATCACTGAGAGTCATATTACAGAAGCATGTCTTCTTGTGTCCATACAAAAAGGACATTGCTCTGAATAAACTATGCAAAGGACTTAGGGAGAAAAGAAAAACAATATTTACAAGTCAACAGAGCACAAAGAAAGAAGTTACAAATAAACACAGAGGAATGGGAACACTGTGACAGGAGCAACCCAATAAACCTAAACTACCTGAAACTATGCAGGAAGGCCAAACAGTGTTATCCTACACCATACGTTTAATTTTTGTTGAGAAATTAATGTGAAATAAATTTGTTATATTCTTACCAAGGGGACAGGCTCAGGTGTGGGAGAGAACCTGAGGACACTGGTGGAGAAAGGTAGGCACTAATGGGGAAATTGGTGTTGGAACATTGAATGCCTGTAACAAGTTAATTATGAATAACTTTGTAAATAACAGTGTCTTAATAAAAAAATTAAATAATAAGTAAATGTGCAATATTAATTCAGATGATGCAAATTTAATTACCTGTTTTTAAAATTCTGTGATTGAATTTCTGATTATTGTTTCTGTGTAGTAATGAAGATCTGTGATCAATGTTCCTATTAAACTGCAGATGTGTAGAGGTATATATATATATACACACACACACATATATATATATATGAAAATCATTTCAATTTATTATCCAAGAATCATCAGTGTCCCGAGTTTAGGAAAAACATTAATCACTCAGCATGATTCTCAAGGTCCTGTCTACTGAAAAAGATCTAAAAGTACATTGGTAACGTATAGCAATCATTGATTATGAACACTTGCTGTGTGCTGCCTCACAGAAGAAAAAGAGGAAAACTCTTGCCAATTAGATTTGACCTCACCAAACTGGTCAGTTATATAAAATACTATTTAATTACATGAATGAAATTTATCACTGTTGAGAGACAGTAAGGGACATAAAAGGTTTGTATTTGCATACTTTGAAAATTTAAAAAGAATGGTCTTTATCATTAGTAAAATGGTAACATTTTATCAAGGATAAAATATTCCTAAGATACTAAGGCTTACAAACACCTTTTTGGCACCTGCGGTTTGGCTTATTTTATTTACAGTGTCAAAACAAGACATAATGCATGTTTCTGCATGGTCAGAGTAGGTTTTTGCAATGTATTTCAGGCTTAGAGATAGAAAGCTCTGACTGACAGCAGAATGACAAGGTTGGTAAAGAATAGCTCACCAAAAACAGTCAAGGCAACCAACTGATGGAGAAATCTGAATTAATATTTCTATCAGGTTCTTAAATCATTGCACTTTGGCAGCAGACTGAAGAGAGGGGGGGACAGAAAAGAAGGGAGAATGGGAAAGAAGTGTAACACAAAGACTAGAAATAATGATGCCATAGGCATTTCAAGTGATGCAAATAAGTCCCTTTCATAAAATTCCACCTGTGTGTGCATGGTAGTGTTTAACATAATAGTGGAGAAGTAACCATTATTGATGGCTGTTCAGCCTCTCTCAAAGGGAGGTAAAGCTGAGTGCTTCTCCAGTATGTCCTTATCTCTGTGAAGCAGCAGCAGTGAGAACATTGGCACTCCATCTGTGTTAGAGTTTCTGATCATAGCAGCTGAGGAACAGCAGGCGATAGATTCCTAACCTCTGGAGAGCTGGAGCAATCAGACAGCCAAGAAATAAATGCTCAGCACAAGCAATTCATTGCATTGCCCTGTTTTCCTACCTAGATCACTCTGGAAATTATGCATTATCAGTTTCAAATCATATACTTTAAGTTGTCTGATGTTTGAAGCTGTGTTAGTTTTGGGCTGGTTGCCTGCTTTTAGTGAGTTACTGATTCCAGTATGTAATGAATATTGTGCCTTTTATGTTTGTTTCACTTCATTATAAGGGACAATGTTTACATAATTATTGTTGCATTTTGGCAATTTGCCCTGTGTGAATATGCTTCCTATTTGGGTGAGTGTTTTTTGTAAAATAACAAACTTTTAAATAAATTTTTAATTGCCTCATATTAGTTGTTTAGTTGTTGTTGTTTAATGTGCTGTTTTGTCTTGGGATTTTGTTTGCTCTGTTAGTGGAAGAGAGAAAAGAGTGTTGTTGTTGTTGTTTCTTTCCCTTCATACTTTAATCACCCTGAGAAATAATAGGGAAGTAATGGAAAATTCTGGATTGATAAGTGTCTTTATAATTCCCTTTCCCAATGTTACCAACTATAAAACCAAACTAATCATTATTTTCATATAAGCATACTAATTCTAGAACTTTGGTTATAGGAAAATGTACTTTAAAAAGAAAAAACAAAAGGTATCCATTTGATACTGACTCTGGATAGCAACAGCATTTTCCCAAGAGAATAAAAATGTCAGTTTTGTTCAGCTAGTTTACTTGCTGAGCTGTTCACAACATTTGCATATAATACCTAGCATTTTGTGTTCTTTTAAGTTTTCAATGGAATGGTGCAGGTTTCAAAAATTTCAACTTGAAATTCATGAGATAAATAAAATTCATGTTTAAATTGGGAAACATTTGGCAGATGAAGAGACTTTTGAAGTCCTTTGTTCTGTTGGCACACATTGCATACTTTGGATTTAATTATGACTTCAAAAGTTTAATTTTCTTAGAAGTACTCTTCTTAATGTCCAAATCCAGATATGTAATTTTTGTAAATAAACCTCTTGACCTTGTAGTATAGCAGAGAATGCTTCCTTGATATATGTCACTTTGGCACAAGAATTTATTTTGAGCTGATGGCAATTGGGAAGAATATGTAAGAATAACTCTACTCACCCTATATGCTTCAAAAGATATACATTTTCAATTGTACCCACCCCTCCCCTCCATTCTCTATCAGCAAGGACAGAAGTTAATTTGGGAACAAGAATATTTTATACTTATCAACATGAAAACTATACCAGATTAATCTACAAAACTAAACTTTGCTAAAACTGGCCCTTATTTACTATTTTGCTATCATTACTTTTCCATGGTTTTAAACCCAGAAACTCAAAATTCTTCTCCTTTGTCTTCTAATTGCTCCAAAATTTATTCTTTTGATTTGGTATTGCATAGGCCTGTCTAACCAGGAGTTGATCATCTCTGGATATTCTCATGTGTACAAATGATACATGGGTTAATTAACCTCTGGTTAATTAGATTTTGTTAGTCCAACTACAGGAGCACAGCTAGAGAATCTAAAAAGTTTAAAAAGAAAATTTTCCTCCTCTACAAACTTTGAGAAAGATTGTGTGTTTGGGGCATGTCATATTCTATAACTGTTTTATGCACAGTTCTAGAAGACAGAGTTGCTGCAAAATTTTACAGAGTTATAGGAAGGTTTCTTTTATTCATTCACTGGATGATACTTGAAATTTAATATTTAATACAGTAACTAGCAAAACTAATTTCTATAAAACAGAAAACTCATATGAAGAATATGTAAAGAGTGCTCAGCAGGTTTCAGCCTTTTATACTCCAGAGTGCATGATTTGTTCAACAAATTTCCAGAGTACTTAGAGATGATGAAATGATAAAAGGACATGAGGAAAAAAACTGTCAATGAGTGAGTAAGGAGCATAATTAGGAAGTAAATTGACTAGAATTTAGAATCTGACTAGTACTTAATATTATTGTTTACATTAATATGTAGGTATCATTATATTTAAAATATTGTATTCAAATTCAAAACTAAAAATAAATTACAATAACATCTTCATAGTTCCATTCTATACTCAGAGTTGAATCAGGGAAAAGAAATACCAGGAGTTACTGCAGAGGAAAGTGCTGGGGAAGAAATAATGTTTTAAGAAGGGAAAACAGAAGTAGACAAAGTCTGAGCAATTCAGAGAAAAGAAAAATAATTTATTTCATCAGCACTTTCCCAAGACATGTTGGTTGTTTTCATCTTTGTTTGGGGTTGGCGGAAACCATGCTATGATCAGGCATTAAGACTAGGTCTATACTCAGAGATCACTTCTGGTGGACTTGGGGAATTATGTGGACTGCTGGGAATTAAATCTAACTCAGCCTTGTAGAAAGTTAGCACTCTACTGGCTATAAAACTGCTATTCCAAGCCATGTTAAAATATAAGTCTAGGCTATATATATATATATATATATGTATAACATCTTCATAGTATATATACATATATATAGTATATATACAGATATACTATATATACAGCCTAATATATACATATAACCAGATACTGTACCCAAAAGTAAACAAATTCCATTTCTATAACTAAATAGAAAATTATGATTACAAAATATTCTACAACAAAAATGTTAGTAGATACAAATCCCAGCATTGTGCAACATGTTTTAAGCTACTGTCATTGATTCACCTCATATGATGACCACAAGTAGAGTCATATTAGAAACAAGTATTTCTTTTATTGATAACATGGAGCTTAAATAAAAACTATTTTTATGGTTTTGAAGTGTTATCATCATGAAAGATTTATACGATCTCTACCGGTACCAGATAAATACCTCACCAGCAGACCTCCACTACATCCACTACCTCCACTATCTCCACTACCCAGCCACCACCATGCTCCAGGACATTTTCTAGACACTCGGGCTGAGACTCACACATGAGTGAAGCCCACAAAACCAGGTTAGTGGAACTCTGTGACCTTGGACTCCAGGCTCAACAGACCCGGGAACAGGGATTCTCTGCCTACTCCAACCAGTCTCCAGCAACCAAGGGATTAAAATCAGGAGCCCCACTCTACCCTGCCCTGTCTGCTTCCACCAACCGCCTGTGACCCAGGGATTACACACAGAAGACCCACCCTACTGGTACCAGATACATACCTCACCAGAAGACCTCCATTACCTCCACTATCTCTACTATCTAGCCACCGCCACGCTCCAGAACGCTTTCTGGACACATCATAAGACACTTAATACCCATCTTCCAGGATTACAGCACCATATCTGGTAGGGTCCAAATATGGTTTGAACCATGGAAACACCTACAAGGGCGATTAGAGGCTGCCCTATAAGCCTCTATCCCTCTCAGAAAGCCTGGCAAGCTACCAAAAATATCCCCCATGCACAGTACAGCCTGGCAAGCTATCCGTGGCATATTCGATATGCCAAAACCAGTAAATACAATGGACCTCATTCCCCTGACCCTGAAAGAGCCACCAATACAGCAGCATTAAGAAGGATGAGGAAGGAGAGGCTGATAAAATCTCAAGGCTGAACTAGGCTGCCAAAAGGAAGAAAGACAAAAATGACTGTCTGGACTTTCAATGCACGTACACTGGCATCAGGTGCATCCATTGAGGATCTAATGGTGCAAGCACAAAAAATCAAGTACGACATTATTGTTCTGACCCAGATGAGAAGTCATCAATCACATCATGCTATTTTTGACACTGGAGAAGAACTGTTCCTCAGAACATGCGAAAAAATAGGTGTCAGTGGTGTTGGTGTCCTTGTCAACAGGATATTGGCCATGAACATTGATTCATATGATTGCCTAATAACCTGAGTTGTACAATTACACTTGAATAGATATGTCTCACTGGCAGCAGTTTCTATCTTCCTTGTCTACGCACCAACATCCAATTATGATGCAGGAGAAATTGAGAAGTTCTACATGAAAATGGAGAAGTTCTATAGAGACCACACCTACAAGATCATTGTTGGTGATTTTAATGCCAAGATAGGATTAAGAAGATCAGCCAAAGAATTATACAATGGAATCAATGGCCTAGAATGGTACTAACAGGGTGAGAAACTATCTGACTTCATCATGTCGACCAAGAAAATCCATGGTAACTCACAGTTTCATAAGGCTGAATCTAAATGCTGGACATGGGAGTCTCCTGGGGGATGGTTCCAAAACAAAATTGACCACATCATATTCAAACTACTGTTTTGCCTGACTGATGTTGCTGTTGTCTCAAAATTCCAAATGCGATCAAACCACCATCTCCTTTGTGGAAAATTCTACTTCACAGAATGGGGAGAAAGGGCTGCAAAGTTTAAGAAGAGAACTCCCAGAACAACCACCAACTGGGAGCTCCTTGGCACTATTGCGGCAATACGGGAAAATGTCATCTTTGACAACATTGACGAGGCATATAATCAACTGGTTCAGAATCTACATGATTGTGCTAGAAACACCAAGGGAGAAATAGCCACATACATACACACACACACACACACACACACACACACACACACACACACACACAATTTGCCTGTATTCAAAAATTCTTGATCTTATTCGCCAACGTGGCTTAGCGCAAGCCTAAGGCAACCACAAGCGAACGTCCGAGCTCACAAAGCAGTGAAGCAAAAGTGATAAAGGAAGACCTCAAAGAGACAATAGCAGCAGTGCTGGCAGATGCGGCAGAAGCTGGAAAAAGCATTCGCAATGCCCGCCTGTCCTTCGCCAACTACAAGACCAAGATGACTGCTCTCTGACATCCTGATGGATCTATCACATCTTCCAGAAAGGCAATGGAGAAGTTTGTCCATAACTTCTACTCTGATCTCTTTGATAGCCACGTCCACCTGCCTACATACCAAATTCTGCAGGATGGATATGTCATTCCCAACGTTCTCCATTCTGAAATCCCACACGCCATTTCATTGGTAAAGAAGCGAACAGCATCTGGCCCAGACAAGGTGAGATCCAAATACCTGAAGAACCTGCTCATCAATACACTGGCTTGGCTCTTCACACACTACCTGTCTGAATGCAAGTTTCCTTCCCAATGGAATATTAACAGGACTATACAACTGTACAAGAAGGGAGACTTACACAACATTGGCAATTATTGCCCTATCTGCCTGTTGTCTGTCGTTTACAAACTGTTCACTAGAGTCATCCTGAACAGGACTGGAGAACACTAGATGAAGGCCAACCATGAGAGCAAGCAGGGTTCCACAAAGGATTCAGCATGATTAACCATATCCACACAATAATCAAGCTTATTAAGGTTTCCCAGGAGTTCAAGATGCTGCTCTGTCTAACATTCATTGATTTTAAGAAGGCCTTTGATTCTGTTGAGATGGAAGCAGTCATCGAAGCCCTAGCCAAACAGGGTGTTCAAACTGAATACATCAGGATCCTCCGTGAGCTGTATTACAGATTCACTACCAGGATCTCACCATTCTACAAAGAAGTGATCATCCATATCCAGAGAGGGGTTTGACAGGGTGATACCATTTCACCAAAACTCTTCAGTGCCACCCTCGAGAACATCAGGTGATGACTGAAATGGGAAGAAATGGGAGTGAAGATAGACTGTCGGCAACTAAACCACCTCCACTTTTCTGATGACATCATTCTAATAACACCAAACATTAGCAAAGTGGCACAAATGCTGACTGACTTCAACCGTGAATGTGGAAAGGTCCGACTACAGCTGAATCTCATGAAGACAATGTGTTTGAGAAATGGTCTCATTCCTGATGTTTCATTCGCTCTCAACAGAATGAACATCTCCGAGTGCAACAGAATGTGAACCTAGGTCGAGAAGTCAACATGATGAATGACCTGGCACCTCAATTGCGCAGGAGGAAGAGAGCAGCTTGGAATGCCTTCAAGAGTGTCAAAGAAATAGCTAAGAGGACAAAGAACCTCTGGCTCCGGGCTCATCTCTTCGATTCCACTGTTTCTCCTGCATTAACATATGCCTCAGAGACCTGGACCCTACGAAAACAGGATGAGAATGCTATTTGTATCTCCCAAAGAGGAATCGAATGAGCTATGCTTGGAGTATCCCACTTCACTCAAATGAGAGAAAGAATCTGGAGTTCCGACCTCCATCAACGGTCAAGAATCAGGGATGCTGTCTCTTTTGCCAAGGCGTCAAAAATCAGATGGGCTGGACACGTAATGAGATTTGGAATCAACTGCTGGACTAGAGCCTTTACGGACTGGATTCCACAGATGTCAAAAGATGGCGTGCTCGCCCACCTACGAGATGGTCAGACTTCTTCATCAAGACCCTGAATGATCGGTTTGAGGCTGTTCATGTTCCTAGAATGATCAGACGTCATTGGGCTACACTAGCATGCAAGAGGGACGAATGGAGACGTTACTGGCATCCTCTTGAGCAAATCGATGAGTAACGTATGTCAAGTGATTAAGTGATCATCATGAATCTTTGCATTTATTTTTATTTACAAAAAGTTTTTATGATGTAATTCACCCCAATCATCAACATTTTTGGTATTCTTGTATATTTTTGGCTAAAGAGTTAATATTTTGTCACCCTAATAATGCTGGCCTTGCTGCTCATATTCAAGTTTCTCGATCATTGGCAATAAAGTTAACAGAAAGGACAAAGTAATTGTGTAATTTGCGATAATTTTATAGAAAGATAATTATAATTTGTGATTCATGTTTTCTTCCTCACAAGGGGCCTTATAATTTTTTAATTATATTTTTACAGTGATTAGGACTTTTATTACCACGGTAATTTGAAGTATTTATACTTTGCATCTTTATCTCCTTTATTTTTAAAAAATAATGAGTGATATTTCATCATTAGGAATCATTTTTTCTATAAGAAATTTTTAGTCATAAATTATCTGGTTAAGGAAATCTATGCTTATTTTGTGAACAAGTTAGTCTTATAAGACTAAATGCCTGAAGTTATCAATGGTGTTTTCTTCAGGAACTGATTGACCTCTTTAATTCTTTACTATATTACCAACAACACTAATTAATTTTTCTATATGTATTTCTATTAGATTTCTGAACAATGTGAATCATAATAATTTGTGTTTTGCCTTTTTGTGCTCCAAATAACCAATCTCCTAAATTTCACTGACTTGGTAGCCCTAACTTATCAAAGTTATTTTTTTTTGTTTATTGGGATCTACTTGTTTCAGTGTCATTCTGTCCCCCATGAAAGTACATTGACAAAAAAAACCACTATGTGTTGCATAAATTTGTGTATCAGATGCTAGTCTCCTAATTTGAATATACTTCTATATATTTCTTTTATGTCAGTTCTGTACTGCCTTCATCACTGAAACTTATGATAGTTCTTTAGACTAAAAATCAGAGCTGCTGCTAGTTCATTTCAAAAAGCACTTCGATGTTTCTAATTCCTTTTCATTGCCTAGAAGCTTTATAATCTTTATTCCTATATAAGTCTTGCAAAGGTAAAGGTAAAAAGGTAAAGGCCCTCCCGTTGATCATCGATTTGCTCAAGCGGGCCCAGTAACATCTGCATTGGAGACTTTGTTGTTACTGTGTTTGGCATATCAAATACGTCACGCTTGCCAGGCTCTGCCGTGAAGTCTTGCAAAGATTGGGATTTATTAATTTAATTCACATGTTTATTCAAATATAAAACTATTGCCCCATTGTTTTCTGAATATTTCAGAAGAGAAAAGTACTAAAATTTTGATATCCACTAAGAATGTCATTTTTCTCTATGTTTTTTATTGTATAAAAATTGAAATATTGAAATAAAAATTGCCATCTTAACACAGGTCAATGGATTCACAGTAATTGAATACATTCACAATGTTGTGCAATCATTACCACCATTCAGTTTATATTCTTTTCAGCTTTTAAAACTGAAACTCGATGCCAAATATTCCTTGTCCTTTTCTCCTAAGCCCTGGTGATAACAACTTGACTTTTTTATTCCTTTTATTTTTACTATTTATAATTACCTTGTATAATTTAAAATATATAGTATTTGTCATTTTATGACTGGTTTATGTCATTTAGGAAAATATCCTCAAGGTTCATTCTTATCTCAGAATTTCCTTCTTTCATAAAGTTTAATAATTCTTCATGTATATATACTCTATACTTTATTCTTCTTATGCATTTATCTGTAGATGAACTGTGCACTATTTCTGTTTTAGTTCTTGTGAATGTTCTACTTGAACATGGGTATAGAAATAAATTTTTAAAACCCTGTTAGTTTGCATGCATACAGGCCAGGTTTAATCCCCAGCATAGCATAAGGTGAGCTAAGCACCTTTAGGAGTGACCCCTGAGCTTAGATCCAAGAATGAACCCTGAGAACCACTGGGTGTTGCCCCAAAACCACCTCCCCCCTCCTCTCTAAAAGAGTGTCAGTCTTCTGGTTTCATTCTAATTTTTTAGTAATTCTTTATCTATTCAGCAATTCTTGAAACTCAACATGTATTTTATGAATGGTTTTTCTTGTCCTGAAAATAAAATTAGGATTTTATAGAAATTGCCTTGACTTTGTTGGTCTCTTTGAACAGTCTTAATACCTTAATAATAATAAATTTCAAAACCTTGAATTCAGAGTCTTTTCATTTATGTATGTCACCTTTATGTCATTATTATGTCATCTTCCAGCAATGTTTTATCATTTTATTGTATAATATTTCAGCTCCTTGGTTAACATATTAGTATTTTGTTCTTTTTGATGTCAATGAAAATAAACCTTTTCGCAATTTTTTCTTTTCATATTACTCATTATTATTGTATAGGAACACAAGTTGTTTTTGTATATATGTATTTATTTATTTTAGTGTTTGTGTCACCACTGATGTTGCTTAGAGTCAACTCCTGGCTCTGTGTTTGATGGGTTGCTCCTGGACTTTTGTAGAGGACCATGCAATGCCAGAGATTGAACCCAGCAGGCCTCTAGCATGCTAGGACCACTTAAATTATCTCTCCAGCGCTGTAACTGATCTGTGTGTTTATCGTATCCTTTTGTTTTGATAAATCATTTATGGCATAAAATAATTGGGAAAGCTTAGTATCTTTTACTAAGGTTGTATATAGGACATATATGGTCCTGCCACCTACAGTCACAGACAATTATATTTCTATACCAAATTTTAAGCCTTTTTTTCCCTTATCTAATTGTTTGGGGTAAAACTTCTAGAACTTTTTAGGATAAGACTGATACAACCAGACAATCTTGACTTAATTTTAGAGCCAAAGATTGCATTGTCTTTCACTATAAATTAGTTACATTCATCAGGGTTTCTTATATCAGTATTTCTTTTAATTCTCATTTACTTTTATCTCAAAAAGATGAAATATTGTCAAATATATTTTTTTCAGCTATTGATATGATTGTGTGATGTCCTTATTGCTACTGTATTTGTGTATATCATGAAGATTTTTTTTATTTTGGACCACCCTTGCATAACAGAAATAAATTCCACTTGGTCACAATGTGCAATCCTTCAATATGCTGCCAAATTCAATTTACTAGTATTTTTCATGATTTTAAAATAAATGGTAAAATTAGATATTGATCTGTAGTTTTTTTCTTGCAATGCTTTATTTAATTTAGATTGAATGAAAATTCAGAGCAATTCTGGCCCCAAAGGGAAAAAATAAAACTTGCTTTTTCCTACGTGGTTTCTAGAAAAATTTGATAGAATGGTGTCTATTATTATTATTGTTGTAGTTGTTGTTGTTATTGTTGTTTTTGTTGTTTGATTTGAGGTTTCACTCAGCAGAGCTTCGGGCTCACTCCAGGCTCTGCATTCAGGGATAACTCCTAGTAGGGCTCAGGAGACCTTAAGGGGTGCTAGGGGTCAAACATGAGTTCGCCCTGTGCTAGGCACTTTATTTCCAATAATTTCATATGTAGTAACCCTCCTCCCACCCCCCCACCACTTGTCATGTCCTGGGACCCATACAGGAGTATATAGAGCCCTAATTTAAAAAAATTATTTAAAAATAACTAATTTAGAGAGTATCTCATAAATTACAAGAAATTGTTGGTTTCTGGTATCACTTCTCAATAGGCTTTAAGAATCCTTAAACTCCAGTCTCCTGCCTTCTACTAATGACTGGTTCATGCACCCCTTAGATAAGACTAAAACCTTGCTCTTCTGATTTGAAATGTCCAGTCCAATCCTTTCTCAGAACACTGAAGCATTACAATTAGAGTTACATTAGAATTCTTATGAATTCTAATAAGAAATATTCATGATGCCTTTCTTTTCTCCCCCGCTCTATATTCATTGTCTTAACCTTTGTATGTGACTTAAGGCATACCACATACTTTTTCTAGGACTTGTGAGGAATTAAATGTATCCAGTTCAGTTTCTTTTGAATCTGTTAGAGAGTTGCTCCTATGCATTAGCTTGTGCTCTACTTAACAGATAATAATTTAACCCAAGTTATTTAATTTGCTGCTGTTTATGGTAATTTCTTATAACACTTTTTTTTGTTTCTGTAGAATCAGTAATAATAGCCTCTTTGGTTTTTATTTAGTAACTCAAGAAATTATTTCATGTCTTGTAATTACACACTAATGTAGCGAAATGTGGGAAATCATCCCCTTAATAAAGCCCCAAAGCTGGAATAGTGCCCTACGTTAAACAAGTTTACTTTAGGCAATAGGAGCAGCAGAGATGTGACCATTAGATTACCAATTTCAATGCTAAACATTAAAGAAACTTGATGATTGTCATCCTATGGACAGAGCTATGCAAATATCCTAGCCTTTGCTCTTAATGTACCTGATAATTGTTCTTAACATAACCCTAATGCAAACAATAGTTCACATGGCCGAAACCAGGGAGCCAAGATGGAGAGAGCAGAAGTTGTTTTCAATAAATGGCCAGTTTATCCCCTTCCTTGGAAATGTTAAAGCTAACTTGTCACAAGGATAAGCCCAGAGTCTGTCTGGCTCCTTGCTGGACAGAGATTGAGTTGCCAATCTAACTCACTTTATTGTGATTAATTGCAACAAAAGGTAAATCTCTTTTTTGTTTCAATTTTTTAAAAATTAAATTTTAATTTATTTTCTCTATAATTTTTTATTTTCATCTCTGCTCCAATTTTTATTATCTCCATCCTCCTGTATAAGTTTTGATTCAGTTGTTCTCTTTCTAGTCCCTTAATGTAAATTTTATTTTCTTAAGATTTTAATTGTGATGAAAGTACTTTATTCCAAAATAAAATAATAAAATAATTATATTATTTTATTTCTATAAATTTTTCCCTTAGGATTAATTTTTTCTGAAACCCATAAGGATTATTTTGTCACATTTTCATTTATATTTATCTTTAAGCACTTTACTCTTTTGATTCCAAAGAATTGAAAGAGATATGCTTGGAGTATTAAGTTTCACTCAAATGAGAGAAAGAATACGGAGTTCCGACCTACATAGACAGTCAAGAATCAGGAATGCTATCTTGTTTGCCAAGGCATCAAAAATCAGATGGGCTGGACACATAATGAGATTTAGAGATGACTGCTGGACTAGAGCCATTACCGACTGGATTCCATGGGATGTCAAAAGATTGAGTGGCCGCCCACCTACAAGATGGTCAGACTTCTTCCTCAAGACCCTGAATGATCGGTTTGAGGCTCTTTGTGTTCCTAGAGCGAACAGACGCCATTGGCCTACACTAGCACATGACAGGGACAAATGGAGACATTACTGGCGCCCACTGGAGCAATCGATAATTAATGGGAAGTCAAGTGATAAAGTGATCAAGCACTTTACTAATTTCTCATGTAAGTCTTTTTAACCGATTATTTACTTAAGAGTCTAACCTGGGCTGGAAATGTGGCATCTGAGTTAAGATCTTGCATGTATAAGATCTAAGTTTATTTTATTTATTTATTTATTTATTTATTTATTGTCTTTTGGATAACACCCAGCAATGCTCAGGGATTACTTCTAGATTTGCGCTCATGAATTACTCCTGGTGGTGCTTGAGAATGCCAGGGATTGAACATGGGTCGATCGCATGCAACACAAATGCCCTATCTGCTGTACTATTGTTCCAGCCCCAAGATCTAAGTTTAATCTCCATAACTCCTAAATAAACTCATAAAAAATAAATGTGTTAATTTTTTAAAAATTGGTATGTGTGTGTGTGTGTATGTGCGTGTGTGTGTGTGCGCGTGTGTATGTCTTGTCATTGTCCCTGGGTTCAAACACAGGTCCTCCATATACAAGTCATGTTCTTTATCTCTGTGCCACATCTTTGGCCCCAAGACTGTCACTGTCATTATCACTGTCCTCCCGTTGTTCATCCATTTGCTTGAGCGGGCCCAGTAATGTCTCCATTGTGACAATTGTGACACTTGTTGTTACTGTGTCTGGCATATCAAATATGTCATGGGTAGCTTGCCAGGCTTTGCCCAGCAGGCGAGATACTCTTGGTAGCTTGCCGGGCTCTCCGAGAGGGGCAGAGGAATCAAATGGGGGTCAGCCAGGCTGGCCCTGTGCAAGGAAAATGCTCTACTGCTGTGCTATTGCTCCAACCCTTATTTATTATTATTTTTGGCTTGTTTTTAGGGTTACACCCAGTGATGTTGGGGGGTTACTCTTGATTCTTCACTCAGAAATCACTCCCCAAGACTATTATTTAAAATTAAAGCATTTTTTTAATGTAGGAGTACTGCTATTTATGCAGCCACTGATTAGCTGATTGAATTGGGCATGAACTCCACCTTACTTATTTTTTCATTTTTTATAATTTTATTTATTGAATCATCATGAGAGCAGTTACAAAGCTTTCAGGTTTAAGTCACAGTCATACAATGAAACACCCATCCCTTCACCAATGCCCATTCTCCACCACCAAAACCTGCAGTATACCCCCATCTCACACCCTCCCCCTACCTGTGGGGCAGATGATTTTCACATTACTCTCTTTCTACTTTGATCACATTCAGTATTTTGACAGCACACCCACCATTATTATTTGAGATTTTACCCCAACACTCAGATCTGCTGAAAAGGCAACAGTAGACAATTTGTTTTCTATTGCTGGTTATGAATAAGATATGATGCCACGTGGCTGCAGTAGCGGCTGCACGATTTTGAAATTCCTAAATCTTAACACTTAAATCTGGAGGGATTTCTGCCAAAAGCCATTGGGTTCTGAGATATGTTTCTTAGTGTCTGGGATCATGTCCGTTAAGCAGCTTGATCAGGAGCCAGAGAGGCCATTCGTGGGCGACGACTTGGGGTCTCGTTGGGGTGGGGAGGAAAGGGTCGGCTCTACCCCCATCCTATGAGGACCAACGTGTCTCGTCACTGAGGGCCCAAACCTGACTGTCCAATGGCCTCCAGAGGATGGCAGTCACTGAGTCGCCTGGGGGAGCAGGCGGAGGGACAACACCCTATTCCCTCTGGGATGGTCCCGCAACATTCTTCAGGTCTGGACCCATTTCTGCCAAAAGCCACTGGGTTCTGAGATTTGTTTCTGAGTCTCTGGGATCATGGTCATTAAGCAGCTTGATCAGGAGACATAGAGGCCATTTGTGAGCAGCAACTCAAGGTCTCGTTTGGGTGGGGAGGAAAGGGCCGTATCCAACCCCATCCCCTGAGGCCCCTCATGTCTCATCATGCGGGCCCAAAACTGACTGTCCAGTGGCCTCTGGAGGATGGCGGCCACCAGGCTGCCAGGGGGAACAGGCCAAGGCACAGAAACTATTCTCACCTGGGTTTGCCCAGCGCCAATAACCTACTGCAGGGACCATACGCATTTCTACCAAAAGCTATTGGGTTTTGAGATTTGTTTCTGAGTCTCTGGGATCATGGCCATTAAGCAGTCCAATCAGGAACCAGAAAGGACATGCCTCCAATTATATAGCTGAACCAGAGGTAGTTTGTGGGTGTGTCTCCCACATAGCTAACTTTTGGCCGTTTACTTTCTTGGTAAACTTTGCCCCAAGTTTTTGGGGTCTGGCCAAAGACACAGCAGCAATTTTGGGGTATCTGAAAGTCTGATGGTGCCATTAGGCTGCTGATGCACTCGCCTCACAGATTGACCTGCTGGCGGCACCATACCCCTTAAAAGCATATATTTTTACAGTTTTACTTGACCCTCAATTTGTATTTAATTGTCTCCTAGGCAAAAGACAGTTGATTGCATGAATCATATTCATCTCTGTATTGTTTATTGAGGAGTTTCATCACATTTAAAGTCATTATTGACAAGAACGTACTACTCACATTTTGCTATTTGTTTCCTATGTGCCAAGTAATTTTTCCTCATAAATCCTTCATTGCTTTCTCCTTTTATATTTTTTAAATTTTTATAAGAGAAAATTTTTTTCAGTATTTTACCATTTCCTTCCTCTAGCATCCATATTTACTTTGGGGGTAATTATTCAGAGATCACTCCTAACAGACTCAGGGAACCATATAGGCTGCTAAGGATCAAACCTGAGTTGCCTGCATGCAAGAGAGTCGCTCTACTTACTGTTGCCAAGTCCCTGCACCCCATTAAGTTTTTGATGTTCTATAATTGATGTATTTATACATTGCTTCCCCAAATACAAACAGTACTTATTTTAAATTCATTGGCTTTCAAATGTTATAGAATACAAACGGTGGGACTTCAAGCCAAAATTAATGTCCATTTGGGTCCTTTTTCAGTTACTTTTTTTTGAGGTCAGAGCTTATTCAATATAGTGCTCTTGGCACTTAGGTTGCCCCATGTAAAAGCTAGTTAGTTCATGGATTTTTCTGAGTCCTACTGGGACCCACCTTTGGGGATGCAATGTTCTAATGTCAATCTAAGGGCAACTGAAACTTAAGTCAAGTAAATATAATAGATGCAATAAATATTATTGAGTTCATTAACTCCCATATTACAAAAGCATAGCATTAGGCTGGAGCAATAGAACAACAGATATGTCAGTTTGCCTTACATGTGGCTGACTGGGTTCAATTCCCAGCATCCCATATGGTCCTCTGAGCACCTCCAGGAGTAATTTCTGAGTGTAAAGCCAGAAATAACACCTGTGCATTGTCGGGTGTGACCCAAAAAGAAAAATAAAAGCATAGCATTGACTATCTTCCTGTGTCTATACAAAAAAAAGGACATCATTCTAAAATAAAAATATGCGGAGGACATAAAGGAAGGAGAACAGCAATTATTTTATGTACATATACAAAATCCAAAGTCATCAGAAGCTTTGGCTTTATAAGTTATGGTGTTTGATTTAAAGATATCTGTGACTAACTGATAGGGGAAGAAGAGCACAAAGGAAAATATAAAAATTGGGAGTGCCTGGGTGAGACAGTGTGCCTCCATAAGCACTGCATAGACCTAATTCAATTAACCTAAGCTCCTTGTGGAAGGAGAAAAAACAACCAAATGTTAATCCTAAAATGCTTGGAACTGTAACCCAACACTTATATATCTATAATTTAATTTTATTTTTCTTCAGAATAAATGTGTTTCTCAAGCACTTCTTGATCATATTAATTTAGAAATTCTTATCAGTATAATCCTTCTTTACTCCATTTATCCCACTCTTTTCTCTCTGTCAATCTTGCTTTAGTCTCTGTAAAATCTTTAGTTATTTTTCTCTGTTATCGATTCTTTGAGTAGTACTTTCTCTATGTTTAGTCTCTATCTCAGAAATACAATTTTTACTATCCTAAGTAGTAATAATGTAATTGTTAGATGGGTAACTATATCTATAAAAGACAGATTTCTTCAGCTCCTTTAAAACTACTTACATACAGATCATATGTAAGTAAGTAAGTAAGTAAAGGCCCTCCCGTTGATCATTGATTTGCTCGAGCGGGCCCAGTAACGTCTCCATTGGAGACTTTGTTGTTACTGTGTCTGGCATATCGAATACTCTCGGTAGCTTGCCGGGCATATGTATGTAAGTTAAATTGACATGTACAACTTGCAAAAAAGATTTTTTTTTCCCCTTGGAGCATTGAATCAAATTTAGAATCTCGGACATAGTAGGTATGTTATCTAACACTGATCCACATGCATCCCTAACCTGAACCACAGTCCTTAAAAGGAAAGGAGAAAAGCGTCCCATTCTTCTTAATTTCAGGGGTTCAGTGAGATACACATGTGATGGCAAGGTATATAGTACCCAAGCAGGACACATATATACAGGCTTAGTGATGATGCTATAAAAATAAATCAGGTTTGCTGACAATGCTTATAAGCACAGAAGCCATGAGTTACTTGCACTTACAAAAGAGAAATCAATCTGTATCTTATATGAACTGTTTTTTATTTTGAATTTAGTTGCATCTTTCTATATTCTGTTCAGTATGTATATCTAATAAACTCACATAGTCAAGGGTTTTACTTTATTTAACATATTTTTCATTTTCACATCTTCTGTTTGGCCTCTTCAAATATATCTGCTTCTTTATGCCATTTTATCCCTTATGGTAATTGATTTCTTCTTTCCTGATTCATTCAATTTAAAGCTACTTATTTTATAGTCTCTGTCAGTCAGAATTTGATCTGAGAAGAAGAACTACCAGATTTGTGTATAATAATGGATTTTTATAGGGATTTTCCCTTGTATTTTTGTGGAAGTTGGTTAAATAATCTTTATAATCTTTATAAGGTTATGATTTCTGGGTCTGGTGTTGAGTCTAAAGTCATCAGGACAAACAGTAAGAAAGAAAATATGGGTGCAAAATGTGGGGAGAAGAGAATAAACCAGTACCTGCAAGAATAAGCCAGAAACCATCTGGACAAGTCAATGCTTTACTGTTTTCAAGTTCCCTACACACAAATTTGGGATAATATGCAGGAAGAGCTGCTGGGGGTGCAGGCGGGGTGCATTAATTTTGTATATGGACACCATACATTTAAACATTATTGTGACCTATTACTTAAATAAAATATAAAATGAGTGAATAAATTTTTTAAAAAGGACTCTCACAGGTGTGATATTATTGTGCCTTAATCCATGTAATATCTCTTTGGCTCCTTTATTTTAATTTTTAAAGTATGTTATAATAGAGTTATAAAAATATTACATATTTTGAAGGGTTTTTTTATATTGCTCTTCATCTGAGAGGCTCTGGATACGTTTTACGTGATAGAGCCCATGATTTATTTACAAGTGTAAGGCCGAGTTACGTCCTCTTCACTATATGTCCCACCAAGTGTTGGGTACTCCTCACAAGAATATACATTTGATAAACATCATTATGTAAGTTTTAATGGGTACGGCATATTGATTTGATACACTTACATTACATTATTGGATATTTCATTCATTCATTCATTCATTCATCATCCTGTTATTTGTCGATTGCCTCGAGCAGGCCCCAGTAACGTCTCTTTCATTCTAGCCCTGAGATTATATTCAAGGCTCTTTAGGAGAATGAGACCCATCATTGTTACTGGTATTTGGCATATTTGGTACGCCACGGGGAGTTTTCCAGACTCTGCCCTATGGGCAGGCTACATTCGATAGCCTGCAAGTTTGTCCAAAGTAGGAATGAGATAATAAGATATCATAAAAAGATGTCCTGATAAGATGTCGCGCTGCCGCAAATGCAGCCGCGCGGTTCCGGGGGCTGGATTTTATAGTCTCTGAGTCTTGGCCGTTGATGGGATTACACGGCGCCAGGGGGTCAGGTGGTGGGTGTGACCCCCGCCTACTGGAATTTGGAGGATCTGGGTGGAGGATGCTCGACTCCAATTCGAGTAGGCTGGGAGATCTCGGCCCCGGAACCCGTGTGGCTTTGTCCCTCTGCTAGTACCTTAATGTGTGCGGAGAGTGGTCTCAGCATGGTGGTGGCTGGTCCTGGAGGTCTTCGGCTGCCGGAGCCCTGTTCGGGGCAGGGAGGAAAGCTCAACCCACTCCCCTCCAAGGGACCCCGGCGAGGAACAGCCAGGCGCAGGGGCAGGAGACTGCATGGGTACGGCATATTGATTTGATACATTTACATTACATTATTGGATATATCAGATAAAAATTCTTTTGTGCCTACAACAATGGGATCATTACTATAATTAGTATAATAAATTAAATACATGCCCCAAATATTTTTTTTTACCTCTTTGCAATCCTTCCTTCCAATGTCATCCCAGGCCTCCACAAGTAAATTCTGTTACTTTTTTCGTGCCACACTCAGTAGTGCTCAGAGTAGAAGCTCATGCAGTGACAGGAACTGAACTCAGAACTCCTGCATACAAAACATGAATTCCAGCTCTTTCATCCATTTCCTTAATTCTCCATAAAAATGTCTGATCTTGCTATTATTATATATTTGCTATTATTTTATAAAGCTTTATATTGCTGGAATTTTAAATGGAAGCATGCAACACATAATTCTAAGCTTTTTTGAGTATAGTTATGTATTCATCCATGTTGTTTCATGTATCAGCAATTAAATGAAAATTATTGGTGAACAGGATTTTTCAGTATGGCTATATCACTATTTATTTGGCCTGTTGATGGACAATTGCACTATTTCCAGTTTAAGCTTTACAGGAAAGTTTAATATAAACATACACATCTAAGTCCTTCTGTTAATATATACTCTTTTTTTCACCTAAATAAACACCTAGAATTCAACGGCTTCATTATACAGTAAATACTTAATATTTGGGGGGATTTTTCCTACTGCTGCTCTGAGAATCTGAATTTTACGTCAGATGATAATTACCAGCTAGGTTAGTAATTCAGTGCTAGGGGGCGAAAGGATGAAGAGCTGCTCAGGATGTGCAATGCCAGGGATCTCTAGGAACACACTTGTGGTGTTTGAAGAGCCTCCAGGGTAACACTGGCCATGCTTGGGAAGTATGGTGATTAGGATCAAACCAAGAAGAGGTATATTCATTCCATGTGCCTTAGTTGTTGTATTATCTCCTTGCTTGATATTTGATATTTTTAAGATATCAAACTGAAGAAAATTTAGTGTGTCAGGCTGGGGGGTTTCTTAGTATTTGTGTTCAGTGGTGGGGAACTGCCTCCTTGTCCTCCCACAGAGGAACAAAGAGACAGAGAACACAGATTGATTCAGTGAATGACGGTGGACACTTAATTCAGAACCGAGTAACATACTTAAAAAACATCTGAGAGAGTTCAATATAGGACTGCACATAGTTGTGATTGATCATTTACAGAGGCAAAATGTTTCAATGGAGCTAATTCTATTGGGGAAATTAATTCAAGGAAATGCTACATCTGAGACCGTACTGCTATACTGAGAAATTCACTCAGGGGTGACAAGTATCTATATTGCTTTTCTCTTTCTCTTGCTGCTAGCATGTACCCAACAATTAAGTTTACTTCTTATTAATATTTGCAGCTATTTGAATAAACATAATGAGAAATATATATTCCAAAACTTGGTCCTCTGGGGGCAGAGGTTAAAAGCCAGCTGAGTTTTTACCGTAAATCTCAGACTAAGACCTCAGACCAGTTTAACTTTTCCTACCCCATGGGGTCCTGTCTTTTAGGTCATTATGGTTTGTATCAAGACTGTGCCATATGATTACAGAGCCATATTGACAGGAATCAGTTTTGGAGGTTTTTTATTTGTTTAAGGGGTGTTTTTGTTTTCGTTTCTTGGATTTTTTGGTTTTGGTTTTGGTCTTGTTTTTGTTTTTGTTTTCTGCTTTGCTACTTTCTCAGGGTCCATCCAGAGATCCCTTAGTGGGACCCAGTTTTTTGAAGTCTTTTTGTCATAGGAAATTATGACAAACACCTATAGGAATAGATATATTTCAAAGTCAATTAACTCCCAAATAGTAGGAGTATAATGTTTATGGACTTTCTGTGTTTAAACAAAAAAATATTGTTCTATAAAAAATATGAAAAAGTTATAGGGGAAAAAGAAAAGCAAGTAATTCATTACAAATAAATACAAAATACAGAGTCACCAGAAGGTTTGACTTTATAAATAACATAGACTGAGTTGGGGGGATTTAGTAGCTAACAGGATGAGAGGTAAAGCTCAAAAGAAAGATTAAAGATAAACTCAGGGTTGCCCCCCCCCCCCCCATGAGCAGCTCTCTGGCAAAGCCATGGCCCCAGAGGTACACAGACATAATTCAGAACTCAGCAGCTTGTGGCAGAAATGTGAATGGACTATACATTAAACTATGGTGCTGTGCCCCACCCGGGATGGAAAGGGTGTCTGTCTCTTCTGCCTTCACCCCCCTTCCCAGGCAGCACAATGGCTGCCACCTCAGACCTTATTGGACAGTCAGGTATGAGCCGGTGGTGATGGGGCAACAGCAGCCTCTGGGATGGGGGGCAGAATCAGCACATCCTTCACAACATACCGAGGCCACGAATTGACCCCCACGAGTGTCTCTCCGGCACAGCCGAAGCCCCAGAGGCACACAAACCAATCTCGTAATTATCCGGCTTTTGCAGAAATCCCTCCAGACTTAATTAGTAAAATATCAGAAATCCGAACCGCACAACCGCTATTGCGGCCAGGCGACATCATATGGTCTGCATAACCAGTAATAGAAAACAAATGATTTCACAATGCCTTTTCAGCAGTTCTGATTGTTGGGAGGAAATTACAAATAATAGTGGTGCGTCTTTTGTCGAGATAATGAATGTAATCAAAATAGAGAGAGAGAGTTAAGTAGAAATCATCTGCCTCTCAGGCAACAGAAGGGGTGGAAAGGGGGTTATATTGGGGTTCTTGGTGGTGCACTGATGAAGGGATGAGTGTTTGATCATTGTATGACTGAAACTTAAGCCTGAAAGCTTTGTAACTTTTCTCATGGTGATTTGACAAATAAATTTAAATAAATAAACAAACAAACAAATAAATAAACTCAGGGGATTAGAAGTGCTCATAAGAGCATTGCAAGCTTCTCTGGGGGAATTTAAACGGACAATTCACTGATGAAGCCCAAAACATTTTCAGTTAATGTTCAACACCAAAATGTTTCCCAAATTGGTGACACCATCTTCTAATACAATAATTTTTGTGTGATACTGCCAGAATCTCCATACTGTTCTTATAGTAATCGGTATAGTCATTCTTTAATTTTAGTTACATGTATATACTTAATGAGACTCTATTCATAGGTATATCTACTGTCCATGTATTTTTTTTGTAGAAGGGATTATTTCATTACATACCAGGAGCTCTCACTCAGAAATTCCTCATAGATTGGAGAGATAGTATAGTGAGAAAAGTGTTTGCTTTGCACATAGCTTACCATTGTTTGATCCCCAGCACCCCCAAATGATCTCCTGAACACAAACTGTTAGTGATTCCTGGGCAGAGATTCAGGAGGAAGACCTGAGCACTGCTTGGAATGGCACCCAAAACCAAAATAATCATAGTTTTTTAAGATGAAGTTTGCATAGTTCTACTACAAACTATATTATTCACAAAATGGCATGAATATGTTTTGTCTGTAAATAATTTACAGTGCTTATATCACATTTTATTTTATGTTTCATATTATATGATAATTTTGAGTAATAATATTCAAAATTATGAAAGTGCAATTTATTTTAGTTTCATAAATCTACCTAACATTCATGTCATCTTCTCAATATCACTTGATCACTTGACAATCCATTGTTCATCGATTTGCTTGAGTGGAAGTAAGTAACATCTCCATCTGTCCTTGTCACATGCTAGGGTAGCCCAATGGCGTCTGCTCATTCTAGGAACACGAAGAGCCTCAAACTGATCATTCAGGGTCTAGATAAGGAAGTCTGACCATCTCGTAGGTGGACGGCCACACAATATTTTGAGGTCCCAAGAAATCCAGTTTGTTATGGCACTAGTCCAGCGGTCATCTCCAAATCTCATTACGTTTCCCGCCCATCTGATTTTCGACGCCTTGGCAAACAAGACAGCATCCCTGACTCTTGACTATCGACAGAGGTCGGAACTTGTCTGGGCCAGATGCTGTTTGCTTCTTTACCAATGAAATGGCATGTTGGATTTCAGAAGGGAGAATGTTGGGAACAACATATCCATCCCGCAGAATTTAGACTGTGGGCAAGTGGATGTGGCTATCAAAGAGATCCGAGTAGAAGTCGTGGATAATATTCTCCATTTGCCCTCCTGGAAGATGTGATAGATCCATCAGGATGTCAGAGGGCAGTTATCTTGGTCTGTAGTTGGCGAGGGACAGGTGAGTCTTGTGAATACTTTTCCTAGTTTCTGCCGCATTGGCCAGCACTGCTGCTCTTCTCTCTCTCTCTTTTTTTTTTAATGTTTATTAGTGAGACATCATGAGGTACAGTTTTAGACTTTTTTTGTGCTTGGGTTTCAATTATACAATGATCAAATACCCATCCCTCCACCAGTGCCCATTTCCCATCACCATGGATCCCAGTATCCCTCCCGCCCCCACCCCCTCCCCCCCCATAGGACCCTGCCTCTGTGGCAGGGCATTTCCTTCTCTTTGAGGTCTTCCTTCATCGCTTCTTTCACAGCTTTATGAGCTCGGACATTAGTTTGTGATTGCCTGAGGCTTGTGCCAAACCACATTGTTTATTGAGTTCTATAGCATCCAAAGACAAGCATTTGTTTGTTTGTAGCTTTCCCACTGTCAGCATTCCTCATGCAGTCACGGAGGTGCTGAACCAGTTCATCATATTTCTCATCGATGTTGTCAACGACAGCATCTTCCCACATTGCTGCAATAATGTCAAAGAGCTCCCAGTTGGTGGTCATTCTGGGAGTTCTCTTCTAAACTTTTCAGTCCTTTCTCCCCACTCTGTCAAGTAGAGTTTTGCACTAAGGAAATGGTGGTCTGATCCCATTTGGAATTCTGGGACAACAGCAACATTGCTCAGGGAAAACCATTGATTGAATATAATGTGGTAAATTTCATTGTGGAACTGTCTATCAAGAGATTCCTATGTCCAGCATTTAGATTCAGCCTTCTGAAACTGTGAGCTGTTACCATGGATTGTCTTGGTCGACATGATGAACTCAGACAGTCTCTCACCCTGTTTGTTTCATTCTAGGCAATGGGTCTCGATGTGGAATTCTTCAGGTGACCTTCTCGGTCCTATCTTGGAATTAAAATCACCGACAATGATCTGTAAAAGGTGTGTTTTTCTTTATAGAACTTCTCCAGCTCCACTACCCAGCTGCTTCCATGCTACAGTTCGCTTTCTGGACCATTTAGGCTGAACCACTTAGGCTGTATGAGTGAAGCCCCACAGAACTAGGTAAAGTGGAACTTTCTGGACCATTTAGGCTGGACCACTGAGGCTGTATGAGTGAAGTCCCAGAGAACCAGGTAAAGTGGAACTTTGTGACCTTGGATTCCAGGCTCAACGGGATCCATAAAAACAGATCTTCTGCCTGAGTCCACCAATCTCCAGCAACCCAAGGATCACACCCAGAAGACCCACCTTACCAGTGCCAGATAAATACCACATTGGCTGACCTCCACTATCTCCATTACCCAGCCGCCACCATGCTCTAGGCAATGCGACACATCACAAGACACTTAATACCCATAATTACTGCACCACATTTGATGGGGTTCGAATATGGTATGAACCATGGGAACACCTGTACGGGCAATTAGAGGCTTCCCTATAAACCTCTATTCCTCTAGGAGAGTTCAGGAAGCTACTGTGAGTATCCTGCCCATATGACAGAGCCTGGCAAACTACCTGTGTCATATTCAATATGCAAAAAAACAGTAAAAACAATGGGCTTCATTCCCCTGACCCTGAAAGTGCCCCCAATATGGCAGCGTTAAAAAGGTTGAGCAAGGAGAGGCTGATAAAATCTCAGGGCCAAACTTCGCTGCCAAAAAGGAGTAAAATGACTGACTATACTTTCCACACACGTATGCTGGCATTGGAAACATCCATCAAGGACCTGATGGTGCAAGTGCAGAAGATCAAGTACTATGTCATTGGTCTGACAGAGATTACAAGGCATTGATCACACCATACCATTTTCTACACTGGAGAAGAACTGTTCTTCAGAACATGTGACAAAAGAGCCGTCGGTGGTGTTGGTGTCCTTGTCAACACAAACTTGGCCATGAGCACTGATTCATTCGAATGTCTAACAACCCAAATCGACGATTACACTTGAACAGATGTGCCTCATTACCAGTAGTTTTTATCTTCGTCGTCTACACACCAACATCCAACTACGATGAAGAAGAAATTGCGAAGTTCTACGTGGAGCTGGAGTAGTTCTATAAAGAAGAACACACCTTCTCTGTAGTTATAGAATTAAACAAAATTTGTTATTTAATTTATTTAATCTGTTATTTAATCTGTTATTTTATTTTATTAAATAAAATCTGTTATTTAATTTATATTAAATTTAATAAGGAATTAGCTAATGTGTTATGGAATTCTGTTATTATTGGGGAAATGACAATAGTTTTAGTGATTATAAAATAGCCTCATTTTCAAGTGCATCATTAATATACGTTAAATTGGCTTGGAATCTGAAATACAAACCACACTAATTGTTTCCTTTCATCTTCCTTACATTTTCCATCTGTACCACTGCACAAAAGTGATGCCTACAGAGAATTGGTTGCAAAGTCACTGAGCTCTTTGAAGCAGCTGTCTACCACAGCTAACTCAGTTTCCTTTATATTTTGCATTTCTGAAACTGATCATATAAAATGGAAGAACAAATCATAACAAATGAAAAAATTCACACTGAGCTCCATTTCATTGTGTATAACATATATAATAATAGTAACAAAACCTCAGCTCTTATTTTGATCCTCTGAAGTCTATGTGGATACTAGATCTTGACATTAGCAATCATAGTTGTGTTTTCATGTGTTCTTTTGAATAAATCTTATATTTTACCTAAAATATAATTTTGCTTATATTTAATTTATTTTGCCTTCAGCACTATTCAAAAGCTAAATAGGAAGAACACTTGTAGGTTCTTGATAATTAAGTAATCATATAAAATATTTAACATATTTGGGCATCTGGTATAGCTCAACAATTGTTGTGTTTCAGATTTCAGCACACATTTTATCATACAGCAGCATAATTTAAAAATGTGAAAAATACGGGGCCGGAGCAATAGGACAGCAGATAGGGCATTTGCCTTGCACACGGCCTACCTGGGTTCAATCCATATGGTCCTCCAAGCACTTCCAGGAGTAATTCCTGAGTACAGAGCCAGGAGTAATCTCTGAAGATCACTGGTATGACTCAAAAAGGAAAAAAAATATATATATAGGTAACTTATTTGTCATTTCAAAATACAGATATACAGAGACTAATATTTATTTAAACATCTAAAATTTATCTCCTGAAAAAGTTGAAATATCTTTTAATTTGCGGTATATAGAGAGTATTTTGAGAATACACTATACTGTCTGCTCATCAATACTTCTGTTTCTAATTCAGATTTTCAACTTGGTCACTCTACAATCGCTCTGTAATTTTCTACCTGTATTTATTCTACCAGGGTTTAGGTAACTGACTTATATATTGAGATGAACTTCAAACCAGTAATCAGATCAATCTTATTTGACTATGTCTTTGGTATTTCTCACTGCTACCCATAGAAGTCTTACTGTAGTCTCTAGAATCAAATATAAGATTTCCATGAGTGTCTCTCTTCCAAAATCTTTGTTTTAACAAAAACTTTTTTTTGGACAGAATATATTATGATTTTCTCTGACCATTTTGAGTATATGCTACTTACCTACTGATTAATTTAACTAAACCGATGAGATTTCAACTCATGGTCTTCTCCAGAAACATGGTGTATATTTCCAAGTGAATGCTTATTATCTTTCCTAATTAACCTCTCTATTGATGGTGAGAGTTCTGCCTAGACTGGCTTCTCTTTTTTCTCAGCAGTTTTTCTCCTTAGCACTGTAAAATTACCGGTGCTGATTATGGGCTGGAAGATATCTGAAAAGGCTAGAGTGAGTACAAGACATGTACAGGCAGGTATCAAGCTCAATTCTTAGCATCTCTGAGATCCTGAAGCAGCCCTAGGTTGTTTCTGGTGATTATCCAAGCACTGTATCTGACAGTGGTGGTCCCCTGAACAACTGGATCTGAGCAGCATTACATTAGGGTGGAAGAACTAAGTTGTGAAACCTACACATTCTCATTGTATTTTAGAAATAGTCTTTCCTAATTAAGCAGCTGCAGGTATTAGAAAGTTCTTTCATGCACTAGGGTAAATAGTTAAAATTTGGCCTTCTTCACCCAGATAATGCATCAATAATGTGGATCCCAGCAGAACAAGTTTACAGGTCGGCCCAACGAACATTTTGAAACGTTTGAATACAATAGTTTTTTTTCCCAATCTATTTTTCATAATATTCCCAACTCTTAAACAGCATATTTCATATACACTTTCAGATAGATTAACTACATTGACCCACTTTTATTTTTGCTTCATTTATCTTAATGTCACCTTAAAATCTCAGGTTATCCTGAAGCAAGTTATAAAAAGACTATGCCTTCCCTTTTTCTCAAAATATTAGTTTTATATGTGTGTGTGTGTGTGTGTGCATGTGTGTGTGTGTACATTTGACGATCATATATCACTACTAAGTGGTGTTGAGATTTCTGGCAACTAAAAAGTCCTAATACTTTTTTAAATACTCTGATGCCAAAACTCAGCAGTCTCATTCTGAGTAAGGTTTACTATTATGATCCAAACCATATTTTCTAGTTAAATCTGTAATTAGTGTAATAAATATGACTCAAACTGTTAATCCAAATTCTTTATGAAAAGTGTGTGATAAGATTTGGAGGCATAGTTCAAGGGCTGGAGTACATGTTTTGCATAAGCAACACTGAGTTCCTTCAGACTTAGCCTGATCCCCAGAGCAATATTGGCTGGGAACCTGCAATATTGGCTGGGAATTTAAGAACCACAGTTCTGGGGCTGGGAGTAACCCTGGACTCCCAGATGCAGCTAAAGAGGTCCCAAGAAAATAAATGATGAATAGTAAATAAAATTATTGAATAAGATATATGAAAATATAAAGCTTAGGGTGCAGTAAATCTTCAAGCTGGTAACAAATTTTTGAGGGGCTCTCTGAACACTATTAATTCAATTAAAAACTATAATGAAAATTGAGCCACTGTCTTCCTCATATGCACAAAAATATCATAGGGAGACAGTTCACAATTTAATATAAAAATATATCAAAATTGTGCCGATATATGCTGATGCTATGATTGTTGATGGTGATAAAAATATAAAGTCAACCCTAAGTAAAATCTGGACTAGCAGAGTCAGCATTTTACTATAAGGAGAAGAAGCAAGGAATCTTGAACATTTAATATAAAAGGAATTGGAAGAATGATCACTGCATAGTTTCATTCATGATTCATTATGTGATGCATTATAGGCGATGGAATAGAGCTTAGTGTGATTCTCTTTATTTCTTTTTTAGTTATTCCAGACTCTAATTTTATGAGTTCCTACATAGAATCTTCTAGAAAATAACTACTATAGTATAATGAGAAAATGGAAATGAGAGAGCACAATTAAAAAATAATCATATGTAACACACACAAGTATCTCAAAATTCATAAGTTTCAGCAAGCTTTACTTGACTTTTTTGTCCTGTCTGTTATCAAAGGTATAAATTCATATTTCATGTTAAAATGTCTCAATTTACCATTTATTGTCATTATGACAATTATAAAAAGTATCGGTGCTTATTAAAGGATGTAATTTTTCAGTTTGTATAACTAATAAGATCTTCATGTAAAAACTGAAGTAATTAAGATGTGGCTATAGAAATGTCAGGAAATTTAACTATTAAGATTAAGTATAGAGAATGTGGTCAATAAGGTGCATAAAACAATGAGGATAACTAGTACTGATGAAAATCTTGAAATGTCATGTTTAAATTCTTGATTTAATAGAGCATGGACACATTTGTCAATATTTGAATAAAAGCAAACATAATAGGACTCTAAACATCATGAGCATGTAGACTGTTTCATACAATATACTTCACATTTTAAGTGTTCAGCAATCATTCTCTTCAAAGAAAAGTAATATATTTCTAAAGAAAACAGTTGTCAGGATGAAAATATAGCTATCTGGATTTAGCAAAAGTATAAGTAAAAATCCAAAGAAGAAATTAAGGATGACCAATGCCCAAACATACATATGCTTTCAAATCACAGGTAATAGAGTTTGTTTCCTCTATATTAATGTGGTCTTCTGACATAACTCACCAGAAGATCAAAATGTCTGTTAGGCTTAGTGTCTAGAAAGTCTCTATTATTTCCAAGCTTTTTTTTTCATTCATCATCCTGTTATTCGTCGATTGCCTCGAGCAGGCCCCAGTAACGTCTCTTTCATCCTAGCCCTGAGATTATATTCAAGGCTCTTTAGGAGAATGAGACCCATCATTGTTACTGGTATTTGGCATATTTGGTGCACCACGGGGAGTTTGCCAGACTCTGCCCTGTGGGCAGGCTATATTCGATAGCCTGCAAGTTTGTCAAAGTAGGAATGAGATAATAAGATATCATAAAAAGATGTCCTGATAAGATGTTGTGCTGCCGCAAATGCAGCCGCACGGTTCCGGGAGCTAGATTTTATAGTCTCTGAGTCTTGGCCGTTGATGGGATTACACGGCGCCAGGGGGCCAGGTGGTGGGTGTGACCCCCGCCTACTGGAATTTGGAGGATCTGGGTGGAGGATGCTTGACTCCAATTCGAGTAGGCTTGGAGATCTGGGCCCCGGAACCCGCGTGGCTTTGTCCCTCTGCCAGTACCTTCATGTGTGCGGAGAGTGGTCTCAGCATGGTGGTGGCTGGTCCTGGAGGTCTTCGGCTGCCAGAGCCCTGGTCGGGGCGGGGAGGAAAGCTCAACCCGCTCCCCTCCAAGGGACCCCGGCGAGGAACAGCCAGGTGCAGGGGCAGGAGACTTAACAGTAGTAAATCTTTGCCATATTTTATCTTTTTAAAAGGGAATTTATCATATTTCCTAAATATAATTTTTGCGTGTTATGGACATTTAGATCAGCATTATTACATGAACATAATGATATACTAGTCTAGTTTATTCTTATTTCCTCTTCTAATTGTCTCTAAATGCAGAAACATTATTTTGAAGAAAAAATAATCAAAGTAATTGATACATTGAAAAACAGCTACATTTTATTGTGCAAACTTCTAGAAAGTTAGCACGATTTCACAAAACTATATATATTAGATTAAATATAAGTTTAAAATAATAAGCACCATATACATAACTATGTTTTATGGTTGAATTTATATGTACCCATTCTTTAGTTTTTTATGTGCATTCATTTATATTGAAAGAAAAATTTAGTGCGTCTTATTTTAAAACATTAAAATTTTTAAGACAGCCAGAGAGATAGCATGCTATGCAGATGAGAGCCCCATCTTAGCACTACTTGGTCCACTCAGCACCACTGAAAGCAACCCCAAATCCGAACCAGTGACTTGGTGACACTACATGTAGGCCAACCACTCACCCCAAAATTTATGGTACTGGAAAAATCCTTCATATATTGACAAATATTTATCTCCTTTGTTTAAATATTTTCTAAAACAGAATTACTTAATGTATATTTGCATAATTAGCTTTTGAGGCTATACAAAAGTTTATATACCAATAATATAAAATAGTATATATGTATATACAGTTGGGTGTGACATTCAGTAGTGCTGGTTTTGCACTCAGGGGTAACTTCTTGTGGTACTCTGGGGAACTCTCTGATTCCAGGAATCAAACCAGAATTCATCACATAAAACACAAGATTTAACCCCAAAACATTTAATTACATATTATTAAATCCCACCCACATGGACAGAAATTGGCAAGCTCCCCGTGGTATATTCGATATGCCAAATACAGTAATGACAATAGGTCTCATTCCCATGACTCTGAAAGAGCCTCCAATCATTGAGAAAAGATGAATAAGAAGAGACTGCTAAAATCTCAGGGCTGGGAGGAATAGAGATGTTACTGGCGCCCTCTGAGTAATTTGATGATCAATGGGATGATAGTGATACAGTGAACTTTAAATCTATTGCTTAAAAGGATTTGTTTTCATTTTACTTTTCTACAAAACAAAGGTTTCAGCATAGAAATTATTAATTTTCCATTTCATTACAAATTCATTTTATAAGTGGTGACTGATTTATACTATGGGATATCAACAATAAAGTTCATAAATTTATGTTATAAATAGATTTATGTAAAAAATCAGGTAGATTAAGAAAAAATTCTATGACATGAATGCTTGACTTTTTTGCAATAGTTTCAAGTAAACTATTTTGTAACTAAAAGCATTTTAAATTGTTCCATTTTGTGGTGTGTCTTTTTTTAATTATGTATGTGTGTGTGCGTGTGCATGCAAGCACGCGCACGTCATGTGATTTTTATCCTTTATTTGGGTTTTTGATTTTTTGGGGTCACACCTGGCTGTGTTCCGGGTTTAATTCTAGTTCTTTGCCGAAGGATAATTCCTGGTGATATTCAGGGAATCACATGAAGTTACGAGATTCAGCCCCAGTTGGCTGCATGAAAGATGTGCACCTTAACCACTGCACTATCTCTTCAGGTGTTATGGTTTCTTTTGTTGATGTGCCACATTAGTTGGAGTATATTGGACAATTCTAGCATTCATGGGATAAATCTGTCTTGGTTATGACCCCCTTGAGGTATTTTAAATTTGGGTTGCTAAGAAATTTTTGAGAGTCTAAGCACTTATGCCTATCATAAATGTTGTGAACTATATCACTTATTTATACTAAATAATACATTGGAAATGTACAATGTTATACAGTAAAATGTATGTATTTATTTCTCCATATACATACATATAAGATATTAAAAGCATGACCTTTGGAAGGCATATTAACTTGCATATTCAATGCTTACCAAGAGTAATATGCAAAAACACACTAACTAGAAACTTGCATTATTCCATGAAAGAAATAGAAATGATAAGCTATTTTCAATTATTATGTATTTAGTTATTTAAGTACTTAGAACTTAGTGTTAAATATCGATTATGTTAAATTATTATGCCATAAATATTAATATTTTGTGGTTCTATATTTTTTCTCTAAATACAGGAAAAGGAGAAGAAATAAAAGAAAAGAAAAATTGAATAAGAGAAAAGAATTTTAAAAAGAAGGAGGAATGAGGAAGAAAGATACATAGGTTGAGGAAGAAGAGAAATGGGAAGGGGGATATAGAAAAAATAGATATATAAGATCTTATGTAGGGCCCAAGATACAGGATAGCCAGTAAGGTGCTTGCTTTGCACGAAGCTGATTTAGTTTTGATCCAGACACCACATATGATTTTCCAAGCCATGCCAGAAATGATTCCTGAGCACAGAGGCTAGAATAATCCATTAGCAAAGCCAGATAACAAAACAAAACAAAATAAAACAAAAGAAGGATATTACATAGAACCCCAAACAAATTGGAAAAAACAGTAGAATTTTGTTAAAACTAAGATGGATTTTATGCCCATATGCTCATTCTTCAAAATACAGTAAATAATATGTTCTGTACTATATAAAAATTTTTATTTTTCAGATAATATTAGTAGACATACAAATATGTACAACATTGAGCAGAATGTAGTAATACTGAAACTTTAATATACACATTCTGACCTTGAAAACCACACTGGTATTGCTTCTTTTCCTCTGCATGTCTTTTGTTTAAAAGTTAACAGAAGTACATAAGAATATATGCTCACTTTAGGTATTGAGTCTGAACTAAAATGGGAAAGAAATTGTTCTAATAAAAGTGATAAATTCCATAATATAGCATACATGGAAAATTCCACAATAGAGAAAATTGGAGACTTTTGTATAAGGAATATTTTTTTTTTATTCCTTTATCATCAGGAGAACTTAGAAACACTAGAAAATTACAAAAAAGTAAAATGGGAGAGAAAATCCATCTCAACTGTAAACTGCTACCTTAGGTAGATTACAACCCGAATAGTCCTAAATGTGGTGATTTTTGGAAAATTTTCAGTGAAAGGTATTTTTTTAGTGTGTTTTCATATAATCTGAGAAGTTTCTCTGGAAATCAGTCATCATATGGAAAGACAAATTCTATTTGTACAATATTTTGAGATGAGGTGTTGGGTGTTTCATTAATAAAATTTTTTTAAAAAACAATGGTGTCTCATCAAATAATTATTTACTCTAATTTTATACACAGTGCTTGAGTCTAGAGCGACAAAGTTTGCAATTAAAAAACAAATCAGTTATTTTTAATTGTGATACTGAGAAACTAAGTTTGCAGCAATGCTGTGCAAGCAGTTTTTGTGTCAAAAACAGATGGTAATAACAGGATAGCACAGTGGGTAAGTCGTTTGCCTTGCATATGGCCAACATGGCCAACCCGGGTTCAATTCCTCTGCCCCTCTTGGAGAGCCCGGCAAGCTACAGAAAGTATCTCGCCTGCATGTAAAGCCTGGCAAGCTCCCCGTGACGTATTCCATATGCCAAAAACAGTAACAACAAGTCTCACAACTTGTTGTGAGATGTTACTAATGCCCGCTCCAGCAAATTGACGAACAACGGGAGGACAGTGCTCCAGTGCAATGACAGGATTTGCTTTAAAAACAAATGTCATGGAATAACTGACAGCATCTAAGCCTCAGTTATGGTAAAACAGCAAGAGAGGTTGAACAAATGACAGTAGTACCTTTGATGGGTTCTGACAAGATTAGGGGCTTTGAGCTGGAGTGATAATTTAGCAGGTAAAGCTACCTGCCTTGCATGCAGTTAACCTGTAGCACCCCATCCTGTACCCCAAGCATTTGAATGGATTATCCTTGATTACACATCTGGGAAAATGTCCTGAGCACCACTGGTTGTAATCTAAAAAACAAACAAGGAAATAAAACTAGAATTGCTGCTTTATTGCAAAACACAGAGGCTGAAAATAGCATTACATAATGTTGTTTTAAAAGTACTAAAATGATAGAAACTGAAAGGGAATTAGAAGCTCACATGTGGAAAATTTTAAGTACAAGTACCATTACATGGAGAAATATTAAAGGTAATTAGGTATAGATATATACTTTACTTCCTACAAATATGAAAGTCAGGGAGCAAAGACTATGCAGCAGAGAACACATGAAAGATATTTGGATAACAGTATACTACAAATATCTGAGTCCTTAAGAAAAATTACTAAGGATCTGTAAGCAGTAAAACACTAGTGATGAATGGAGTCTATGTATACTTGCTATATTTCCACCCAAAAAAGCAAAGTTTTCATTTAGTATTGGAATTTCTGAAGTACTGTCCTCTGTTTTTGAATGTGTCACTTTTTCCATGAAGAAAAGTATCCATATTTTTTGGTAACCCACCATTCTCCAGAGAAGCCTATAAATGAGGTGATTAATACTTGCTCAAGCTTACAGGATAAAGTCTACATAAAATTCCACTGGTCATGTTCTCGAAAGTCTCTTTCCTGGCTGGTATGTACAACTTTTTGGGGAAAGAGATGCAATCCAAAAATCTTGCACCTGGGACCTTCCACCTTATGTATTTCTTCATCTGGCTATTGATATGTAAACTTTATAATATCCTTTAATAAGATTGTAAATGTTTTCCCCTTGTTTATTTGTGCTGAGATAACAAATTAACCTACCCTTAGAGAGGCATCATAGAAACTTCTGATTTATATTCAATTATTAACAGCACAAGTGACACCCTGGTATAACTTGAATCTGGAGTGAACTGGGGGAAGTCTTATGCAGCTGAACACTTACCCTTTGGGATCTGATGCTATCTTCAGATGCATTGTATCAAAATTGAGTTGAGTGGCAGGACACCCAGCTAGTGGAGCAAAATTTTTTTCATTAGTATGATATATGATGTATAAGTAACACACAAGGCTGGAGAGATAGTATGGATGACAAGGTGCTTACCTTGCTCTTGATCTAGGATCAGTCCCCAGAACACCCTTAAAATCCCCAAGTACTGCCAGGACTGATCCCTGAGCACCACCAAGTGTGGCCAAAAAATCAAAAGCAAACAAAACAAGAAAAAGAAACGTAGGAAGACGACAGCATTTGTTTTCTTCTGTAAAAAGAAATATACTTATGTCAAAATATATATAACTTTCGCATATATAAAATGTATCATAAGTTCAAATAATACATTTGATTTTATATTTTGAACAACTTTTAATGTTTCTCTGTTGGTGTAATACCTTGGTGCCTCTATAGTTTTATTCATTATAAACTACTTAGGCATCATTCAGACTGTCTTCATGACTTTCTCTTTGGTCTAAACTATCATCATCTCTCAAAATCATCATCAAAAATCTATCTCCTGGCATCTACACAACCTCTCACCAGTTTGTTTTCACAAATTTTAAGATACAGAGTGATCTTTTCAAAATTCGTATATAATTATGTCACCCTGCTGTTTAAAACCCATCAACAGCTTTATACCACTTTTAGGATTAAGACCAAAATCCTTAACAGGGCATGTAAAGTCACATTGTTGGACCCTTCATAAGTGTGCAAGAACATCACTTTCTTGTTATCTGTTTACTCCAGACACTGGCCTTCTTTCAATACATGAGCTCCAATATTTTTCTCTCTATTGCAAATTCTTACTTAGGCTTCCTGGGCTACTTGATACACTCTTCATTAGCCCCGTTTCTGTCCGTTATGGCTCTATTCCCAGTTGATTCTAAGTCGTCTTTAAGATACTGGCAAAATAAAACTACTCTTTGAGCCTCCCATTCTACGTTAAAGTCTTCAACCTACACTTCTAGAGAACAACATAACTTCTCTTGAGCACTTACGCAAGTGTGAATTACACATTTCTTGATGGGATTCCAACTTTAATGTATGCTTTCCTCGGGAGAGACTCTAAGATCCACATAGGCAGTGCCATTTTTGGTGTGCAGTGAATCCACAAAATTGCCTATAAGCAATGTTATCACGATCACGACCACCCTGTTGTTCGTCGATTGCCTCGAGCAGGTGCCAGTAACGTCTTCTTCGTCCTAGCCCTGAGATTTTTTTTTTTTAAAGTGCCATATTCAAGGCTTTTTCAGGGTTAGGAGAATGAGACCCATCATTGTTACTGGTATTTGGCATATTGGATATACCACGGGGAGTTTGCCAGACTCTGCCGTGTGGGCATGTTACATTTGGTAGCCTGCCAGTTTGACCAAATTAGGAATGAGATGATAAGATGTCGCGCGGCCGCGAATGCGGCCGCGCGCTTCCGGGAGCTGAGTGTGATGATCTCTGGATCCTGGCCGTTGTTGGAGTTACACGGCAGTTGGTGGGTGTAACTGTCTAGTTACTGGCAGGTCCAGTCCCAAACTGTGCAGGCTTGGAGATCTCAGCCCCGGGTCCCACACACCTGGGTTCCTCTGTCAGGTTATATTATATTTTAATATAAATTATGAGCAGGTATCCTAGAAACTACTTTGTATTACCCTTCACAGCAATTTGAATAGTACACTAGTAAGAATCAGATTCTCTCTCTGTCCAAACAGGATTAGCAGAGTGCAGATTTCAGCACCATCAATTCCCAAAGAATTTGGCATTCTTTTATTCCTCTCTATAAACCAAACACATTATTTTCTGTTTTGCAGATTTATATATTTCTTGGACCATCAAACTCAAATATCCACAAAGGATAATTTGAGTCATGATTGGCAATTCTTAAAATACAGGCTGGCATCATCATTTCTAACAACCCATAAACAATGTGCAGGTTTCTATGGATTATTTCTGTCATTATAAACAATCAGAAAATCTACTGACTCTACTCAGGACAAACAATATCAAATACTAGTTTTTGTGACACTTAAGTTCTATTCAAGTCCTGACATTCTAAGAAGACTAATGGAGCATAACCTATTAGTTCTGACTTTGTCTACTTATAGAAGAATGGAACTTAAACTATTAGTTCTGACTTTGTCTAATTGTTACCTCCATACCAACTATACAATTTTTCCCACTTATAGGCTAGATGATATTCCTCCTTTTCTTCTGGTTTCAGGGTGTCCTAAAACCCAATTTGGTTTTTTTTTCAATTTTATCAGATAAACATTTTCATTTTCAAGAACTTTTTTCCATAACCAAACCTTTATAGAGGCAAAACTCATTGGCTCTCAGAATGAATTGTGCTGATAAAGCTTTCAGAGCCTATTTTGAAAATTGTTCTAACCAGAAACTGAGTCCCTTAACATTCATGCCATGACCATTTTATTCCCTGTAGATGACGTATCTTGATCTTACCAAGGAAGAAAATGGCATACCCAAAGAATTGTATTTTTTCATCTCAAAATATATGTGAATTAAGAACTGAATCTGTGCAAGGAGAATAGCACATGCATCTGAAGATTTTCCTCTCAGTGAGTTTGTCCTTCTTTACTCACATAAACAGTAATGAACTACTCCTGTGAATCACTGTAAAAGTAAAAGTACCCCGTCTACATTAGCTGCATGAGTCACACAGTATGAATAAATTAGGCTTATTAAGAAACTATTTCTCTGAAGAGAAATCCAAAGACCATTAAAGTTGTTATAAATAGAAATAACTGTAGTCATCAATAACATTATATTTATATTATAGAATGGCATATTTTATGAATTTATATCATCTTTATGCTTCTGCCTTTATTTTTCATATTTTCTTATTTCACCTATTTAAAGTTATGGTGCTTTTCTTGCTTCCTTATTACTGGAAGTTATAAATTCTCTTTATATATTTTTGCTATAGGATGATATATAAATAATTAGGTATTTTACACATAAATAGATTAGTTGAGAATCCATGCCAAGAGTGGAATAGCAAATTCGTACAAAGTCTACTCCGACAATTTTTTCCTATTTGTAATCAAGTAACCATTGGTCCCAGTGGATTTGTTTATCCTTTGATAATATGTATTTCCATTCAGAGATTTTAAGCAGGAATCAACAGCAGATGTATACATAGGTTAAAACACAAAATAAGTTGAAAAGTAATTCCTCCAATTTGGGACACTGGTAGAATGGCAGATGTGGAGAAAGTGGAAGGATCACTAAGGAAGGACATCGCCATAGAAAATGCACAGCAAAAATAAAACACCTAAACCTCTCTCTATGAAGTCACACAGAATATAATTGTTTAAACATCAGAATAAGTAGAGGAAAAATCCAATTTAAAAATGTATTATATAGGAGATTATTGAAATAAAATTCATGGTCAATAAATGTTGATAATTAAAATTTCATAGTGACATCAGGGTTTGGTTTTGCTTTGGGGCCACACCCAGTAGTATTCAGGGTTTACTTTTGGTTCTGTGCTCAGATTTTATACTTGGCAGTGTGGGGAATACCACACGTGATATCAGGGATTGAAATGAGTTGGCCACATGCTAGGCAAATGCCCTACCCAATGTACTATCACTCTGGCCTCTATGAAACATTCTATAAAAAAATAATACCATCAACAGGTTGATAAACATATGATATTTCTTCTGTCTTTGATAACTAGAGAGCTGAAGGTTGATAGACCAAGAGAGTCAGTATCTATTAATAACATTTGTCTCCCTGACTGCCTTCTCACTAAACCCTTATGTGATAAAGAAAAAGTGCTGCAGTTTCCCTTCCATTTTGAATAAGGGCACTAATCCTTTCATAGGGCTTCACCTATACGGCCGTGTTTAAATCTAAATTGTCTTTTAAATGCCCCACCTCTTATACTATCTCCTTACTATGCAGAGATTCAACATATGAATTTGGGGGTAGGAATACAACATTCAGAATATAATTGCATGTTGTAAAAAACATGACAAGAAAAAGAATACAGAGAAAAATCCATAGAATACCCAAAAAAAGAGAATGGTAAATGTCAAAACAGATCAGTTGAGGATTGACATAACAGTGGGTAGGGTTGCCCTCATCCAACTGAGGTTCAATCACTGGCACCCCTTATGATTCCACAAGTGCCATTAGGAATGATCCCTGAGCACAGAACCAAAAGCAATCCCTGAAAACTCTGGGTGTTAACTCCCCCCAAGCCCCAAACCAAAGCAAAAGCAGGTATTTTCTTTAGAGAAGTAGGAAGGCTACTCCCAGCATTGCCTCAGAGACGGAAGCTTGGGGCCTCAGCATGCAAGTATATACTGCAGTCCCGTGAGCCATCTGACCCTGACAAGGCAGGTTGCGTTTTCATAAGAAATCAAGTCCGAGAACACAATGAAGTCTCTCATTTGGCATAATTCAACTTTGACAACACAATTGTGTGTGTATAATATTTCTTTTTCTTTATTTTATTTTATTTTTTTAATTGAATCACCACGATATACAGTTACAAAAGTTTCATGATCGAGTTTCAAATATCCATCCCTCCATCAGTGTGTTTCCTATCACCAATGTCCCCAGTATCCCTCCTGTCATCCCCACCCCACCTCACCCATGCCTCTATGGCAAAGGCTTTCCTTCTTACTCTCTCTCTCTCTCTCCCTCCCTCTCTCTCTCTCTCTCTCTCTCCTTTTGGGTATTATGGTTCACAATACAAATACAGAGAGGCCATCATGTTTGGTCCTTAGTCTACTTTCAGCACACATATCCCATTCAGAGCCATCCCTCCAACTATCATTGACTTAGTGGTCCCTTCACTCTCTCATCTGCCTTCACCCCAGCACAATTTCCAACTGTGGACAAATTCTCTTGTCTCTACTGTTCTTGGGTGACAAAACTATTTTTTTTAATTTTATTGAATCACGGTGAGATCGTTATAAGCTTTCATGTTTTGATTACAATCACACAATGATCAAACACCCATCCCTCGACCAGTGCACATTCCCCACCACCAATATCACGATATGTTCCCTCCTCCCCCCCTCCTCCTGCCTTCATGGCAGACAATATTCCCCATACTCTTGATCTACTTTTGGGCATTATGGTTTGCAATACAGATACTGAGAGGTTATCATGTTTGGTCCATTATTTACTTTCAACACACATCTCCCATCCTGACCGGTTCTTCAAGCCATCATTTTCTTAGAGATCCCTTCTCTATTCCAGCTTCCTTCTCCCTTTTGCTCATGAGGCAGGCTTCCAGCTATGAAGCAATATTCTTGTCCTGTGTATCTACTACCCTTAGGTGTCAGCCTCATGTGATGTTATTTTATACTCCACAAATGAGTGCAGTCCTTCTATGTCTTCCCATCTCTTTCTGAATCATTTCACTTAGCATGATACTCTCCATGCCTATACATTTATAAGAAAATTTCATGACCTCATCTCTCCTAACAAGGTGCATTCTATTGTGTAGATGTATCTAAATTTCTTTAACCAGTCATCTGTTCTAGAGAACTTGGGTTGCTTCCAGATTTTGGCTATTGTGAACAGTGCTGAATGAACATATATGTACAGATGTCATTTCTACTGTGCCTTTTTGCATCCTCGGGATATATTCCCAGATGTGGCATTGCGGGGTCTATTTTTGAACCTAGATAATCAAAGAGCATAAAAGCTTACTTGAACAAATATATTTCCCTAGAGTGATGGCAGTAAGTCACCAAAATAAGCAAAACTTATCATTGTAAATAAAATTAACAACAGAGAAATAAGTTAGAGACTAAGAAAATTTGTAATTCTTAATAATCATCTATCTGCCAAGTTGCGTACTGGGTACTCTTGTTCTCTCTTTTAGGGCTGCAAATATCTTAACATAATAAGGGTTGGATGAAAGCAAAAGATTTTATTTATATGCTATGAGAGTCAGGAACATTATCAGTCAGAATATGTTTTAATACTTTAAAATAAATAATCATACAAGCAGATTAAGTGTTTATAAACAATTCTACCACCTCTTCAAACATGTTAGGATTATGAGAGACAAAAGTTGAGGGATAATTCTTTAAATCTTAGGAAAATAGTAGACGTGACAACTAACAGTATTTTTATGTTTATTTAGAAATAAAATAAATACTTGCATTTCCCCAGATTGTATAATACTGGTGCTTTTTTCCAGCTTTTAAATTGTGTCTTTTGTTACTAATTCTTTTTATTTCTAAATATTCAGTCATTCTTTTATTTTTAAGTTTACAATGCTGTATTCATTTTCTTCTATTGGATCGTAAATTTCAAGTCCTGACAAAGCCTTAATGTTCTCTAAGAAAAGGCAGGATTTATGCTTTAAAAAGACAGGTGAATGAAGGGTTTTTAGTGCGCAGATGCTGTAGTAAAGAAGTGCAGGTGAACTAAACTATGTACTCATCTTCTGGCTGAAGTCAGTCCTTCACATGAAAACATTTCAATTGCAACCGTGAAGACTAATATGTATTTAAATTAACAGTTAATTTGAACATTTAGTTTGTCTTGTTTGTTTGGTTTGGTGTTGTGTTTCTTCCAACACTGCTCAGGAGTTATTCCCAGCTCTGTGTTTGGGGTTTACTCAGTTTACTCCTGGTGGTGCTCAGAGGACCAAGTGATATGAAGAATCATCGCAAATGCTCAGACTTTTATGCTATTTCTTAGATCACAAATAGTGAACTCATAATGAAGTCCACCTAAATTAGTATAATCACAAAACAGTTTAAAGAATGGTTGGCTTTTCCAATGGAGCAGAAAAAATTTTTGAAACTCTACTTCATGTTTAAATTATGAAAGTGAAGAACTAACTTAGAGAATGAAAACTTAAAAGTGGACAACTTCAAATATAGATAACCCTAGATTTTACATTTAACTTTGCAGAATCTTTTCTTTTTCTAGTCCTGCTTTTCTGAAAGTAGCCAATTCCATGGTGTAGATGTTAGTACACACACACACACACACACACACACACACACACACACACACACATATAAATCCCAAATATAAAGGGATCTAATGTTACAAAAAAAAACTTACAGTGGATACAAGTATTAGTGTCCTCTACTGTTTTATCACAAGCAATGAAACAATATGACCTTCCAATGTTAATATTAAAAAGTATTAGTATATATAACCCTGCCTGCGATAGCACAGTGGTAGGGCATTTGCCTTGTGCGCAGCCAACATGGCCGACCCGAGTTCGATTCCTCCGCCCTTCTCGGAGAGCCCAGCAAGCTACCGAGAGTATCTCGCCTGCACAGCAAAGCCTGGCAAGCTCCCCGTGACGTATTCGATATGCCAGACACAGTAACAACAAAGTCTCCAATGGAGACGTTACTGGGCCCGCTCCAGCAAATCGATGAACAACGGGAGGGCCTTTAACTTTACCTTTACCTAGTATATATAACACTTATGTTCTTTCTACTGTTAAGTATGATTGCTAGAATATGGAAACAGAACAAATGTCCAATGGCATATTAATGGGGGATAAAGAAATTGTGGTACATAAACATAGAATACCAGGAAGTTATTGAGAAAAACTATAATATTGATGGAACTGGAGGTTAAAATAAGACTAAGGGATAAAGTTAAATTAAGACTGAGTGAAAAAGTCAAACACTATATTATTTCACTCATCTGTGGCATACTGAGAAACCAAGCAAGAGAATACGTAGTATAGAATTATCACAAACACTGGCTGTGGGTTTGTCCTAGATGGTCAAACTGAGATGGCTGTGTTGTTTGAGAAAGGAGAGGAAGAATTTTAAATATTAACACTATTATAACCTGTTACTTAGACCATAAGTTAATAGAAAGTCAAGAACTAAACATGCATGTTCTTTAACTATTTTGCTTATAATATTTATCAGTATGTTTTGTCCAATTATATTCCCAAGCTGCATGCACCTTGGTGTTTTTATTAAAAAAAGAGCCAGTATTCATTATTTATTGGCCGAATTATATGAAAAATTTATTAAAAGTAGGTATATAATATATTTTACTCATTTGTACACCTGTATACAAACTTCTGTGTTCCAGCAAATATTTTAAACTGGAACTGTAGAGATGATACAAGGGTTTAGACCCTTGTCTCACATGAAATTGACCCCAGTTTGATCCCTGATACCTCACAAATTCCCCCCAAGCACCACCAGGAGTGATGCAGGTGTACAAAGTCAGAAGTGAGTCCTGGGCATTGTTGCTATACCCCCAAAATAAATATTTTAAGTTTCAAAAATCACTTTGGTGTTTCAACATAGTGTGTCAGCTTCCAAAAGAGGTCTATATGATGTTATATCTTAGGAACCTGAAGAAGGATTCAATTTTATTATAGTTTATGTTTTGTTCTGTTTGTTTTGTTGGGGAGGAGAGCAGAAGTGGGAGGAGGGAAGGATTTAGAGCCACTGATGGTGGTTTTCTGAGTTTACTACTGATTTTGTGTTCAGTAGTAAAGAGATTCCTGCTGATGCCCAGGGAACCATACATGGTTCCAGGGATACACTCGAGTTTGACAGGATGCAAGGAAACACCTTATCCAGTCTTATCTCGTGGACCCTGTGAATATTGCTTTTAGTATCAAAGACTCATTATATAAATACAAGGTACTTTAAACTCATCAACCACTCTGTGAATGTTGCCTTGCTTAAAGATATCTTATTTCAAAATTTTATTCTCAGTAAATAAGATACCAGAAGGATATTAGTTACACTTATCTGTGACATCAGTCATCAAACACACCAGGAAACTGCGACAGTGAAGCAAGAGATGAGCCTTTAGAAAAGACCATTAAAAACCTGTCAAAGTTCTATTAACTACTGATTCCTCTGGGATGGTTTCCTTTTTAGCATTTGTTCTCTGACATTGATTAGAAGCATGGGATCTAAGGGCAGCTCACTTTTAGTTAGACCCAAAATTACACCCTGGAAAGAAAGGCACAGCATCTGGTCAAATTCTGTCAGAAATCCCTTTTTAACAGAGCCAGAAAAAGAGATTCTCTATCTTATTTCTGTGTCCAACACACTATTAATTTCTAATCTTGTACAAAGATCTGATTAGTCAATGAACATATTTTGTTGATAGAAGCTCCAGAAAACAATTAAAATGCAAAGTACTTTGTTTTGGATAACTAATAACACTGTCTAAAACACTTGCATCTGGCACCCTAAACATTTCAGCTTTCATCAAACTCTTTGGATGTCCCAGTTTTGGACCATCCCAGTACATGATTACTCCCAATTTTTTTAAATAACCAAAGGACAAATTAGGTTATTTGTAGCTTGGCCTCACTTTCAGGTCCAGGATCACAGCTTGAAGTAAAGGCACTTATGAGAGCAATCACCATGCCCAATGCTGATGCCTGGCTTTGGAGATGATTGACATTCCAAGAGCTGAACATGTTTAACATAGAATGAAATTCACTGAGACAGAGCTGATGCTAGGAAATGAACACATTTGTTCTACAAATATTTGCCAAGCATTGCTATGTGTTATCCATTGTGTTAGTTGCTGGAGATAGACAAGTTTAAAAGGAAATATACTATGCCCAAAGAACACAGAGGCTGAATTCAGACAAGAATGCAACTTATACTGATACTACGATAAATGCCACAACTGAGAGTGAAAAAAAACAGTAGAGGGGAGGAGGAAGTAACTAGTATATAAAACAAAACAAAATAAGTCTGAAAGGTGAAGAATTGAAGAAATTGTATAAAAAGAAACAAACTTAGGGGAAGGAAGTAGCTAGGAAAGAAGAGCACATGCCAAGAAGCAAGATAAGAACAAGTAGTTTCTGGGGAACCAAATGTTTGTACGCTCCTAGACTTCACTCCTGTACATTCTCTGCCTACTTTTTAGTTTTCAGTAGCTATTAGAGGTTCACTATCAACATTTGCTCAGACTTTTGTGAGATCTTCCAATACTATATCTCTACCATGGCTTAAAGGTTCCCACATGGTTCCACCATGTTTGAGTCCATCTAAACCTTCTTCTCGGATTAATATCCCTTTATCAAAGATAAATTTGAGACATTATGCATTTCTAATATATTCTACATCATGGTACATAATAAAACCTGTATTATCTTCACAAATTTTGGTCATTTTGTTGCTTCTTTATTACATACTATTGAAAAGTCTATAAGTTTTGTTACTTTGCATTCTTTTGTCCAATGTCAAAAGATTTTTTTTTTGGAGATAAGACTGTAAACTCTTGAAGCAGTAAACCAATCACACAACCTTTCCTTGCGAACAGTCTTTAATTTATTATTTATCTAAATACTTATGGGAATAACAACTGGATTTATGTTTAAGATCTATTTTCTTATTGTATTTATTTCTAAACTTCCTGCCTCCCCTAAGATATTTTGTGCTTCTATTTATAATTTTCTTAAAAATCTGTATGAAATAAAATATTTGTCATTATATAATTACTTTTATATGGTACCAAATCCTATAATCCTATTTTTTGTTTTGTCATTGATTATTACAGTAAGATATTTTAAGTAGAATTCCAACAGGTACAGCCCACCCCCAAGGGCCTGGGTCCCTCTCTGGGCATGCACAGCTAGAACAAGCCCCTAGAAAGCCGGTTTTCAACCCCTGATCTGCATGGGACGGGCACAGAGGCCCAGCTCTGGGCAACAAAGCTGAACGGCTCCAATTCCAACAGGTACAGCCCACTTCCAAGGGCCTGGGTCCCTCTCTGGGCATGCGCAGCTAGAACCAGCCCCTGCATATCAAGCAGAATAGTGACAGTGAACGTGAAGGACTAAACCAAACATCTCACAATGGTAAAGCAACGCAAAAGCCCACCAAACTTTCATATTGAAGAGTCTAGCCCAGATGACACCAACAGTACTGTAGTGTTAGACAACCTCTCTGACAAGGAATTCAGAAGGGAGCTACTTAGGATGCTTAGGGAATTAAAAGAAACAATGGAAAGCAATGCCAATAGACGACAAGAGGATCTGAAGGCACAAATAAGGAAAATGCAATCAGAAATGTCAGACCTGAAAAAATCTCGTAGGCAAATTGAAAAGCTCAGTGGAAGGCCTCAGCAGCAGAGTAAGAGCGGCTGAGAACAGAATCAGTGAGCTCGAAGATGAAGTTCAGAGACTCTCCAGAAAAGAGCAGAAAATGGAAAAGAGACTCACAATTCGGGAACAGATGGCAAGAGAAGATCGTGATGAAGCCAAGAGGGGTAACATAAGAATTATTGGAGTCCCAGAGGGACAGGAAGAAAACCTCGATGAAGAAGAAACTGTCAAAGACATCATTGCTACAACATTTCCAGAGCTGAAGAAAACTTGTGATCATATTCAGGAGGCCCGAAGGGTACCAGCTAGAAGAAATCCGAATAAAAATACCCCAAGACACATTCTGATCAAAATGAGCAAAACCTTAGACAGAGACAAAATTCTGAAAGCAGCAAGATCGAAGAAAGAAATCTCTTACAAAGGAGCATCCTTAAAATTCACAGCTGATTTTTCTGATGAAACCCTCATGGCCCGAAAACAGTGGTGGGACATAGTAAAAAAACTCAATGAAATAAATGCCTCCCCAAAACAAAAATCTCTCTCAATGTCAATGGGCTAAACGCACCAATTAAAAGACATAGAGTGGCAGGATGGATTAGAAAATTGAACCCAACATTCTGCTGCCTGCAAGAAACGCATCTCAATAGTCAAAGCAAACACAGACTCAGAGTCAAAGGCTGGAAAACAATCCTATAGGCAAACAGCTCCCATAAAAAAGCTGGGGTAGCCATCCTTATATCAGACCACATCGATTTCAGAGTGAGGAAGGTCATAAGAGACAGTGAAGGCCATTTCTTATTGATCAAAGGATCTGTACAACAGGAAGAACTTACAATAATAAATGTATATGCACCTAATGAGAGACCAGCAAAGTACTTAAAACAACTACTCATAGATTTGGAAAAAAACATCAATAGCAACACAATACTAGTGGGAGACTTCAACACTGCTTTGTCACCTCTTGATAGATCAACCAGACTCAAGCTTAGCAAGGACATACTTCATTTGAGGGAAACAGTGGAAGAAAGGGACTTAGTAGATATATACAGGACACTTCATCCACAAAAAGCTGAATGCACATTCTTCTCAAGCATACATGGAACATTCTCCAAGATAGACCACATGCTGAGCCACAAAACATGCCTCCATAAAATTAAGAAGTTAGAGATTGTATCAACAATCTTCTCAGACCATAATGTGCTGAAATTAGAAGTAAATCACACACAAAAACAAAAAACTAAATCAAACACCTGGAAATTAAACAGTGCACTATTGAACAACGAGTGGATTAGACAGGAAATCAAAGAGGAAATCAAAAGATTCCTAGAAACGAATGAAAATGAGAATACGAGTTACCAAAACTTATGGGACACAGCAAAGGCTGTGTTAAGAGGAAAGTTTATAGCTCTACAAGCATTCCTCAGGAAGGAGGAGCGAGCACACATAAGTAACCTTACCTCACAGCTTAAGAGCTTGGAGAAGGACCAAAAAAAGGAGCACAACCCGAACAGGAGAAAGGAAATAATAAAACTCAGAGCAGAGATTAACGAGATGGAAACCCAAAAAACAATCCGAAAGATCAATGAAACCAAAAGCTGGTTCTTCGAGAAAATTAACAAGATCGATAAGCCTCTAGCAAAACTCACAAAGAAAGGGAGAGAGAAAACCCTAATAAACCAAATCAGAAATGAAAAGGGGGTCATTACAACAGAAACCACAGAAATTCAGAGGATCCTCAGGGAGTACTTTGAGAAGCTTTATGCCACGGAACATCAAAACCTCGAGGAAATGGATAAATTCCTAGACTCCTACAGACTCCCAAGGCTGAACCAAGAAGACCTGGAATACCTGAACAGACCTATCACCATAAAGGAAATTGAAATGGTAATAAAAAGTCTCCCCAAGCACAAAAGTCCTGGCCCGGATGGATTCACTAGTGAATTCTTCCAAATCTTTAAAGAGGACTTACTCCCAATGCTCTTTAAGCTTTTCCACGAAATTGAAATATCAAAAACACTTCCGAACAGTTTCTACGAAGCAAATATCACACTGATACCAAAAGCAGACAGAGATAGCACAAAGAAAGAGAATTACAGGCCGATAACCCTGATGAACACAGATGCAAAGATCCTCAACAAACTACTAGCAAATAGAATCCAACTACTCATCAAAAAGATCATACACCATGACCAAGTAGGATTCATCCCAGGGATGCAAGGATGGTTTAACATTCGGAAATCAATCAACATAATCCACCATATCAACAAAAGAAAAGATAAAAAGCATATGATCATATCAATAGATGCAGAGAAAGCATTTGAGAAGATCCAGCACCCCTTTATGATGAAAACCCTAGCCAAAATGGGTATAGAGGGGACCTTCCTCAACATAATTAAAGCCATCTACCACAAGCCTACAGCAAGCATCATCCTCAATGGGGAAAAACTGAGAGCCTTCCCTCTAAGATCAGGGATGAGACAGGGATGCCCACTCTCTCCACTGCTGTTCAATATAGTACTGGAAGTACTTGCAATAGAGATTAGGCAGGAAAATGATATTAAGGGCATTCAGGTAGGAAAGGAAGAAATCAAGCTCTCACTATTCGCAGATGATATGATACTCTACTTAGAGAACCCAATACTTCCACCAAAAAACTCCTAGAAACAATAGACTCGTATAGTAAAGTTGCAGGTTATAAAATCAATACCCAAAAGTCCATGGCTTTCCTATATGCAAACAGTGAGAGAGAAGAAAGCAACATGAAAAAAATAATCCCGTTCACAATTGTACCCCAGAAAATCAAGTACCTAGGAATCAGCTTAACTAAGGAAGTAAAGGACCTGTACAAAGAAAACTACAAAACGCTACTTCAGGAAATAAAAGAGGACATGAGGAAATGGAGAGATATCCCCTGCTCATGGGTCGGGAGACTTAACATTGTCAAAATGGCAATACTACCGAAAGCATTGTATAAATTCAATGCAATCCCTATAAGGATACCCATGACATTCTTCAAAGAAATGGAGCAAACACTCCTGAAATTTATATGGAACAATAAGCCCCCACGAATAGGTAAAGCCATTCTTGGGAAAAAGAAAATGGGAGGAATCAACCTCCCGAACTTCAAACTGTACTACAAAGCAGTAATAATTAAAACAGCATGGTACTGGAACAAAGGCAGAACTGCAGACCAATGGAACAGGGTTGAATACACTGACATCTCCCCTCAATCATATGCTCATCTAATCTTTGATAAAGGTGCAAGTAATGTGAAATGGTGTAAGGAAAGCCTCTTTAATAAATTGTGTTGGCATCACTGGACGGCTACATGCAAAAAAATAGGCTCAGAACTCTGCCTAACACCATGTACAAAAGTAAGATCAAAATGGATTAAAGACCTCAACATCAGACCAGAAACCATAAGGTACATTGAAGATAACGTTGGCAAAACCCTCCATGACATTGAAGCTAATGGTATCTTCAAAGATGCCACGCCACTGGCCGAGCAAGTGAAAACAGAGATAGATAAATGGGACTATCTTAAACTAAGAAGCTTCTGCACCTCCAAAGAAACAGTGACCAAAATACAAAGACAGTCTACAGAATGGGAAAGGATATTCACCGAATACACATCTGACAAGGGGTTGATATCCAGGATATACAAAATACTGGTTAAACTCCACAAGAAGAAAACATCCAACCCCATCCAAAAATGGGGCAATGAAATGAACAGAAACTTTCTCAAAGAAGAAATCCGAATGGCAAAAAAGCACATGAGAAAATGCTCTACATCATTAATCATCAGGGAGATGCAGATCAAAACCACAATGAGATACCATCTCACACCTCAGAGACTGGCCCACATTCAAAAGAACAAAAGCAACCGATGCTGGCATGGATGTGGCGAGAAAGGGACTCTCCTTCACTGTTGGTGGGAAAGTCCACTGGTTCAGCTCTTCTGGAAAACAGTATGGACGATTCTCAAAAAATTAGAAATTGAGCTCCCATTTGACCCAGCAATACCACTCCTGGGAATATATCCCAGAGAGGCAAAAATGTATAGTCGAAGTGACATCTGCACTTGTTTGTTCATTGCAGCACTCTTTACAATAGCCAGAAACTGGAAGAAACCTGAATGCCCAAGAACAGATGACTGGTTAAAGAAACTTTGTTACATCTACACAATGGAGTACTATGTAGCTCTTAGAAAAGATGAAGTCATGAAATTTACATACAAGTGGTACAATATGGAAAGTATCATGCTAAGCGAAATGAGTCAGAAAGAGAGGGATAGACATAGAAAGATTGCATTCATCTGCGGGATATAAAGTAACAAAGTATGAGATTAATACCCAAGAATAGCTGAGATCAGCACCAGGAGGATTACTCCATAACTTAGAGGCCAGCCGGGTATCCTAGAGGAAAGGGCAGTTCAGATAGAGAAGGGAACACCAAATAAAGGGTGTTTGGAGGATCCTCCCAGGAGGGGAGATGCATGTCGAAAGTAGACTATGGACTGAACATGTTTGCCACTCAATGCCTCTTTTGCAGACCACAACACCCAAAAGGAGAGAGAGAACACAGGGGATTGCCCTGCCACAGAGACAGGGGGGGATGGGGGGATGGGGGTGGGGGGATATTATCCATGGTGGTGGAAAATGGGCACTGGTGGAGGGATGGGTATCTGATCATTGTATAATCGAAACCCAAGCACAAAAAATTGTAAATTTACAACTGTAAAAAAAAAATTTTTTAAAAATTTAAAAAAAAGATATATTAAGTAAATCACATGATAACATTGTACATTGGAGGGGGGAATCTCATAATGTTCCTGGAGCATATGTCAGAAATTAAATTTTATGCCAAAATAAAATGTTGTTATTGACAAATTAGCAGTTGTCAGTAGTAAAAGTCAAAGGATCAGCGGGCAACAACTGGTTTAAAATACCTCCAAATTAAGCTCTATTCCCCTGAGGTGATGCTAGGTGGAAGCATAGTGGTGTGTTATTTCATAGTTTCTCTTCTAGAAGAGTACATTCAGACACATCCATGCTGACAATAAAAATAGCACGCTGAAAAATAGCAACCAACATATATTTTCTGTTTTTTTTTAAATTTTTATTAGTGAAACACCATGAGGTAAAGTTGTGGACTTACAAATTTTTGTGCTTGGGTTTCAATTATACTATGATCTAATACCCATCTCTCAACCAGTGCCCATTTTCCACCACCATGGATCCCAGTAACCCTCCCATCCCCATCCCTCCCCATCCCACACTGCCTCTGTGGCAGGGCATTCCCTTTAGTTCTCTCTCTCCTTTTGGGTGTTGTGGTCTGCAAAAGAGGCATTGAGTGGCAATCATGTTCAGTCCATAGTCTATTTTCAACATGCATCTCCCATCCTGGGAGGATCCTCCAAACACCCTTTATTTGGTGCTCCCTTCTCTATCTGAGCTGCCCTTTCCCCTAAAATGCCCGGCTTGCCTCTAAGTCATGGAGTAATCCTCCTGGTACTGATCTTGGCTATTCTTGGGGATTAATCTCCTATTTTGTTACTTTATGTCCCCCAGAAAAATGCAATCTTTCTATGTATATCCCACTCTTTCTGACTCATTTCACTTAGCATGATACTTTCCATGTAGTACCACTTGTATGTAAATTTCATGACTTCATCTTTTCTAAGAGCTACATAGTACTCCATTGTGTAGATGTACCAAAGTTTCTTAAACCAGTCATCTGTTCTTGGGCACTCAGGTTTTTTCCAGATTCTGGCTATTGTAAAGAGTGCTGCAATGAACAAATGAGCGCAGATGTCACTTCGACTATACATTTTTGCCTCTCTGGGATATATTCCCAGGAGTAGTATTGCTGGGTCAAATTGGAGCTCCATTTCTAATTTTTTGAGAATCGTCCATACTGTTTTCCAAAAGGGCTGAACCAGTCGGCATTCCCACCAGCAGTGAAGGAGTGTCCCTTTCTCACCACATCCGCGCCAGTATAGGTTGCTTTTGCTCTTTTGAATATGGGCCAGTCTTGAGGTGTGAGATGGTATCTCATTGTGGTTTTGATTTGCATCTCCCTGATGATTAATGATGTAGAGCATTTTCTCATGTGCCTTTTTGCCTTTCAGATTTCTTCTTTGAGAAATTTTCTGTTAATTTCATTGCCCCGTTTTTTATGGGGTTGGATGTTTTCTTCTTGTGGAGTTCAATCAGCACTTTATATATCTTGATATCAACCCCTTGTAAGATGTGTATTCGGCAAATATCCTTTCCTAATCTGTAGACTGTCTTTGTATTTTAGTCATTGTTTCTTTTGAGGTGCAGAAACTTCTTAGTTTAAGTCAGTCCCATTTGTCTATCTGTTTTCACTTGCTCGGCCAGTGGCCCGACATCTTTGAAAATACCATTAGCTTCAATATCATGGAAGGTTTTGCCAACTTTGTCTTCAATGTACCATATGGATTCTGGTCTGATGTTGAGGTCTTTAATCCATTTTGATCTTACTTTTGTACATGGTGTTAGGCAGAGTTCTGAGCCCATCTTTTTACATGTAGCCGTCCAGTTTTGCCAGCACCATTTGTTAAAGAGGCTTTCCTTACTCCACTTCACATTTCTTGCACCTTTATCAAAGATTAGCTGATCATAAGATTGAGGGGAGATGTCAGTGTATTCAAACCTGTTCCATTGGTCTACAGCTCTGCCTTTGTTCCAGTACCATGCTGTTTTAATTATTACTGCTTTGTAGTAGAGTTTGAAGTTCGGGAGGTTGATTCCTCATATTTTCTTTTTCTCAAGGATTGCTTTAGCTATTCGTGGGGGCTTATTGTTCAATATGAATTTCAGGAGTGTTTGCTCCATTTCTTTGAAGAATGTCATGGATGTTCTTATATGGATTACAATGCTTTGGGGAAGTATTGCCATTTTGTGACAATTTTAATTCTCCCGACCGATAAGCAGGGGTTATTTTTCCATTTTCTCATGTCCTCTTTTATTTCCTGAAGTAGAGTTTTGTAGTTTTCTTCTGATTCCTATATACTTGATTTTCTGGAGCCAATTGTGAACGGGGTTGTTTTTTTTCATGTCACTTTCTTCTCTCTCTCTGTTTGCATGTAGGAAAGGCATGGACTTTTGGGTATTGATTTTATAGCCTGCAACTTTACTATACAAGTCTATTGTTTCTAGGAGTTTCTTGGTGGAGGTTATAGGGTTCTTTAAGTATAGTATCATATCATCTGCTAATAGCTTGATTTCTTCCTTTCCTACCTAAATGCCCTTAATATCTTTTTCTTGCCTAACCGCTATTGCAAATGCTTCCAGTACTATATTGAACAGCAGTGGAGAGAGTGGGCATCCTTGTCTCGTCCCTGATCTTAGAGGGAACGCTCTCATCTTTCCCCCATTGAGGATGATGCTTGCTGTAGGCTTGTGGTAGATGGCTTTAACTATGTTGAGGAAAGTCCCCTCTATTCCCATTTTGGCTAGGGCTTTCATCATAAAGGGATGCTGGATCTTGTCAAATGCTTTCTCTGTATCTATTGATATGATCATATGCTTTTTATCTTTTCTTTTGTTGATATGATGGATTATGTTGATTGATTTCCAAATGTTAAACCATCCTTGCATCCCTGGGATGAATCCTACTTGGTCATGGTGTATGATCTTTCTGATGAGTTGTTGGATTCTATTTGCTAGTAGTTTGTTGAGGATCTTTGCATCTGTGTTCATCAGGGATATCGGCCTGTAATTCTCTTTGTGGTATCTCTGTCTGCTTTTCTTATCAGGGTAATATTCACTTCATAGAAACTGTTCAGAAGTGTTTTTGATATTTCAGTTTTGTGGAAAAACTTAAAGAGGATTGAGAGTAAGTCCTCTTTAAAGATTTGGAAGAATTCACTCGTGAAGCCATCCGGGCTGGAACTTTTGTGCTTGGGGAGTCTTTTTATTACCATTCTAATTTCTTTGATGGTGATACGTCTGTTCAGGTACTCCAGGTCTTCTTGTGTCAGCCTTGGGAGTCTGTAGGATTCTAGAAATTTAACCATTTCCTCGAGATTTTCATGTTCCGTGGCATAAAGCTTCTCAAAGTACTCCCTGAGGATCCTTTGAATTTCTGTAGTTTCTGTTTTAATGATGCCCTTTTCATTTCTGATTCGGTTTATTAGGGCTTTCTCTCTCCCTTTCTTTGTGAGTTTTGCTAGAGGCTTATCGATCTTGTTTATTTTCTCGAAGAACCAGCTCTTGGTTTCATTGATCTTTCGGATTGTTTTTTGGGTTTCCATCTCGTTAATCTCTGCTCTGAATTTTATTATTTTCTTCCTCCTGTTCAAGTTGTGCTCCTTTTGTTGACCCTTCTCCAAGCTCTTAACCTGTGAGGTTAGGTTATTTATGTGTGCTCTCTCCTCCTTCCTGAGCAATGCTTGTAGAGTTATAAAATTTCCTCTTAACACAGCTTTTGCGGTGTCCCATAAGTTTTGGTAACTCGTGTCCTCATTTTCATTTGTTTCTAGGAATCTTTTGGTTTCTTCTTTGATTTTCTTTTTAAGCCACTCGTTGTTCAATAGCGCACTGTTTAATTTCCAGGTGTTTGATTTAGTTTTCTTTGTGTGTGTGTGATTTACTTCTAATTTCAGAGCATTATGGTCTGAGAAGATTGTTGATACAATCTCTATATTCTTAATTTTATGGAGGTATGTTTTGTGGCTCAGCATGGCAACGAACATATTTTAATCCTTTACTCAACTACTAGGATTAGTGTAGTAAAAAGTTTAGACTACAAGATATATACAAAAGAATTTTAAAACTATAACAAGCATTTAATATTAAAAATTCCAGATTCATATGTATGTATTATTTTCTTTATACTCAACAATCAACATACACACATACACATGCTCTATTATTTTTTGTCCCATTTCAGTCCCAATGAATCGGAAGTTTGATATATTGGCACAAGGGAAACTTCAACACTATCAAGGAAATAAAAATGGAAATTCACTGTTTCAACTTATTGAGAGCTATACCTATCTACTCATAGAACTTTAGAATATTAATATTCTTAAGTTGATATTTATGACTGAACAACTAAGAAAATCATATCTTTTATCCCTAGTGAAGCACTGGAAATATTTTTAAATTTAAATAATTGATGAATGACTTTAATAATTCAAGTCAAGAAAATAAAATGTATTATATGATCTCAATTACAGAAATACATAATATATGTATGTGTTCCCAGAAAATAATATTGTTATTTATTATGTTAAATAAATGCCATAATAAATGTGTTGTAACTTTAGCATGTTAAATTTATAAGAAACAAATGCCTATTTATACTTGTCTTAACTTATAGCATCTATCAGCTTATGAGTGTGAATTTCTTTTAAATTTTGCACATTTCAATTCAATCCCATATTATCCACCATCATCACAATACTCCTAAATTATGAGCCCTTACATGTCCTTTTAAAGGCACGCGAAAAAATGCTCTACATCCCTAATCATCAGAGAGATGCAAATAAAAACAATAATAAGATATCATCTCATCCCACAGAGACTGGCACACATACAAATTAATAAGTGCTGGTGCAGATGCTAGGAGAAAGGAACTTTCTTTCACTGTTGGTAGGAATGTCAGTTGGTCCAGTCTTTTTGGAAAACAATAAGGACATTCCTCAAAAAACTAGAAATTGAGCTCATCTTTGATCCAGCAATACCACTTCTGGGAATATACTCTAGGGGTCCAAAAACACATAGCAGAAACACCGTCTGTATCTCTATGTTCATTGCAGAACAACTCACAATAGCCAGAATTTAGAATCAACCTGAGTGCCCAAGAACAGACATATGGATAAAGAAACTGTGGTATATCTACACAATGGAACGTTACACACTTGTTAGGAAAATGAGGTCATGAAATTTGCCTATAAATGTATAGACTTGGAGAGTATCATGCTGAGTGAAATGAGTCAGAAGTAGAGAGACAAATATAGAAGGACTAGGATATAAAAATAAGTATGACACTAATATCCAAGATCAGAGAAAATGGTCAATGTTTGGTCAATGATGTGTGTGATAGATGGTGATTAAGGTAGAGAAGGGTCCATTATGACAATATTTAGATGGAAATGAACACTCTGGACAAGAACTGAGTGTTGAAAGCAGGTAAAGGGATATAGGCAATAACTTGTCAGCATCTGTATCGCAAACCATAATGCCTAAAATGAAAGAGGGAAAGAGAGAGAAAGAGAAGGGATGAGCCTGCCAGAGAGGCAGGCTGGGGTGTGGGGTGACTTGAAGCAGTGGGAGGGAAAGGAGTCAGTGGTGCTGGGAAATTGCACTGGTGGAGGGATGGGTGTTGGAACATTGTATGACTGAAATGCAATCACGAACAATTCTGTAATGCTTTATCTTATGGTGATTCAATAAGAAAATGAATAAATATTTTTCAAATGTCCTTTTTAATATCTTAACCACCAAAAATGCACTTTATTTGTAGCAAGTTAAGTTCATATTAAGAATAGAAATAGCTGTTAAAAGAGAGTCAGCACCCAGGTAACACGGTAGCACAGTCCTCCTGTTGCTCATCGATTTGCTCAAGCGGGCCCAGTAACGTCTCCATCATGAGACTTGTTGTTACTGTGTTTGGCATATCAAATATGTCACGGGTAGCTTGCCAGGCTCTGCCGTGCAGGCGAGATGCTCTCGGTAGCTTGCTCAGCTCTCCGAGAGCGGCGGAGGAATTGAACTCGGGTTGGCCATGTTGGCTGCTTGTAAGGCAAACGCCCTGCCGCTGTGCTATCGCTCCAGCCCAGCACCCAGGTATGCAGGACTTTGTTACTGAGAACTCTCCCAAGTTCAACAGGACCTGGAACAATGATCCCTTCTGTCCATATCCCCGTCTCCAGCAACTCAGCAGCCACACGCCCATAAGCCACCTCTGTCTAGTGCCAGATAATCTCGTCAATCATCCACCATCCAGATGGCATGTCTTTCTCTCCCAGAAGAGAGCAATATAACGCTTGCCATAACCATGCCGCTAGACCCCATGCCAGGCTGTTTCACTTGGGGAACCCCGGAGAGGGCAGGTAAGAGCACTCCCCACCCCAAGGGACCCAGTCCCAGCAACCGAAAACCTCCAGAACTCAACAGCCGCCATGCTCAAAGCTGTGCTCCGTGCTTGGTCCAAGCCTCAGCCATGAGTGAATCTATTGCTGGACAACTTGGCCTCGAATAGGATACACCCTACCCACACTCCAAGAGTACTGCATATTTAATTAGTTCAAAAGAGTAGGCAATGAATTTTAGAGGGTTTTAATCTCGTCAACCATCCACCATCCATATATATATATGTGTGTATATATATATGCAAACAAGTCTCAACCTTTAACAACATGCTAGTGATCTCTCATAGAAGGTCTTAATGACCCCTGTTGAAATAGAACAATCCTTATACTCTTTCCTCTAAGGATAATTTTTTGTAGCATTTTCAGCGTTTTTTCATAACAAACAATTTGAAATATATTACTTCAGCTCTGCTTTCAGACAGGGATTGGAGTTCTGAATGGAAACATCTGAAATATGCTGGTGGGAGGGTATAATGGTGTTGGGATTGGTGTTTAAATATTAAATCTAATCAAATATTGTGAACTAACTTATAAAATTTGAAAAAAGAGAGAGTGTCAGAATTTCATAAGATATAAAACATTGGGAAATAGGTTTAAATTTATTTGATTTGACTTGATGTAAATAGGATATGGTTAATATTTTAATAAATTAATTTGATATTTATGTAAATTGGCAGTACAGGTGAAAGGTTACTGACCTGCTCAACCTCTGTTCTAAAATAGACTGACAAGTTGTAGTTGGAATATAATATTTGGCAGCTACAGGCGGCTCATATGCTAAAGATAACTTGAGCTCTTCATTTTTACCAAAACAAATGGTACATAAAAAATTGTTTTTTAAATGCTTTTGATTTTAGATTATCAAAAATATTAAAAATTAGAATACGCATATGATAGAAAGCAAGTATTGCATCCAGATACAATCTATTTCAAAGCAAAATGAGTAGTGACCACCACAACCTTAAGCTACATAATAATCTCTAATTGTTATGTTAATCAAGTAATAATTTGAAGTTGTTAAAATGACGAAGAGCCTCTGGCTCCAGGCATATCTCTTCGACTCCACCGTTCTTCCTCCACTAACATGTGCCTCAGAGACCTGGGTCCTATTCGGGTATCCCAAAGAGGAATCGAAAGAACTATGCTTGGAATATCACATTTCACTCAAGTGAGAGAAGGAATCTGTAGTTCCTACCTCCATCGACAATCAAGAATCAGGGACGCTGTCTCATTTGCCAAAGTGTCGAAAACCAGATGGGCTGGACACATAATGTGATTTAGAGATGACCGCTGGACTAGAGCCGTTACTGACTGGATCCCATGGGACGTTAAAAGGACGCATGGCCGCCCACCTACGAGATAGTCAGGCTTCTTCGTCAAAACCCTGAACAAACGGTTTGAGGCTCTTCATGTTCCTGAAGTGAGAAGATGCCATTGGGCTACACTAGCACACAACAGGGATGAATGGAGACATTACTGGTGCCCACTAGAGCAAATCGAAGATCAACTGGATAACAAGTGATACAAGTGATACTTGATTATGTTCCTTTCCTATTGGTGAACCTGATCTTTAAAATAATTTTATTTTACCATATCATTCCTTCTTTCTTATTCTGCTTGTTTTCACAATGCAGAGATATGATTGAGCAAAATTAACATTCCAAAATTTAGGTAAGGAATAAATAATATAACAGTATTCATTATATCTTTGCATCAATCCCTAACAAAAGCTATAATTGGAAATTATAAAATTATATTATTTTATGGTTGCATAACATTTTATTTATTAAGGTTGCTTTATTTTTAAAATAATTATTATTGATATCATATTTACAATAGTTTTAATGTTCTCACTTTTGGTGCACGAAGTTACTATACTTCTACAACCCCCAAAGTGCTTAAGACCCTCCAGCTGTTCTTACAGCAGTGTCCTTATATCTTTATGTCACTTCCAGTTTATGCCATCCCTCTCTCTCTCCTTCTCCTGTCCTCATTTGATAACCTCAATTATTAGAGTTTAAGGGTTTGTGTTTTTTTATTAATTAATTTATTTGGTTTTGAGGGTATATCCAGCTGTGCTCAAGGCTTACTCCTAAATGTATTCAGGGATCACTCATGACAGGGCTCAGAAGACTATATAGGTTCTAGCAATTAAATCTAGTTCAAGGCATGTGCCCTATCTGCTGTACTATCTCTCAAGCCTTCTTCCCCCTTCATGGGATTATTTTTTTATTGTCAGGGCTGGAGTGATAGCACAGTGGGTAGGGCGTTTGCCTTACATGCAGCCAACATGGCTGACCTGAGTTCAGTTCCTCCGCCCCTCTCGGAGAGCCCGAGAGTATCTCGCCCACACTGCAAAAGCCTGGCAAACTACCCGTAACGTATTTGATATGCCAAACACAGTAACAAGTCTCACAATGTTACTGGGCCCGCTGGAGCAAATCGATGAACAATGGGAAGACCGTGACCATGGTTATTGTCAATTCCCTTGATTTCTCTCTTTATACATCAAATAGCAATAAGTCATCTGGTACTTGTCCTTTCATCCTCTAGTATTTTATTTAACATAATCCCATTTAGTCCCATCTAAATTCCAGCTAAAAATCCAGTTCCATCTTTTCTCATAGCTGAGTAGCATTGTAGTGTGTGTATGTATATATATATATATATATATATATTTGAGAATTTATTTATTTACTCATCTGTTATTGGATATTTGGAATGTGTCTCAATCTTGATTCAAGTAAATAGTGCTTTAATGGACAAGATTGTGCAAATACGTTTTCAAATTAATGGTTTTGTCTTAAAACTCATACCAAGGAGTGGAGTTTCTCATTCAGATCGAAGCTTAATATTTTGAAAAGTATTAATACTGTTTTTCATAGAGACTGAAGCAACAAAAGTTCATCAAGAGTGAATGGGGACTCTTTGACACCTCATATCTGCTAGAATTAGCTGTTTCTAGATTTTTGATGCATGCAATTCACAGTGGTGTAAGGGGATACCTTGTTGTCCTTTTCACTTGCAATTTCTTAATTAAAAAATGATGATGAACATTTTTATGTATATATTGCCCTTCTGTGTGTCTTCTACAAGTTTGTGTCTCTTCTGCAACTCCTTTCTTTGAAGTGGTTACTTTTTTGTTGTTATTGTTGAGTTTGTGAGTACTTTGTTTATGTTAACTAATAGTCCTTTATCACATATATTGGGTACAAATATTTTATCTCATTAAATATGATGTATTATATTTAAGTCATATTTTCTTTTTTCAGTACAGAAAATTTAAATTTTGTAGTTCCATTTGTTTATTTTGCTTTTGTTTTCTTTACCAATTGAGTAGTCATAAAGTCACCTCTGAAGTCAAAATCATGGATATATATTCCATATTTTGTTTGATATATTTTATTGTGGCTTCTGGTCGAGATCTAGGTCTTTAATTCATTTTGACTTAATATGGTATACATTGTGAGACAGGGGTCCACATTAGGTTTGTTTGTTTGTTTTGCATCTGGATATGCCGTTTTCTCAACACTGTTTTTTCATAAATAAATTTTTATTTGGGGTACAGTTACCGACTTACAAACTTTCGTGCTTGATTTCAGTTATACAATGATGGAGTACCCATCCCTCCACCAGTGCCCATTCTCCACCATCACTGATCCCAGTATCCCTCCCATCACTTCCATCTTACCCCTCCACCTCCAACCTACCCCATCTCTGAGGCAGGACATTCCCTTTGGTTCTCTCTTTCCTTTTCGATGTTGTTGTTTGCAGTACTTATTGAGTGGCCATCATGTTTGTTCTATAGTCTACATTCCACATGAATCTCCCAACCCTAGTGGATCCTCCAAATACCCTTTACTTGATCAACACTGTTTTTTAAAAGAGCATTTTCTACCTTATTTATTGCATTTATTTATCCTTCTTTGTAATCAATTTATTATCCATACTTGTAGGGAATTACCTAAAGTATGTCCATTATTTTTCATTGCTCTCAAAGTATGTTTTCATTCCAATATCATACTGTTTTGATTACTAAAGCATTATAGTTTATTTTGAAACATTTGTGAAAGATAACATAGTCTCAGGTAGTTTAGGTTTATTGGGTTGTTCCCATCACAGTGTTTTCTTTCCTCTGGGTTTATTTGTAATTTTTTCTTTGTGCTCTGTTGACTTGTAAATATGTTTTTCTCTTCTCCTTAAGTCCTATGTATAATATATTCAGAGCAATGTCCTTTTTGTATGGGCACAGGAAGACAGTAGTAAATGCTATGCTTTTGTAATGTGGGAGTCATTTGACTCTAAATGATATTTTCCTCCTGTGCATGTGTTCTCTAAACCCAAACCTCAGCTGCCCTTACTGCCTAGCATTCACAAAAGCAAGGTCCCAGCATGGGACTGGATGGACCCAGGGCAAGCGGTGAGCTATGTGCTACCCTGGCATCAAGATTGGCCTGGCCAAAGTGCCTAATGTTTAATCATAAGTGGTCATGGAGAGATACTGTCATGATTCAAAAGGTAATAACTAGATTTGGACTCTACTAGGGTTAGGAATGATTAATCTGGACTGAGTGCTGTAGTCTGAGTCTGTGACAAGATGTTCCCAGAAGAGCTGCCCTACAATCTTCAATGTATCTCTTACTGTGTCCAGACAAAAATAACTAAAGGAGAAAAACACTTTAGGAGCTATTTTGTCTGTAGGTCATTAGGAAAGACTTCCTTAAGTTGTTTATGCTTCCAAACCAGGTGGAGCATGGGCTCTGAGGGCAAGGTGGAGAGAGACAAGTAGGGGGAGAGAGAGAAGCAGGGGTTCATAGTCAGAATCCAGAGCAGGTCAGAATTGAGAGAGGAGAGAGAGAGAGCCCAGACTTCAAGACAGCACGGAGAGATGAACAGTGAACAGTGATCTAGGAATGAGGGGCAAGGAAGAGTGCGTACGATTGGAGAGAGGAGAGTTTGAATAAACAGTAACTAATCAGCAACCAATCTGGTCCTCGTTCTTCCTTTTCCTGCCCATCACCTACAGCCATCCTGATCCTAATCATACACAGTGGCTCAAGAGCCACCCGGAGAGCCTGCAAACACACATCCTTCCACGGGCGAGCTCCTTACATATGTGTACCATAATATTCTTAAATTTGCTTTAGCTATTCAGTGGGTTTTATAATTCCAATAAAATTTTAGTGGTTTTTATTGAATTTCCATGAAGAATACCGATAGAATTGTGGTAGGAATTGCATTGAATCTGCATCTTTGAGCAGAATAGTCAATTATAATTATTTGAATCTATGAACTAAAGAATATTTTTCCATTTCTTTGTGTCCTTTTCTATCTCATTTAGTAGTGACTTATTGGAGGGGGGGTGTAAGAAGTCTTTTGCTTCCAGTGTTAATTCCAAAAAATTATGTTTAAATCTTTTTAATTTTGTTTTTTAGCCACAACTGACTGTGCTCAGGGCTTACTACTATATCTGTACTCACACTCCTTGTGGGGGTCAGGAAACCATATGTGGCATATTAGCATATTAGCCACATATAAGACAATTACCCTACATACTGTATTATATCTCTGACCCCAGAATTTTAACACATTACTTTTTATAAAAATTTTATTGAATAACCATGAGATAGTTACAAACTTGGGTTACAATCACACAATGATCAAATATCATTCCCTCTACCAGGCACATTCACACCACCAATATCCTCGGCATACCTACTTTTTCCCATCCTCCCCTGCCTCCATGGAAGACAATATTCTCTATACTCTCTCTCTACTTTGGGGCATTATGGTCTACAATACAGACACTGAGAGGTTATCATATTTGGTTCTTTATCTACTTTCAGCACACATCTCCCATCCTTACCAGTTACTCAAACCATCATTTTCCTAGTGATCCCTCTCTATTCCAGCTGCCTTCTACCCCTTGCTCATGAGGCAGGCTTCCAGCTATGGAGCAATCTTCCTGTCCCGAGTATCTACTATCCTTAGGTGTCAGCCTCATGTGATTTTTTTATACTCTACAAATGAGAGCAGTCCTATATCTGTCCCTTTCTTTCTGACTCATTTAACTTAGTATGATACTCTCCATGTCTATCCATTTATAAACAAATTTCATGACTTCATCTCTCCTAACAGCTGCGTAGTATTCCATTTTGCAGATGTACCAAAGTTTCTTTAACCAGTCATCTGTTCTAGTGCAATTGGGTTGTTTCCAGATTTTGGCTATTGTGAAGAGTGCTGCAATGAACATATATGTACAGGTGTCATTTCTACTGTGGTTTTTTTTTTGCATCCTAGGGATATATTCCCAGAAGTGGTATTGTGGGGTCATATGGAAGCTCATTTCTAGTTTTTGTTGGACTGACCAAATTGTTTTCTAGAAAGGCTGGATTAGTAGGCATTTCCACCAACAGTGAGGAGTGTCCCTATTTTTCCACATCCACACCGGCACTGGTTGCTTTTGTTCTTTTGAATGTTTACTAGTCTCTGTAGTGTGAGATAATATTTCATTGTTGTTTTTATTTGCACCTCCCTGATGGTTTGTGATGTGGAGCATTTTTTCATGCGTCTTTTGGCCATTTGTATTTCTTTTTTGAGGAAACTTCTGTTCATTTCTTCTCCCCATTCTTTGATGGGGTTGGAAGTTTTTTTTTTTTTTGTACAATTCTACTAGCGTCTTGTATATCCTGGATATTAGTCCCTTATCAGATGAGTATTGGGTAAATATTGTAAATATTATTTCCCATTCTGTGGGCTCTTTCTGTATTTTGGTCACTTTCTTTTGAAGTGTAGCAGCTTCTTAGTTTGATGTTGTCCCATTTGTTTATGTTTGCTTCCACTTGCATAGTGGGTGCTGTTTCATCCTTAAAGATGCTTTTGGCTTCAATGTCATGGAGAGTTCTGCCTACATTTTCCTCTATGTAGTTTATGGATTCATGTCTGATATTCAGGTCTTTAATTCACTTTGATTGGACTTTTGTGCCTGGCATTAGACAGAGGTCAGAGTTCATGTTTTTTTACAGGTGGCTATCCAGTTTTCCCAGCACCATTTGTTGAAGAGGCTTTTCTTGTTCCACTTCACATTTCCTGCTCCTTTGTCAAAGATTAAGTGGTCATATATTTGGGGGTATGTGACAGAATATTCAGCTCTGTTCCATTGGTCTGCATGTCTTTTTCTAGCCCAGTACCATGCTGTTTTAATTACTACAGCTTTGTAGTACAGTTTGAAGTTGGGGAGGGTGATGCCAATTATCTTCTTTTTTCCAAGGATTTCTTTAGCTATTCAATACATTACTTTTAATTAATTTCTTTTCTAAATCATTGTTTGTATATATAAATGTGCTGATTTTACAGCCTGTTATTACTACCATAGTGATTTATTGTTTCTATGAGTTTTTTCATAGAGCATTCACAGTTTTCTATGTACATTACTATGTCAGCTACAAATAGTGATAATTCAATTACTTATGTTTTAATTTCAGTGCATTGATTTGTTTTTGTTTCTAATTGTTGTAGATAGAACTTTCAATATTATTCAAATTTTAGTTGTGAAGTGAACATCCTTGCCTTGCACTTGATTTCAGCAAAAAAAGGCTTTAGTTTAATTTTGTTTTATTCTCCCATGGAGTATGATGTTAACTGTGAGTTTATTGTATAAGTTTTTCTGCCATCATCTACTTATGAAAGTAAAGCAGTGTAGCCATTGTTCCACATTTATACTTTTATGACTAATATTCTAGACTCCTTCTAAGATGTCTTACTCTCCAAATCTGCAGAAAATTACATTATATATCCAATGGGCCATGAAATCGTTTGAAGTAATAACAGCTCCACCTAGAGTTTCTCTCCTTACTTTGCCTAATCTACCCTGCCCCGCCCCCAATACACACACACACACAAACACACACACACACACACACACACACACACACACACCCCTTATTTTGTTTCCCACTTAAGTAACTCTTTAGAGTAACAAGACTCATGATGCTGTTGTATTGTCTCAGACACTGGGGCACATGTTTCCATAAATAGAAAAGAACTCTCTCCTTTATATTTATTTGATTCAATTTTACTGCAAAACTTAAAACTGAATGCTTGTGGACATGGCTTTTTCAGAATTTCAAACAGTACTGTTTCACCATCACCTTTTTCTGTTCTCAAAATGGCTAGGTCAAAGCGGCCACAGGATTCAGCCAAAACTGCAAGTCCTGTTGTTCATGTTGCTTGCCAAGCCACATATTACAAGTTCTAAGGTAGAACTTAGACTTTTCTGTTTGAAAAATCACAATCTTACCATCTGTTTCCATTTCCATATATTAATATATTCAACCTATAAGTTCATATGTGTCATTTTTATGAGGAATTTTGACTCCCATTTAAATAAAAAATACACATAAACCATGTGACATAAGAATGAATGAAAGCAATGTATTAGCCATTTCTCTAGCTATGTTTGACATTTGACACCTTAACTGAAAAACAAAAACTTAGCTTCAATATACAAGTAATTATGTACAAAAGAGTGAGACTATTAAACAAGCTCTAAATTATAATATATGCAATCTCTTTATCTATGTTTTTATTTGTTTTGGGTGACATGTGGCAATGCTCAGCATTTATTTCTGACTCTGTGCTCAGGATTCATTCCAGGTGGCTTAAAGGAAGCATAAGCGATACCAAAGTTGAATCCAGGTCATTCATGTGTAGCTGCCATCTCCCCAAGGCAAGTGCCTTATATACTGCACTATCTTTTTGACCCAATAGTTTCATGATCTCATGTTAAAAGAAATATGTAGCTTTCTCAAAAATATATGGGAATTATTTTAATAGTACATTACCAGGACCATTATTTTGACTTGACTCTTCTCTCTAATGTTAGTAAATTAAATTCATTCACAGGATTTCATATACTCAGTTCTTCTCTTTCACAGCACAGACATTTCACTTATATTCATAATTGCTGGAACACTCATTCTTTCTTTAAATTCTTCCTAGGCACAAAGAGCATGTATGGAAAACAGTGCAATTGTTTGATTAATCAATCATCTCTGTTAGTTTTCTATGATTGACATATCAAAATCTAAGACATTGGGAAGCTTAAACACAGAAATTAATTTTTTTTCAGTTCCTGAGGATAGAAGTTCAAAATAAAGCTATAGGCAGTTTGATTTCTCTTGGGAACTCTCTTCTTGATTTTTAAATAATAATGCTCTCTGTCTTTATATGTCTTATATCTTTGAATAAATGAATTATCATTGCCTTTCTGAGTGTGAAAATTTCCTCTTACAACAACACCAACTAGATAAGAGCACAATCCTAATGGCTCTATTCTAAATCAAACCACATATTTCAAAGACTTTCTCCAAATTTAGACATATTCTAAGGTACTAAGAATTAGATCTTTGACATTTGAATTGTAAAGGATACAACACAGCCAATAACAGTAAGTAATAATACTTACATAATCCACACAAAACTCAAAACTTCAGTCAGAAAGATTTAAATTTTTAACTTACGTGAATTTTTTCCACTATTTATTAAATCAGAATGCATGAATATCCCATAATATTTTATCCAGAGTGATCATTTCTAAGTATCTTTGTCACAGTAGTCTCTTTTCTATGCCAACTGTCATCTCCCCAAGCACTGGTGGGCTTTCAACCATGGACCAATCCTCCTGGCCTTTGTTTCTACTGTTCTTGCATTTAGTCTCATATTATACTTGCTGAAAGTAGGTAAAGGAACAAACACAATGTATCTGTGTTGCAAACCATAATGCTCAAAAGGACATAGAGAGAGAAAGAATGAAGTGCTTGCCATAGTGACAGGCTGGGTAGAGGTTGAGGATGTGGCAAGAGGAAAACGAAGGGCATTGATGGTAGGAAATGTACACTGGTGGGGTCAGAGCAATAGAACAATGGGCAGGGCCTTTGCCTTGCACGGGGCCGACTCAAGTTCTATTCCCGGCATCCCATATGGTTCCCCAAACACTGCCAGGAGTAATTCTTGAGTGCAGAGCCAGGAGTAACCCCTAAGCATAGTTGGGTATGACCCAAAAATAAAAAAAAAAAAAAGAAATGTACACTTGTGTTGGAACATTGTATGACTGAACTGGATCATAAATAGCCTTGGTACGGTGTACCTAACAGTGACTTAATGGAAGAACAATAAACTATAAAAATACAGTAATTTAATTTCTCCATTAAAAAATAAACATAATTTATCTCTAAAATGAAATTTAATAAATATAATGAATTCCATAGGTAAAATCAAGAAATCAGCTTGAATCTCGGTGTTTGTTTAAAAAGAAGCTAGTAACATATCTTAAAAATCTCAACAATTATTTTTAAAAAATGTACAAGTATATTAGGTAAATAATATACTGAGAGAAAGTGTGAAGAATGATGAGTTTCAAAACAGGACAAAATGAAAACAAAATCCTTAAGAACCTAAACCCAAGGGCAACATTTACACTTTAGGTTATTATATCGATGAATTTTGTTTTAAAAATTTTATGAAATCATTGTAAAAGAAAAGCAGAATCTTATCCTCAAGAGGATAAGAAGAAAATCTTTGTGGCATCAGACACCCTGGTTGTGATTTGGATGAATTACATAATCTTTCTGAACCTAATTTTTTTATCTATTAAACAAAAAATAATTTGACATGAAAATAAATATGCAAAGTAAAGAGCTTTACATGATGTCTAGAAAAGAAATATTCAGTAAATGAGGGGAAAGGAAGGATATTAATTAAATTGAATCCTGAATATTCAGTTTTTTCATATTAACACCTGATTGTGGGTATATGGTTAATTTGGCACATATTTGGGTTTTAGCTCAGAGCAAGAGATGTATCAGTTGGAATCATCATCATCTTCATTAATAATTTTGTACTTAACCTCTATTAAACATTTTCCCTATGAGACAATATGATTAAAGTTTCATATGCATAATTTTACTTAATCCCCCTATCTGTACACACACACACACACACACACACACACACACACACACACCCTACCCACATAGCCCTCCAATGTGAGAAATGTACTATCATTATCCATGTTTTATAAATGATGAAAAGTGATTTTCCCAGTGTTGTATGCTTGTCTGTAACTCAGGTGTTTATGATTCCAGATACTGAATTTTGACTGAAAATAGTTACTGCCAACTGGTAATCATATTATCAGATTATTTATTTATTTATATGTTTGTTTAGGTGAAGCAAGAAAGTTTTTATTAAAACTTGCTTACAAAGATTTAGGGACAGAACATGTTCAATAGAGAGAACACGGGTTTATCCAAATTGAATATAAGGAAGCAAAGGAACAGATACAGGCAAGCATAATAGATGTGCAAGGGAGAACACAGGTTTGAAGAGCAATCCCCAATTGCTAATAATATTTGTATCGAATACAGAATAGCAAATTTGCAGAACTATATTAATGAGATTACTAGAAATTTTCTGTATTAAAATCTATTGAAATTACTTATTAGAAATCTTAACATACAGACATACAAAACATCAGGTATTTTTGTGTGGCCTAATTTACAGAGAAGACATGACTGCAGAGTAGACTTGTTGTTTGGATGTATATTCAAAAAGATAACTAACTTGTGGATCCTTTTAATTAATTTTTGTAAACTAAAAGGTAATTCTTCCATTAGGAATGCCTTTGCTGGTCACCTTGAAGAGTATGTTTAAACTCTTAATTAGAGAGTTTAAAAGGCAAATCTTTGTTCTTACTAGCCTGCCCTGTTACAGATATGGAAAGACAGAATACTAAGAATAACACGAATCATCTTGTTCGCCATATCACTAAAGTTAAGAGCAGCATAAATATTAAGGATTTTAATTGCGATTCTTAAATTAATTCATCTTATTGTTTAAATCATTTTAACTAATTGTTCTCTTGTGCAAAACTGAAAACTCCTGAATGACCCAAATTTGCTCATCTGTACAAAAATTTTGAGTAATTACATTTGAATTAACCATGACAAACCAATATTCACTGTTTTTTTCTCTGTTTGCATATAAACTTACTCCATTTCTTCCTGTAGAAAGTTTATTATGATTTTAGAATAGAAAATACGGAAAATGTTCTTGCATAAAATACTATTTTTATGTATGACTAAATTAACAAAAAAGCCCTGGGCAAAAAATAAGAAATTCTAGCAAAAAATAATTTCACAGATGATGTAAAATTTTTCTATGCAGCTCTAGTTATGAGTATATTGACCACAAAAACATTTTCATTTTTCTTATTTAGATCAATAAGTAGTCAAAGAAAAAAAAAACCTTATCAAAATGTTAAATGATAGTTTTGCAAAAAGAGCTTCATTTATTTCTCAGGAGTGTCCCATGATTTAATGAACTTACTTGCTCTGTTGCTATGGGAAAAAAAAGAAATTTATTTACATTGTGAGCATACTGTTTAGTTTTCAATAATATAAGGATTCATTCCATCTGCCAAAAATTGTCACAAAATATATTCTCAAAATTGGTTGCCTGTGAACCATATGTTATACTGTTGCTGATACTCTCCCTGGTACCTATTATTCTTGAAACACTTTCTGAAATTTTCAAGCTATTATCACAGAATCATTCAACACTATGGCCTCCAGTCATCTGTACTAACACTGAAATTTCTTTTAAGAGCAATAAAAAAGAAAAAGAGAAAATATTCAGAAACCAAAACGATACCCCTTTTCCTCTATGAAGTCTATACTGCAAGATTCTCTGGAGGAATTGGACATATACTCTAACACATCAACTCAGAAATGCATCAGAGGAGACTGGAGCAATTGCACAGCGGGTAAGGTGTTTGCCTTGCATGAGGACAACTCTGGTTTGATTCCCAGCATCCTATATGGTCTCCCAGCAACTCCAGGAATAATTCCCGAGTGCAAAGCCAGGAGTAACCCCTGTGCATTGCCGGGTATGACCCAAAAAAGAAAAAAAAAGCATCAGAGAATTGAAACGTATCTGCACCCATAAGCTTAAATAGTTGGGTATTTAATATAAGTGCTTGAGACATACTATATATTTGTGAAAATATGCACTTTTTTCATTTTTAAAAGTGAAAAAAAATTCTTTCCTATAAAAATCCTCACTCACACATTCATAGTTTACTGTAATATCCCATAGACATCTAATATTTTGTACTATGCGTTAAGCTATCTGCAGTCGGTGTTTTGAGCTTGTACTTATTTATTGTGTGGGGTGGCACACTTGGAAGTTCTCATGATTCTACACTCAGGGATCACTCCTGGCATGGTTGAGTGACCATAAAGAGTTCCAAGAATGAAACACAGGTTAGTCACATTAAGGTAAGGACCCTACCTGCTGAACTATCTCTGCTACTCTATTTTGAGTCTTTAGGAATAACGTTTTATATCTATTTAAATTTGACAACTTAAGATGTTTTGCTTAACGTTACTATTATATTTGTTATATGTTCAAATGTCCTGCATGTTTATTATGTCAATAAACATAGTAGCTTGGGGATATTGAAGGCTGACAATATCTAATATGAATAAGATTAAAAAATAATCATTCAAGGTCAGATCAGAAGCACAGTGGAAAAGGCTGACCCACATATGGTCTCTCAATCCCCACCAAGAGTAATATCCAAGTAAGGACTCAGGATTAAACCTTGAGTGTTGTAGGGTGTGCTCTCCCAAAGAAACTAAATGAATAAGTAAATAAAAGATAATATTGGGCCCCACACAGGCCTTGAGATTAAAGTTGATCTTACTAACATCTTGATTACAACCTTATTAGAGATGTCTTGCCTTGCATGTAACTGACCCAGGTTCAATCCCAGACATCCTATATGGACACTTGAACCGGATAAATAGCAATCTGTGAATACAGAAGCAGGAGTACATCCTGAGCACCACCACGTGTGGCCTAAAAACAAACAAACAAAAAAGTTGAAAAGATATTATATATCTGTATATTCATCAAATTAGTTTTCTATCCATCCACCTTTTTGTTTGCACATTAACATATTTTAAATTTTTTGTTTCGTTTTGTGTTTTGACCATACTTAGGGCTTACTCGTAGTTTTATGCTCAGGGATCACTCCTTGCAGTGCTTAGAGGAACATATGTGGTATAAGGCCAGCAACTTACTCACTGTTCTATCTTTCCTGTTCCTAACCAACCCTCTTCTGAGCATTTTTTTCCATTTTTTACATTCAGATCAACCAAACTTTATATGAATAATGACAATAAAAATTCTTAAAACTAGAGAAGACAAATTCTTGTTGCATGACAGATTCTGTCAAGTCTGTCATGGAAGCAGTGAGCGGGTGAGAAATGGGGGGCATACCAGAGATATTGGTGATGGGGAATATGTACTGGTGGAGGGATGGGTATTTGATCATTGTGTGATTGTAACCCAAACACGAAAGCTTGTAACTATCTCACGGTGATTCAATAATTTTTTTAAAAAGATTAAATTGGGCATTATCTTCATTTGCTTTCTCTTTTTTTAAAAATTGTATCACCATGAAATAGAGTTACAAAGCTTTCATGTTTGAGATTCAGCCATAGAATAATGAAACACCCATCCCTCCAACAGTGCACACCTTCCACCACCCACACCCAATCTCACACTCTGCCTCTGTGGCAGACAATTTCCCCAGTGCTCTATCTTTAATTTTGGACATTAAGTTTTGCTCAAAATTTCCCACCACTATTCAAGCCTTGTTTGGAGGTTCTAGCAGGGGAGCGCAGCTACTCGTATACCCTCGACGGAAGATCGGTCCGTCTCTATTCGGGGAAGGCCGTCCTCTTCGACCGAGCGCACAGCTTCAGGAGGGACGCATATGGAGCGGTTAGGGAGGAAGGGGATACCCGCCTAGCCAGCCAGATCAGCCGAATCAACCCTGGCGATCATGGGGTGACAGATGTCGCAGCCAGATCGCCCTCACAGCGGTAGGGCATTTGCCTTGCACGCAGCCAACGTGGCCGACCTGAGTTCGATTCCTCCACCCCTCTCGGAGAGCCCGGCAAGCTAGTGAGAGTATCTCGCCCGCACGGCAGAGCCTGGCAAGCTCCCCGTGACGTATTCGATATGCCAAACACAGTAACAACGAAGTCTCCAATGGAGACGTTACTGGGCCCGCTCCTGCAAATCGATGAACAGCAGGAGGGCCTTTACCTTTACCTTACCTTATTCAAACCTAACTACCAGTGGTAGACACTAGATAATTTATTTTCCATTGCTCATTTTGAATATCATATGAGCTCGCATGGCTGCAATTATAAATATAAATTTCTAGATTGTAAATCGTTGGGTTCCAGAGATAGCTCTGTATGGTACTAATCCATTTTAGGATTAAATCGGGAGTCTCTGAGCCAGGGCTGTTGATGTGCCAAGATGGCACCTGAAGGCAAGTGGTGGGTGTGACAGCCTATCTGCTGGGATGTGGGGGAACATGGGGAAGGGCAGCCCAGGTTCTCTGCTGCCATTCTGCCTAAAGATTTAGTCCTCTAACCCACATACTGGGGGATTGGGGGACTTGCTTGTGGGAGCTCTTGGTCACCGTAATTCCTCTGCAGTTGGTGTGGAGACTGTACCTGATCTATCTGTGGTGTCCCAGTGAAATTGGCCCAGAATGGGGCCTGGAGGGAGAGATCTCTGGTACTGGAACAAAGACATAGCTAAAGATCAATGGAACAGTGCTGAACATACTGACATTTCCCCCCAAATATATGATCATCTAATCTTTGACAAGGTAGCAAGAAATGTGAAGTGGAGCAAAGAAAGCCTATTTGACAAATTGTGCTGACAAAACTGGATGGCTACTTGCCAAAAAATGGGCTCAGATCTCTGCCTAACACCATGTACAAAAGTAAGATCAAATGGATTAAAGACCTCAAGATCAGACCGGAATCCATAAGGATTTGAAGACAAAGTTGGCAAAACCCTCCATGACATTGAAGCTAATGGTATCTTCAAAGATGTCACGTCACTGGCCGAGCAAGTGAAAACAGAGATAGACAAATGGGACTATCTTAAACTAAGAAGCTTCTGCACCTCAAAAGAAACAGTGAACAAAATACAAAGACAGTCTACAGAATGGGAAAGGATATTTGCCCAATAAACATCATACAAGGGGTTGATATCAATGATATATAAAGTACTGATTGAACTCCACAAAAAGAAAACATCCAACCCCATCAAAAAATGGGGCGATGAAACTTTCTCAGAGAAGAAATCCGAATGGCTAAAAGGCACATGAGAAAATGTTCTACATCATTAATCATCAGGGAGATGCAGATCAAAACAACAATATTATACCACCTCACACCACAGAGACTGGCCCACATCCAAAAGAACAAAAGCAACCGGTGCTGGTGCAGATGTGGTGAGAAAGGGACTCTCCCCCACTGCTGATGGGAATGCCCACGGGTTCAACCCTTTTGGAAAACAGTATAAACGATTCTCAAAAAATTAGAAATTGAGCTCCCATTTGACCCAGCAATACCACTCCTGGGAATATATCCCAGAGAGGCAAAAAGTATAGTTGAAGTGACATCTGCACTTGTTTGTTCATTGCAGCACTCTTTACAAACGCCAGTATCTGGAAAAAACCTGAGTGCCCGAGAACAGATGACTGGTTAAAGAAACTTTGGTACATTTACACAATGGAGTACTATGCAGCTGTTAGAAAAGATGAAGGCATAAAATTTACATACAAGTGGTACTACATGGAATCTATCATAAGTGAAATGAGTCAGAAAGTGGGGGACAGACGTAGAAAGATTGCATTCATCTGGGGAACATAAAGTAACAAAATAGGAGACTAACACCCAAGAATAGCCCAGATAAATACCAGCAGGTTCACTCTATGGCTTGGAGGCCAGCTGCACATGCTAGGGGAAAAGGCAGCTCAGATAGAGAAGGGAGCACCAAATAAAGGGTGTTGGGAGGATCCTCCCAGTATGGGAGATGCATGCTGAAAGTAGACTATAGAGCAAACATGATTTCTACTCAATGCCTCTTTTGCAAACCACAGCGCCCAAAAGGAGAGAGAGAACTAAAGGGAATGTCCTGCCACAGAGGCAGGGTGGGATGGGAGGGAAGAGGGGTGGGAGGGATACTGGAATCTGTGGTGGTAGAAAATGGGCACTGGTGGAGGGATGGGTACTTGAATATTGTATAATTGAAGCACAAGCACAAAAATTTTTGTCTACAACTGTATCTCATGGTGTTTCACTTATAAAAATTTTAAAAAATAAAGAAATAAAATCCACATTACAAAATTTTCATCAGATTACATTTGGGTGAGGTCCATCCTGAGATGGTAGATTCAGGTTAGGGGTGTGGCAGCAATTTTGATTTGTGGAAGCAAGTGGCTACCGGGGGTTCTGCTTGTATGGGCACAGGCCAACCCACACCCCTCCATTTTACCCTGTTCTGTTCAGCCATACATGTGTCAGAACTTTTCTGCGGTTTTTGATCTCTTTCAACATTTATTTAAGGATTTCTGAAGCAAGGCCGGCAGTAAAGCTTATAGGGTGGCGCTGGTGTTGGTTCATGGGGGTGACTGCCAGTGCTTCCATGTGTATTTGGAAGCGGGGGGAGGTAACCCACCCCAACTCAGAGAAAGCCTGTAGATTTCAGTCACAAAACCCGCATACCTTATTTTCAGTAGATTATATCTTGATGAGGTCCATCCTGAGACGCTGGAGTTAGGCCAGGGATATGGTGGCGATTTTGGATTATGGAAGCAAGTGGTTGCTGGGCACTGTGCTTGGGTGAGCCACCAGACCAACCCACCCCCCTTCAATTTATCCCAGTCTGTTCAGCCTTGAGCGGGTCTGAAATTAACTGTGGCTTTTGATCTCTTTTGAGATTTATCTATGGGACTCTGAAACAAGGCCAATAAATGAGCTTGTATAGTTGAGCTGGACGTGGTTTGTGGGTGTGACTCACACATGCCTAAATTTTGGCCACTTAATTTCTTGGTCCCAAGTTGTTGGGGTCTGCCCATAATCACAGTGGCAATTCTGGGGTATCAGGAAGCCTGAAGGCACCATCAGACTGGTGATGCACTCACCCCGCAGGTACAGATTAACCTGCTGGTGGTACTATACCCCAGGTTTAATTCCTTTTTTATAAAAGTTCAATTTGGGGGTATGGTGCCACCAGCAGGTCAATCTGTACCTGTGAGGTGAGTGCATCAGCAGTCTCATGGCGCCTTCAGATTTCCAGATACCCCAAAATTTCTGCTGTGCCTTTGGCCAGACCCCAAAAACTTGGGGCAAAGTTTACCAAGAAAGTAAACAGCCAAAAGTTAGGTATGTGGGAGGCACACCCACAAACCACCTCTGGCTCAGCTATATAATTGAAGGCAAAGCCTCTTTGGTTCCTGATTGAACTGCTTAATGACAATGATCCCTGAGACTCAGAAACAAATCTTGAAACCCAGCGGCTTTTGGCAGAAATGCCTGTGGACTGTGCAGTAGGTTACTGTTGCCGAGCCACCCCAGGGGGGAAAGGGTGATGTCCCTCCGCCTGCTCCCTCTAGGCGGCTCGGTGGATGCCATCTTCCAGAGGCCATTGGACAGTTAGGTTTGGGCCTAAAGTGAAGAGACACACGGGGCCTCACGGGATGGAAGTGGAGCCAGACCTTTTCCTCTCCGTCCCAACGCGACCCCAAGTCACCGCCCACAAACTGCCTCTCTGGCTCCTGATCAAGCTGCTAAACGGCCATAATTCCAGAGACTGAGAAACAAATCGCAAAACCCAGCAGGTTTTGGCAGAAATGCATCTGGACCCCTCAGTACGTTACTCTCACCAAGCCACCCCAGGGGGAAAAGGATGCTGTCCCTCTGCCTGCTCCCCCTTGGCAGCCTGGTGGCTGCCATCTTCCAGAGGTCATTGGACAGTCAGGTTTGGGCCCACAGTAAGAAGACACGCTGCGCTTCACGGGATGGGGGTGGAGCCGGCCCTTTTCTCCCGGTCCCAATGAGACCCTGAGTCGCCACCCACACACGGCCTCTCTGGCTCCTGATCAAGCTACTTAACGGCCATGATCCCAGAGACTCAGACAAATCTTGAAACCCAACAGCTTTTGGCAGAAATGCGTCCGGTCTCTGCATAGGTTACTGGCCCTGGGCCACCCCAGGTGGGAATGGGTTTCGTGCCTTGGCCTGTTCCCCCTGGTGGCCTGGTGGCCACCATCCTCCAGAGGCCACTGGACAGTCAGGTTTGGGCCCTCAGTGGTAAGACACATGGCGCCTCACAGAATGATAGTGGAGCCAGCCCTTTCCTCCCCATCCCAACGAGACCCCGAGTCGCCACCCACGAACGGCCTCTCTGGCTCCTGATCAAGCTGCTTAATGGCCATGATCCCAGAGACTCAGGGACATATCTCAGAACTTAGCAGGTTTTGGCAAGAAATCCCTCCAGATTTAACTGTTGAAATTTCGAAATTTCAAAATCACGCGGCCACTACTGCAGCCATGAAGCATCATATGTTATTCATAACCAGTAATAGAAAACAAATTGTCTACTATTGCCTTTTCAGCAGATCTGAGTGTGGGGTTAAATCACAAATAATAATGGTGGGTGTGGAGTCGAAATGTTGAGTGTAATCAAAGTATAGAGAGAGTAATTTGGAAATCATCTGCCCAACAGGTAGGGGGAGGGTGTGAGATGAGGGGTATACTGGGGTTTTTGGTGGTGGATAGTGGGCACTGGTGAAGGTATGGATGTTTCATTGTATGACTGAGACTTAAACCCAAAAGCTTTGTAACTGTTCTTATGGTGATTCAATAAATAAAATTATAAAAAATAGAAAAAAAGTAAGGCAGAGTTCATGCACAATTCAATCAGCCTAATCAGTGTCTGAATAAATAGCAGTACTCCTACATAAAAAAAAATAAAAAGGTTCAATTTATTTCTTATATAGTATTCATTATAGAATGAGTTGGCAGTATGATGTTGTTGTAAGATAAAACAGTATATCAAACAAAGAAATATTTTCCAAAAGACCTGAAAGCAGAAGAAATCTTTGTGAACATTAAAAAATTAGAAACTACAGTCTAATCTCTATTGGGTATATCTTGGGATTTTGGTAATATTAGATATTTCACTTTAATCAAATCGCATTTTAGTAGCACTTCCCCCCCACCTTCCTTTTTTTTTTTTTTTTCGCTTTTTGGGTCACACCCGGCAAAGCACAGGGGTTACTCCTGGCTCTGCACTCAGGAATTACTCCTGGAGTTGCTCAGGGGATCATATATGATGCTGGGAATCAAACCTGGGTCAGCCGTGTGCAAGGCAAACTCCCTACCCACTGTGCTATGGCTCCAGTTCCAGCACTTCACGTTTTAGATATTGTACATTTATAATTTTAACTTTTTATTCTTATAAATATAGTAAAATATTCAAATTTTAAAAAACAAATAAGAATTTTATTAACTTATTGTCCTACATTTTAACTCAGCAAACTGACTCAAAATTTATTGGCATTAAACATCAGTGTATAACAAAATTTAATGACATGAAATTATTGGTAAGTGCATCTGTTTGAATTTTGAAAACATAGTTTGTATTCAACCAGCATGCCTTATCATTTTGGATGTGGAACAGCTTGGAATTGAAAGATCTTGTCTCTTTCTCATACAACTTCTAATGGAGCCCAACCTCTTCAGACAATGATGGTCTTTATATCACTCCCTCTGTCCCCCAGTTTTGTGGAGGAACTGCATTTTATATTATAGTTTCATGCATAAATTTTACAAAACACAATAACGTTGACTCAGAAATATATTTCTGTATTTTCAATGCAACATTTATAATAGTGAGGTGCACAGTATAATATCCAGGATTTAGAAAACCCCAATTGTCCAAACATGGATGATTGTGGTACACAGACACACAAACACACAAGCACACACATTGCATACAATTAATATATTCAGTGGACAACTATGCAGCTGGTAAAGGATAAAATCATGCAATTTTCTGCTATGTAAATGAAATTAGAATAAAGTCATTCAGAAGGAGAGGAACAAATACAGAACGATCCCTCTCATACATGAGATATAAAGATATATAGTAAGTGTACAACAAATAGCCAGAGGAAACAGAATTCAAAGGATGGTCTACAGAATTTAAAAACCTTGGAATCCGTGACCTCATGATTTAGTATAGCTAGAAACATTGTTTTCTAGATAAGAAACTTTACCTAACTTTTTTCTGCAATATTAATTCCCAATTTGGATTGGTTCTAATTGCATGTTTTACTAACAGTAAACTGAATTTTTTCTTTTCCCATAGGTTATTTTTATTTGCAAATTGTTTGTTATCTGAAAAAGTGAGCACTATAACCCAAGAAATTCTTGTTTAGTCCCCTTAAATACAAATACGAAATATGAACAAAGTCAAAGTGAGAACTAACCCTTTAAATTCAGTTCAACCAATGGTAATCAAAATAATTTTAAGGGTATACCTATTTTTTATCTTACTCCCTATTTCCTATAATGTGTCATTTTGCTCCCTGTTTCATAAAATTGATTAAAATGATAACTTTAATAGTTGTCAGGTGTTATATTTCATTTAGCTAGAATCTTGCAGTGTACATGCCACAGATGCTGAAAATAAATCTCAGAGGATGTTTTTATTTTCTTAATGTGAGTTTGTTGTTATTTTTTAAAGTTAAGCAACATCTGGATATGCTTCCTATTTTGAGTGAATCTTCAGGAGAAGCAAGGCCTATAACCAACCAGATGCTCACACCTGGGAGTTTGAATCTTGAAACCATAAACCAAAGACTGAATAATGACAAGGATAAATTCTTAAAAGCTGGACATTATGATGACAACTCAGGGGCAGCATGAAAGATTAATGATATCAGTGTCACAAAAATGTACAAAGGCATGGCCTCTGATATAATTCTCCATTTTTCTTGCCCTGATTACTAAACTTAACGCCATAGTTTGGGTTGTGTTCTTTTTTAATTTTTGTTGAAATAATCCATTGTCCAGTAAAAAAAAAATGCATCTCATTCCCCTGACCCTGAATACGGCAGAGTCGAGAAGGATGTGGAAGGAGAGGCTGATAAAATCTCAAGGCCGAACTAGGCTGCCAAAACGAAGAAAGACAAAATTGATTGTCTGTACTTTCAATGCATGTGTGCTGGCATCTGATGCATCCATCGAGAACCTGATGGTACAAGCACGAATGATCAAGTATGACATCTTTGGTCTGACTGAAACGAGAAGACATCAATCACATCATGCCGTTTTCGAGACTGGAACTGTTCCTTGGAACATGTGACAAAAGAGGCATCAGTGGTGTCGGTATCCTTGACAACACGAACTTAGCCATGAGCATTGATTCGAATGCCTAACAACCCGAATCGGACAATTACACTTGAATAGATGTGGCTCACTGCAGGCAGTTTCTATCTTTGTTGTCTATGCACCAACATCCAATTATGGTGAAGGAGAAATTGAGAAGTTCTACATGGAGCTGGAGAAGTTCTATAAAGAAGACCACACCTTCTACAAGATCATTGTCAGTGATTTTAATGCCAAGATAGGACCAAGAATATCAGCCAATGAACTCCACATTGGGACCCATGGCTTAGAATGGACTGAACAAGGTGACAGATTGTCTGAGTTCATCATATCAACCAAGACCATCCATGGTAACTCACAGTTCCAAAAGGCTGAATCTAAATGTTGGACATGGGAGTCTCCCGGTAGATGGTTCCACAATGAAATAGACCACATCATATTAAATCGGCGTTTTTGCCTAACTGATGTTGCTGTTGTCCCAAAATTCCAAACAGGATCGGACCACCGTCTCCTTCATGCAAAATTCTACCTCACAGAACGGGGAGAAAAGAATGCAAAGTTTAAGAAGAGTACTCCCAGAATGACTACCAACTGGGAGCTCTTTGGCTGTGTTGTGGCAACATGGGAAGATGCCATCATTGACATCATTGATTAGGAATACGATCGAATGATTCAACACCTCCATGTTTGTGCAAGGAATGCCGAGAGAGATAACCACAAAAAATGCCTTTCTCGAACATTCTTGAACTTATTCACCAACGTGGCTTGGCAAATGCCTCAGTCAACTGCAAGTGAATGTCCGAGCTGGCAGAACAGTGCAGAAAAGCAATCAAGGATGACCTCAAAGACAGGAGAGCAGCAATGCTGGTAGATGTAGAAGATGCCGGGAAAAGCATTCGTAATGCCCTCCTGTCCTTCACCAACTACAAGACCAAGATGACTGGCCTCCAACATCCTGATGGATCTATCACATCTTCCAGGAGGGCAATGGAGAAGATTATTCATGACTTCAACTCAGAACTCTTTAATAGCCACGTCCACTTGCCCACATACCAAATTCTGCAGGGTGGATATGTCATTACCAATATTCTCCCTTCCAAAATCCAACACGCTATCTCGTCAGTAAAGAAACAAAGAGCACCTGGCCCAGACAAGGTCAGACCTGAACACCTGAAGAACTTACCGTCAGTACACATCAATACACTGGCTCGGCTCTTCACACTCTACCTGTCTGAATGCAAGGTTCCATCCCAATGGAAAACCAGCAAGGCTGCGCTACTATATCAGAAGGAAGACATCCATGACATTGGCAACTATCGCCCAATCTGCCTATTGTCTGTCATCTACAAACTGTTCACTCGAGTCATCCTGAATAGGATTGGCAAAACACTAGATGAAGGACAACCATGCGAACAAGCCGGGTTCCGAAAAGGATTCAGCACCATCAACCATATCCAAACGATAATCAAGGTCATTGAGATTTCTCAGGAGATCAAGATGGCTCTCTCTCTAACATTCATTGATTTAAAGAAGGCCTTTGATTCTGTTGAGACAGAAGCAGTCATTGAAGCCCTAGCCTATCAGAGCATGCAAAATCAATACATGAGGATCTTCCGTGAGCTCTATTACGGATTCACTACCAGGATCTCACCATTCTACAAAGAAGTAATCATCGATGTCAAGAGAGGGGTTCGGCAGGGTGATACCATTTCATTAAAACTCTTCAGTGTCACCCTCGAGAACATCATGTGACAACTGGAATGGGAAGGAATGGGAGTGAAGATAGATGGTCGGCAACTACACCACCTCTGCTTTGCTGATGACATCATTCTAATAACACCAAACATCAGCCAAGCAGCACAAATGCTAACCGACTTCAACTGTGAGTGTGGAAAGATCTGATTACAACTGAATCTCACAAAGACAATGTTCATGAGAAGCAGTTTTGTTCCTGATGTTCCATTCACTCTCAACGGAACCACCAATCTCCGAATGCAACATTTATATATACCTAGGTCAAGAAATCAACATGATGAATGACCTGGAAGCTGAGTTACGCAGAAGGAAGAGAGCAGCTTGGAATGCCTTCAAGAGCATTGAAGAAATAACTAAGAGGACAAAGAACCTCCAGCTACAAGCAGAGCTCTTCGATTCCACTGTTCTTCTGCACTAGCATATGCCTCAGAGACCTGGGCCCTACGAAAACAGAATGAGAACACTATTCGATCTCTTAAAGAGGAATCGAAAGAGCTATGCTTGGAGTATCACGCTTCACTCAAATGAGAGATAGAATCTGGAGTTCCGATCTCCGTCAACGGTCAAGAATCAGGGACGCTGTCTCATTTGCCAAGGCATCAAAAATCAGATGGGCTGGACATGTAATGAGGTTTAAAGACGAATGCTGGACTAGAGCCATTACTGACTGGATTCCACAGGACGTCAAAAGATCCTGTGGACACCCACCTACAAGATGGTCAGACTTCTTCGTCAAGACCCTGAATGATCGGTTTGTTCCTAGAATGAGCAGATGCCATTGGGCTATGCTAGCACGCAACAGGGATGAATGGAGACGTTACTGGCACACGCTGGAGTAAATCGATGAGTAACGGGGTATCAAGTGATAAAGTGATCCAATCCATTGATCTTTTTTCTTAGATTACTAAGGACCATAAATTGTAGCCTGTAATCAACAAGCCTGACTACATCATCGATTTAATCACATTCAACCCAAATTTATATATTAATATACTACTAAGAGATAACCTTCAAAATGTTACATTTAATTCTGCAAATTTACTTACTCTCTATATAAAATCTATTGTGTTAGTGAGGGCTGGAGCGATAGCACAGCGGGTAGGGCGTTTGACTTGCACGCAGCTTGGCCCAGCCCAGTCAGGTTCTATTTCTCAGCCCCTCTTGGAGAGCACAGCAGGCTACTGAGAGTATCTTGCCTCCACGGTCTGGCAAGCTACCCGTGATGTATTCAATATGCCAAACACAGTAACAACAAGTATGATGGAGACGTTACTGGGCCCTCTTGAGCAAATCAATGAACAACGGGAGGACCACGACAGTGACCATGTCAGTGAACCCATTGTTAATATGTGATAAAGTTTGTGTTGTTTCAAAAAATCTCAATGATTTTATTTATTGTATGATGTTCTTGGAAAAAAATAAACCTGGTACTTATAAATTAGTAATCAAGGAGTATTTCATGAACTTGGTCTCCAGCACAGCATATAGTTAATTGATACAGCCAAAAGTGATGCCTAAGCACAGAGCAAATAGTAACTACAGCATTGCCAGGTGGCCCAAACCCCAACACAATTCAAGGGGGACAGGTTAAGCCCAGTAATCAACAGCAGAATTTAAAGGAAAAGCTATTCTTTAGTATGTTATATAAAGTCTGGGGGAAAATGTGGATGTATATATATATATATATGTATGTATATACACACATATATATTTGAAATCAGTCATTGAAATTAGTAGAAAGTTTAATGAAATTAAGCATTAATCCTTTCAAAATTCAAAGTCTTTTCATTAAAATTTAATAATTTTTCAAGTTTTTGTTGAAAAGTATAAATCATAAATGCTTAGATCAGTGTATTTCCACAAGACGTATCCAGAGTCAAACAAAAAAGAGCAAAATATACTTACACAGAAGCCTTCATTTGATCTTCAGTTCTCTGTGAGCGTTTTGTTCCTACATTGGTTAGTATATTTTATTTTTCTTCCCTGTTTAGTTATATGTGAAGAAAGTTGGATTTGCTTTATTAATGTTTTCCTCACTGCCTATCAAATAAGTGTTCAGTAAATGATTAGAAATGAGTGAAATTGGAGCAAGAGTGATAGCAGGTGGATTGCTTACCATGAGTGATACCTAGTGCAGAGTCAGGAGTCAGCCCTGAACAAAGCCAGATGTAGCCCCAAAACAAAAATAAAACAAAATTAAAATAATAATTTAATAGAATGTCTTAATGATCTAAATTCTTTTTCTGTTCAAAGTACACATTATTTTCATTGTCTATGTAATTTCCTCATAACTAATCACTACTTTGGTATTTTATCTTTTGGAACCCTATTTCTCTAGTCATAACATAGTATGTTATTTTTTAGACAGGCTTCTGTGTTTTATGGATTTTTATAACACATAAACCTGTCTAAAAATAACATATGTATTTATACATATCAATGGATATGATTTTCCCTGAAGCTATTTCTCTAAAATTATATACAGCAAGTATATATTAGTTAATACATGAACCTTCTTCTAGAAAATAAATCTTTTTCTTCATATATCAAGAAATACCTTTTTTCCTCATAGGTATTTTTCGGAATTTGGACCACACCCATTATGCTTAGGTTTTACTCCTAGCTTTGTGCTCAATGATCACACCTGGTGTGATGCAAGAACCCCATTGAATCGAATTTAGGTCAGCCACATGACAGGGAAGTGCCCTACCCACTGTATTATTTCTCCAGCCCCGGTCTTCTTTATTAAACTACACTAGTGTTTATAATAAGTGTGGCTAATTATTTTGAATGTTTATAGAACAACTTGGTGTTTGAGTTTTGAATTCATAGAGTTTAATAGAGAATAGTAGAGGCAGTAAACTTAAAGAAATTCTTAAATCAGTAGTTTCCAGTGTCCAGTGCATCTTTTGTTGACTACATGAATTGTAAACTGGTGTTTTTATCAGTGAAAGTGATATTTCTGTTAGGTATTTCTGTTTGTAAAGCTTTCTGTTAGGATAATACTTCTGGAAACATGCAAATTATTGCAAATTAAGTGTAAAAGAATAGAGTGTTAGAAAACTTCATAGAAAATCTTTACATTAAAAATAATCTATTATTACTATTGTGATATTATTTCCTTGTCTGGGAATTTTCATCATTAATATATTTTTACTTTTTGATATCAAAATTTAAATATAGTTATGTGTGTCAAAAGTAACAGGGGTGCAAGCAGGAATTTCACACTGTTCACAAAAATATCACATTGATTCATGTTGATATTCCTCACAATAAAATGTTTGTATCATTATAAATCTTTCAGGATTATGTTACCCGACTAATTAGTTATCTAATTGCCCTCTTTGACAATCAGTAAAGGTATGCCAGAACCATATTATGCAGATTAAACTACACTAGTGTTAATAATAAGTGTGGCTAATTATTTTTTCATACTTTATTACTTGCTAATAAGCCCAAACATTGGAGATTTAAATGGATTTTAATATTTACATTAAATTTTTCTGACCATTTTAGTATCTGGAAAGCCACATGGTCTCTAAGCCTTCTTCCTATTATTGGTGAATTAAATACCATAAGTTTTGACTGAAAGCAAATTTCAATTTCAATTATAGTCAATGGATGCATTTGATTCTAACAGCCATTGATTCTGATATTTGTATTTATAAGTATATTCTGAATTTGGCTGTTTATAGAACAATTTGGTGTTTGAGTTTTGAATTCATAGCGTTTAATAGAGAATAGTAGAGGCAGTAAACTTAAAGAAATTCTAAAATCAGTAGTTTCCAGTGTCCAATGCATCTTTTGTTGACTGCATGAATTATAAAATGGTGTTTTTGTCAGTGAAAGTGATATTTCTGTTAGGTATTTCTGTTTGTATAGCTTTCTATTAGGATAATACTTCTGGAAACATGTTTAACCACTACAGGAAGTTAATCTGACAAGAAGTACAAGACTTAGGAGATCATATGTGATGCTGCCGTTGAATGTACTAGGTGAGTTCTGTGCATCAATAGTCAACTAAGCTAGTCATCCTGGGTAGCTACCGAGAAAAACCTACGTATGGCTGTGGCCCACCTAACATATTACTACAAAGGCAGCAGACAGTACAAGAGATTATCATCTGATCCAATGATAGAGATCCAATTGATCCCTGCCATAATAGTAGAGATAACAATGAACTGTTTTGAGCTTTTAAATTTGGAGACAAATTATTAATATAGCACAGCGGTAGGGTTTGCCTTGCATGCAGCCAACATGGCCGACCCGAGTTCGATTCCTCCGCCCCTCTCGGAGAGTCTGGCAATCTACCGAGAGTATCTCACCCACACGGCAGAGCCTGGCAAGCCACCCGTGATATATTCGATATGCCAAACACAGTAACAACAAAGTCTCCAATGGAGACGTTACTGGTCCCGCTCGAGCAAATTGATGAACAACGGGAGAGCCTTTACCTTTTACCTTTTTTTAATTAACTAGAAAAAATAATGTATCAACCAACATGAGATAAAAACCACAACAATAAATTGAACAAGAGAAATGTATTTAACACTCTAATAACTAATAAAATGTGGTTAACTGCCAGAAAAGCAAGCAGTTTCAGAAGGCATTTAAGTAAAAGCTACAGAAGGTATTCATATTCTACTACTATAGGGCCGGAGCAATAGCGCAGTGGTAGGACGTTTGCCTTGCACGTGGCCGGCCTGACCAAGCCAGGTTCGATTCCTCTGTCCCTCTTGGAGAGCCCGGAAAGCTACCGAGATTATTTTGACAGCACGGCAAAGCCTGGTAAGCTACCCATAATATATTCAATATGCCAAACACAGTAACAACAAGTCTCACAATGGAGATGTTACTGGGCCCGCTCGAGCAAATCAATGAACAACGGGAGGACAGTGCTACAATGCTACTACTATAGGGACATCAATAAAGCCAAGTATATATTTCCACCCAGCAAGATGCATCAATATTTCTCATTGCAATTATTATTGGATATATTGATATTCAAATGTTGCTATAGTTATATGTATAATATATATTATAATAAAAAACTATTTCATATCCGTTTTTGAAGGTTAACCTTACAAATCTTTAAGATACATATTATATATTATTATTATTATTGATAAGTCATAAAGAGATTTCTATGACTTCATTGTATCAATATTTTATATTCTAAATTTCCTTAGCAACTTTAAATAGTTTTGTTTCTTAATAGTTCTGATTTTGTTGTTTTTTCCAATAGCTTTCATTTTCTATTAGTAATTACCAGCAGCTATGAAAATATTTAAAGGAACTTATGAGAATCTCGTGGTAGTAGACGTGGTCCTCTTTATTCTATTGTATAGTAACCAATTTCCCCTTAATGATTAATGTAAATCAAATACACCACTCAGTGATATGAGGAATGCAAAATATGCTGCTGAACATCTCATCAAAGTGATTGGAATTAGTTATTATTTTCCAGATAGAAACACAAGATTTTGGGAACTAAGATCTCAGGTCTGCAGACCTCAAAGTTTTCAAGGTGTAAAAAATAATAATGGCTACTGAATCATTGTGTAAGATGAGAGGAGCCTCTCATACTTTAGATTCCCGGACGTATGTTGTCTTTAGGGGGAAGAAGACCAAACTATATAGTCTTATCTCTAACTGCATTGATCAGAGAACCATAATTGCAATTCATCGGGGAAAGAAATTTTGTGGAAGGTACTGGCTTCAAGAGAACCAAGTGTTGGTAATTGTAGAATGAAGAAACTTTTCCAAAAGTATAGACTTCTAATGCTTGGAATTGGTGCTATGGTGAACAGTATCAGGTTTTTGCATACCAGTCCACTGACTGCTGTGATGAACACAGCACACAAGTTTTATTTAAAAAAAAAAAAAGTCCTTCTTCCTGCTCTGATCTTGTAATGGCCTTCCAGTGCCCTCTATTGGGCAAAGTCTAATGTCAAGAAAACTGGCGAAGGATTAATGTTCAGAAGGTTCTGCTCCAGTACCACCAAAAAATAATAATCATAATAATAAAGAAAGAAAAAAGAAAAAACAAAAAGAAAGAAAAGGTGGATATGAAGTTGAGAAGTGATAAATAACAGACAGGTGATCAGGTTAATTGAGTGGGAGAAATAAATTTCTTAGTGGATATCATTTGACCTCCTGTTAACACTATATTTTATAAACATTAAGGTTCTTATTGTAAAACATGTGTTCAAATTTCAATACTTTACCATTTAAAATTAAGAACTTGAGCTTCTACCATGAAAACTAGAAAGAAATTAAACTAACCCAAATCAAAAGTAATAAATCATAAAGACTGAAATATTAACACCAAAAATAGAAGAGTAGGTAATATTTTCTAACTCCTTATGTAACCAGTATTATACTAACAAAATCAGATAAAGATTACAAAAGAATAAAAATTCAAACAATTCAAACAACAATCATTATAAAGATAGTGTAAAACTAAATACAGAATTATCTAAAGAAGAAAAACATATAACTATCAAAAGGGATAGTGGGAGGTAGTAGAACATATAATGACCAATATATTAAATCATACAATAAGGAATGAAAAATCCACGTGATTATTTCAATAAATGCAGAAAAAGTATGCTCCAAACTATGAAGTTTTTGATCATTCAAAAAAAGAAACACATACACACAACTTAAGTGGAGGAATAGCAGAATCCAGGGGATTCAGTTGACAATGATTAGGGTAATTGATATCATTTTGGTGGTACCTTTTCAAATGTATGAGAATCATATCCTTTACTCCTAAAACATATACAATGATGTAAACCTGTGCTACCTGAACCTTTTAGTGATATGCAAAATAAACTAGAAATAAGATAAATAAAATATAATGATATTAACTGGTAAGTATAATGTATAGAAATGTTTCTAATATCACAATTAAAAGTAAAATTTCAAAAGCTTTAATTATTAATATTGTATGAGAAGACAAGGACTTCAATACTGTACTAAATTCTAGACTGAGGAATTAAAGCTATAAAAAACATTTTTAAAAGATCACATGGAAAACTATCCTTATTTGCATTTCACATAATATTGTGCAGAGAGAACTTAAAGAATTCATAGTAAATCAGCAAAAATAATCAACAGATTCAGCAAATAGGCATGACATAAGATCTATGCATAAAAAAATCATTTGTTTCTATACAGAATTTCAGTGAATAATAGAAAAAAACACATTAAGAATACAGTTATATTTATAACAAGTAGCTTCAAATATAGTAAGTTGTTTGGGAAAAAAATTACCAAAGAAGTGCAAGACTTGTGCAGTGAAGCAAAAACTCAATAAAAAAAAAACATTGATCTTAAAGCAAAAAATTCAAGAGTTGTATAGGGCAATTTATTTCACAAAAGTTGAGTACACATTCTACTATAGATGGTACAAAATCATAATTGATTGAATAATTTGCTTAAAATAAATTATATAAAACAGTAAAGATGTTCACAATATATTAAATATTTGGTTCTGTAGACAATTCCTGAAAGAAAACACATGAATTATCATTAGCTATATAGAAATACAAATCATCAGGTAAATGAAATCTAAACTACAATGATATAACATCTCATACCAATGATACTAGCACACATTAAAAAATAATAATTAAAAAAAGGACCAGAGATATCTTTAAGAGTTCTTGCATTGCATATGGCCTACTCCGTTTGATCTCCACAGCATAGAGTCCTCAAGCCCCACCATGAGTGATTTCTAGGTACAAAATCAGGAGTAATCCCTGAGTGCTGCTGGAGTGGCCCGCAAACCCAAAATAAATAAATAAATAAATAATAACAAAATCAATCAATGCTGACCTGGGGGGGGGGCGGGGGGAGGAACTCTCATTCACTGTTAGTGAATTTTTTAGTGATTCACCCTCTTTGGAAACCAATATAAACAGTTCTTGAAAATCTAACAATTGTGCTTTCATATGACCCAGAAATTTCACTTATCACCACCTACCCCACAAGAATGCAAAACACTGTTGAGAAAAGAACTCCTTTCTCGAATGCAGATTGCAGCACTACTCACAATAGTAAAGTTCTGGAAACAACCCAAGTACCCCAAAACAAATGGGTAGTTGAAGAAAAAATGGTCATAGATATAGTAGAAGGGTTAAGGTATCTGCCTTGCATGTGAAAGATCCCAGTTCAGATCCCAGTTCAATCCCTCACACTACATATGCAACATTAAAAGTATACCTTGAGCACAGAGCCAGGAGAAGATCCTGAGTACAGTTAGGAGTAACCCCCTTCACCCTCCAAGAAAGAGAAGAAATCATAATATAGATACATAATGGAATATTACTCTGTCTTAAGACAAGATGAAAGTTTTCAATTTACCACTACATGGATGGAATTAGAGGGTGCTATGCCGAGTGAAGTCAGTCAGTGTAGAGTTCAGGTACAGAATGATCTTTTTCACATGCAGGATATATAGCATCGTAGAAAGCAACAAATGGTCAGAGGCTATACAACTGAAAAGTTGATCTATATGACTGAATTTACTTGGAATGAAAAGTATTATAAATCATGATCCCTCAAAAAATATAGAGATTTTCCGAAAAATATAATTTCCCTTCACAACATTTAAGTGATTTTATATTCTATAAGGGCTCATTCCCCAAATTTTGCACAGCATAAAACTTTAGTATTTACTATTCTGATAGATTAAAAAAATGAACTTCAGCAAAGTTTTCTTTTGCATGGTTGTTATTGTAAGAGTATTATTTATTTTCTACTATCAAGACCTCTTTGGTTCATTTTGGAGGAATATTTTTTGGTATACAAAACATTTCACTACTTTTAATACGTTGAAGATATCATTGCTTAATGCTATGGATTAAATTTTGTTTTTCTTTTGAGGAAACTGGCTTCAATAAAGTGATTGAGTAATAAATATTCATTGTTCACCTGTTGTTTTTATTGCTTGTTTGAATTTATTTCTCATTCACCATGTTATATAGGAATATTTTCTTGCTTCTAAATTTGAATTTTATATCATAATTTCAAAATTACCAGCTTTAGATTTTTTTTTTTTTGCCTTTTGGGTCACACCCGGCGATGCTCAGGGATTACTCTTGGCTCATACACTCAGAAATCACTCCTGGTGGTGCCCGGGGGACCACATGGGATGCTGGGAATCGAACCTGTATTGGACATGTTGGCTGCGTGCAAGGCAAATGCTCCACCCGCTGTGCTACCGCTTTAGCCCTAGATATCTTTAAATATTTAATATTTCTGTTCTTTTTCATGAGACACAAAAATATTTGAATAGATATTACTTCCTAAATTCTATTCTGTATATTTAATTTTTCTAATGTTCACACTTTCTTCGGCTGGAGCAACAGCACAACAGGTAGGCCTTGCACACGGCCGACCTGGGTTCAATTCTTCTGTCCCTCTCGGAGAGCTTGGAAAGCTACCAAGAGTATCCTTCCATGGCAGAGCCTGGCGAACTTCCCGTGATGTATTCGATATGCCAAAAACAGTAACAACAAGCCTCACAATAGAGACATTACTAGTGCCAGCTCGAGCAAATAGGTGAACAACGGGAGGACAGTGCTATAGTGCTACAGTGCACACTTTCTTATAGAAATCTTCTTATTATTGTTCACCTGCCTCAATGTTCTGTGTTGGTCTATGTCAAATATATAATTAAACTTTGAGTACCTAGTATCAGGTTCTGAATTCTTTGGTTAACAAATTCAATTTGGCTTAGTATAATAGTTTCTACCTTATTTCTCTGAATAAAGACCTCCATTATGCATGACCTTTTTCTTAGGCTGGTGAATGATATTCTATGTAGAGATTTGATTTAATATGTGCTGGAATTCAAAGCTGTGATTTGTACTCAGCGAGTGCTGGTCAATTTCAATTTTTATCCCTATTCTTAACCTAATGTCTTTGGGTTTTCAAATCCAGTATTATACCAGATTCTGTTTTTGGTGGAAAAAATATGCCCCTCTAAATTCTTGAATTTGTTGAAAATATTTCTTCCCATTTCATTTTCTCAGCCACTTCATTAATAATATGCTAATTATTCCTAAGGAAATATAATTACAAATTTTCACTTCTCTTGGAGCTTCTATCTTTGAGTCTTAGCCTTCAATTTCTACTGCACTGATAGTTCTCTATTGGATATACAAACAGTGACAGAGAGATAATTTGATACAAATTTTAGATATACATATATATTTTTGAGCTTCCTGATTGTGCTTTCAGTGTAAATACTGAATTTACCTATATTTCTTGCCAGGGAAAAAACAGCTAAACCTCGCTATTTCTTTTTCATGCTGGGGTATCCCTTTTTTTTCTTGAATTATTTTTTCTAAAGTACTGGAATTTACAATACTGTTAATCATATTTTTCATGGACACATCATCCCAACAAAGCACTCACCACCAGGAAACTCACTTCTCTCCGTCAGTGTTCTAAGAAACCTTCCCACCCACTACCCCATGTAAACTCAGTTCTATAGACAAAATCTTCATTTTGAATGGCTGACAATTTGTTGTTTCCTTACGGTTTCCTTTTTACTTATATTTGGTGTACATACATATTTATATTTTAGTGTGGAGGTGGTGACATCTAGACGTGCAGGTAAATAGAGCTAATAACTAGGATAGCCACAAAATTATAAATCAATGCTGCTCATAGAGTCAAATAAGTTTTTTTTTAAAAAATAGATATCTTTTTACAGGTATATAAATTTTTAAAAATACTGTGAAGAATTCTGCGCAAATTTGTTTAAAAATTTATATGAAACAGATATCTTCTACAACTGTAAAACTTAGAGTAATAGAATCAAGAAAACTTTAAGGAATAATCTAAATAGACCTCTACATGTATAAAATGTGTTTTATTTCAACATTTGCATTATGTTAGAAAATATTATAGTATAGATGTGGCCTACAAATCTACATTAAGTGGTATAATAAAATATCTTCAAATGTAATAAAACTGATTGGATATTCATTCAATATAAATGAAATATTAATTCATTATTGCAATGTATAATATCCCTTAGCAGGAAAGGAGTAAACATTTCTCAATCTAGTTGAAGGCAAACCACTTTTGGTAAATGCCATCCTTAATATTAAATGGTGAGGAGTTTATCTTGCCTTTTAAAGAAGCTCCTTTAATGCATCTTACAAGACTGGTTTCTTCAAATCTGAATGATAATGAAGCTGAGAGCATTCTTGGTGATATGTTCATTTCAGTGAGGTTTTGTACTACATCCCTGCATTCTTTTCTTATAAGGGACTCAATTCACACATATAGTTCGAATCTTAAGGGCTTGCCTTTGTATGTAAGTTCCTTTTTTCGTCTCGCTGCTTTCAGTATTCTATCTCTATCTTTGGATTTTTTCATTTTATTTATTTATTTTTAATTTTTATTAGTGAGACATCATGAGGTACAGTTGTAGACTTACAAATTTTTGTGCTTGGGTTTCAATTATACAATGATCAAATACCCATCCCTTCACCAGTTTCCATTTCCCACCACCACGGATCCCAGTATCCCTCCCATCTTCCATCCCTCCATCCCACCCTGCCACTGTGGCAGGGCATTCCCTTTTGTTCTCTCTCTCTCTTATTGGGTGCTGTGGTTTGCAAAAGAGGCAATGGGTGACAATCAAATAAAGGGTGTTGGGAGGATCCTCCCAGGATGGGAGAAGCATGCTGAAAGTAGACTATAGACCAAACACGATTGGATTTTGTCATTTTAAATCCATTATATCTTGGAATTGTTCCTATTTGAGTCTATTTTCATTGGGACCCTTTAGACCTCTTAGTACTCAGTTCCTTTATTCTTCAACTCTGAAAAATTCTTATCTGTAATATATTAAATTTTTGGTTATGCATAAAATTTGTCTTTGTATTTTTCAGTGACTCTGAAGATACTTTTATTGTTTCTCTTGAACTCATCACATAATTCTCTGGCATGCTATGGATTTCTTTTCAGATTTTTCCCCATCTTCTTTGTATTCTGTAGTTTCTTCCACCTCATCTTGGAACATCTCAATCTATTCCTCAGCTGCTGTTTTTCTGTTGCTCAGAGCTTCTATTGAGTGATCTATATGCATATATATCACTGCTATTGACATATATATATATATATCACCTATTATACTCTTCATTTCTGTCATTTCAGTTTATAGTTTTCTCATTTGGGCTCTCATCATTTCTTTGTTGTTTTGTTTTGGGCCCACATCAGCAATGGTCAGGGCTTCTCCTGGCTCTATACACCAGTACAGATTCTTGTACACCAGTAATCACTCCTGTGGGCACTTTGGATAGTAGATGGGATGCCTGAGATAGAACCCGGGCTAGCTGCATGCAAGGCAAGCACCCTAACCCTGAACTGTTTCTCCAAACTGGGTTCTCATAATTACCATGCTTTTCTGACAGCCTGTGCCATCATTTCACTTCATCAAACATCCTCAGAATGGTGCCACTAAAGTCATTGTCTGAGGATATACTGAGTTACTTGGTGCTGGTTCAGCCTTCTGTGTATTCTTGATCATTGAAATTGGTGAGCTTCTACATGTATTTGCCATTGAGTTTGCTGTGCTTTTGCTTTGCAGAAGTGTGAGTCCTTGAAGTTAGCCTCTCTGGAACTCTGAGGAATAAGGCTAGAAACTGCTCTTTTTTTTCTGGCCTATAGTAAATAACTGTGAGCAGTGTGATATTTGGTGATGAGCTTTTTACATTGTTCAGAGATAAGGAGCTCAGTTGAAATGAAGGAGGAGGGGCGTGGAGGTTGCTGGGGCAAAGCCAGAGGAAAGGGGTTTCTGCACCTGGTTGGAAAAGGACTCAGAGTAAGTACATACCTGGAGGGGAAGTACAGCAAGCAGAGGTTCAGGAAATGTGGATATAGACCCATTGAATTCTACTTTGCTATTGCTTAAAAAAGCTCAATTTGGTCATGACTACAATAATAATTAAATACAAAAGAATGCCAAAATAAGTCACCTTTTTCATTTATGTGTAATTTTACTTGATGACTTGACATCCCATTACTCATTGATTTGCTTGAACGGGAGCTAATAATGTCTCCATTCATCCCTGTCACGTGCTAGTGTAGCCCAATGACATATGCTCATTCTAGGAACATGAACAGCCTCAAGCCGATAGTTCAGGGTCTTGATGAAGAAGTCTGACCATCTCATAGATGGGCAGCCACGCGATCTTTTGATGTCCTGTGGAATCCAGTAGATATTGGGTCTACACCAGCAATCATCTCCAAATCTCTTTACATGTTCAGCCCATCTGATTTTCGACGCCTTGGCAAAGGAGACAGAGTCCCTGATTCTTGATTGTTGATGGAGGTCAGAACTATGGGTTCTTTCTCTCATTTGAGTAAAATGTGATATTCCAAGCATGGCCCTTTCAATTCATCTTTGGGAGACCTGAATAGCCTTCTCATCCTGTTTTCATAGGCCCAGGTCTCTGAGACGTATTTTAATACAGGAAGAACAGTGGAATCAAAGAGATGTGCCCAGAGCCAGAGGATCTTGGTCCTCTTAGCTATTTCTTCGATGTTCTTGAAGGTGTTCCAAGCTGTTCTCTTCCTTTTGTGCAACTCAGATGCCAGGTCATTTGTCATGTTGACTTCTCAACCTAGATACACATAACTGTTGCATTCAGAGATGTTCGTTCCATTGAGAGTGAATGGAACATCAGAAATGAGATAATTTCTCATAAACATTGTCTTCATGAGATTTAACTGTAGTCCAACCTTTCCACACTCACGGTCGAAGTCAGGCAGCATTTGTGCCACTAGGCTGATGTTTGGTGTTATTAGAACGATGTCATCAGCGAAGCGGAGGTGGTGTATTTGCCAACCGTCTATCTTCACTCCCATTCATTTCCATTCCAGTCATCGCATGACATTCTCAAGGGTGGCACTGAAGAGTTTCAGTGAAATGGTATCACCCTGCCAAACCCCTCTCTTGACATGGATGATCACCTCCCTGTAGAATTGTGAGATTCTGGTAGTGAATCCGGAATATAGCTTACAGAGGATCGTGACATATTGAGTTTGAACACACTGTTTGGCTAAGGCTTCGATGACCTCTTCCGTCTCAACAGAATCAAAGGCCTTCTTTAAATCAATGAACGTTAGATAGAGTGGCATCCTGAACTCCCAAGAAACCTTAATGAGCTTGGTTATTGTGTGGATATGGTCGATTTATGCTGAAATCTTTTCAAAAACCGGCTTGCTCACATGGTTGTCCTTCATCTAGTGTTCCGTCAATCCTATTCAGGATGACTTGAGTGAACAGCTTGTAGACGACAGACAACAGGCAGATCGGGCAATAGTTGCCAATGTCGTGGATGTCTCCCTTCTTGTACAGTATTACAGTCCTGCTGGTTTTCCACTGGGATGGAACCTTGCATTTAGACAAATAGCGTGTGAAGAGCTGAGCCAGTGTATTGCTGAGTACTGACAGCAGGTTCTTCAGGTGTTTGGGTCTGACCTTGTCTGGGCCAGATGAAATGGCATGTTGGATTTCGGAAGGGAGAACGTTAGGAACAACATATCCATCCTGTGAAATTGGGTATGTGGGCAGGTGGACATGGCTATTGAATAGATCCAAGTAGAAGTCATGGATAATCTTCTACATTGCCCTTCTGGAAGATGTGATAGATCCATCAGGACATTGGAGGGCAGTCATCTTCGTCTTGTAGTTGGTGAAGGACAGGCGGGCATTGCAAATGCTTTTCCCAGCTTCTGCCACATCTGCCAGCACTGCTACTCTTCTCTCTTTGAGGTCTTCCTTTATCACTACTCTGCACTACTTTGCGAGCTCAGACATTCACTTGCAATTGCCTGAGGCTTGTGCCAAGCCATGTTGTTGAATGAGCTCGAGAGTGTTCAAAGACAGGCGTCTTTTTGTGGCTTTCTTTCTCTCAGTGTTCTTTGCATAATCATGGAGGTGCTGACCCAGTTGATCATATTCTTTGTCAATGTTGTCAATGACGGCATCTTCCCATGTTGCTGCAATAGTGCCAAAGAACTCACAGTTGGTGGTTGTTTTGGGAGATCTCTTCTTAAACTTTGCAGCCCTTTCTCCCCGCTCTGTGAAGTAGAATTTTGCACGAAGGATATCCATTTGGAATTTTGGGACAACAGCAACATCCGTCAGACAAGACCGTCGATTGAATATGATGTGGTCAATTTCCTTGTGGAACCATCCACCGGGAGACTCCCATGTTCAGCGTTTTGATTCAACCATCTGGAATTGTGAGTTTCCATGGATGGTCTTGATTGACATGATGAATTCATACAGTCTGTCACCCTGTTCATTCCATCGTAGGCTATGGATCCCAATGTGGAGTTTTTCAGCCGATCTTCTCGGTCCTATATTGGCATTATAATAACGACAATGATCTGTAAAAGATGTGGTCTTCTTTATAGAAATTCTCCAGCTCCGTGTAGAATTTCTCAATTTCTCTTCCATCATTATTGGATGTTGGTACATAGACAACAAAGATAGAAACTGCTGGCATTGAGCCATATCTATTCAAGTGTAATCATTCAATTTGGGTTGTTAGGCATTTGAATGAATCAATGTTTTTTGGCCAAGTTCATGTTGACAAGGACACCTACACCACTGACGCCTCTTTTGTCACTTTTTCCAAGGCACAGTTCTTCTCCAGTGTCAAAAACAACGTGATGTGATTGATGCCTTCTGGTCTCAGTCAGACCAATGATGTTGTACTTTATCTTTCATGCTTGCACCATCAGGTCCTCGATGGATGCATCCAATGCCAGTGTACATGCATTGAAGGTATAGACAGTCATTTTTGTCCTTCTTCGTTTTGGCAGCCTAGTTCGGCCCTGAGATTTTATCAGCCTCTCCTTCCTCATCCTTCTTAACGTGGCCGTATTGGTGGCTCTTTCAGGCTCAGGGGAATGAGACCCATTGGATTTACTGGTTTTAGCATATAGAATACACCACAGATAGCTTGCCAGGCTCTGCCGTGCAGGCAGCACACTCAGTAGCTTGCGCTCTCCGAGAGGGATAGAGGCTTTTAGGGTAACCTCTAATCATCCTTGCAGGTGTTCCCATGTTTCTAACCGTATTTGAACCCCATTAAATATGGTGCAGTAGTCTTGTATTAAGTGTGATATGATGGTCTGGAAAGCATCCTGTTGTGTGGTGGCGGCAGGGAAGTGGAAGTAGTGGAGGTAGTGGAGGTCTGCCGGGCTGCTTGGAGCAGGCAGAGGATCTGTGTTCCTGGGTCTGTTGAGCCTGGAGTCCAACATCACAGAGTTCCACTTCCCTGATTCTGTGGGGCTTCACTCATGCATGAGTCTCGGCCTGAGTGTCTGGAAAGCGTCCTGGAGCGTGTCGGCGGCTGAGTAGTGGAGGTAGTGGAGGTATACAATTTAAGTGATTGTAATTATTACTTAAAAGATTAATGGTAGGCGCTTTGTTACTAACCTTTCTAAAGATGTGGATCTCAAATAATTTCTTTTTGTGAGGAAAGTTTGGAACACACCTGTTGGTGCTCCAGGGCTTGCTCAGGAGTTTTTGCTTTGGTATCACTCCTAATGGTGTTTAGAGAACCAAATAAGGTGCAAGGGATTAAATCAGGGGTAAGTCACAAATAGGGCAAGAGTCCTAACCCCTGTATGATCACTCAAGTTCTCAAACATTTTCTAGCAAGGTTTGTTAGCATATATTTTGAAATTTTATCTCTAAAATATAAGCACATGTTTTAATAAATGTTACCTCAATAAATGATATTTTGAAAAATAAGTTAGCTGAATGAGAAAAGGTATTTATCCATCAAACATCTAACAAGGAGCTAATATCTAAGATACACAAACTATTTAGAGTCTAACAACAACAATGAAGGCCAGTAACTCCAGAAAAACATAAAGGGGGAAAGGAGATAAAGAGATATTTCCTCAAAAAACCATACAAAGGGCCAACAGATGTGTTGAAAGTATGTTTATCTCACTGGTTATCATAGAAGTACACATCAAAATAACAACAAAATGTTTCCTTACAATAATGAAGATGGCATAAATTAAAAACTGAGAAACAACCAGTGCTAACAGAGATAAACTAAGAAAGTGAACCCTTGATCACTATTGGTAGAAATGTTCTCTAGCTTAGCCTCCATGGAAAACAACATGAATACTTCTAAAAATTAAATTGCAATTTTCATATGATTGAGCAATTCTTGGTATCTATCACAAGAACATAAAGATACAAATTTTAAAGATATCTGCACACCGATGTTTATTGTAGCAATATTTGAACAGTCAAGATCTGGAAACAATTAAAATGACAGCAACAAATGAGTGGGTAAAGCAACTGTGATATATATATATATATATATATATATATATATATATATACATATATATATTAGAATACTATTTATCTATAAGAAGAAAATATTAAACTTAGATTTTGCTGCAAGTTGGATGGATCTGGAAAGTGTCATTCAGGTAAAACAAATCAGAAGGAGGAAAGAAAAATACTTATGAACTCACAATGGATAAAAAGAAACAAACCTTTAAATACAGCCAACTAAGGGCTAAGGATACCTAATTGGGATTGGGGACAAAAAAGTGACCTAGGGACAGTAGTGGAAGGATATTGGCAGTTCAGAAGTCGTGCTCTAAATAGCATTGTATATCTAAAACATTAACATAATGCTGTTGTAAATTATAATACTTAATAAATAAGCCTATTGGGTTAGTTGAATAGATTGACCACCTCTGAGTTAGTAAATTTGATAAATAAATGTTTTTATTACATATGCTTGACAAATTATAGAAATAACAACAATAATAGGCTATCTGCAGATAAACAAGGTATATAAAGAAAAGTTTTAATTCTGCATCCTGGAAGTCAGTGTTTTAAAACATACTTCTTATGGTGGTTTGAAAACAATACAGGGGCTGGAATGATAGCACAGCAGGAAGGGCATTTGCCTTGCACACCGCCGGCCTGGGTTCGATTCCCAGCATCCCATATGGTCCCTGAGAACCACCAGGAGTAATTCCTGAGTGCAGAGCAAGGAGTAACCCCTGAGCATTGCTGGGAGTGACCCAAAAAGCAAAAAAAAAAAAGAAGAAAATAATACAAACTAATACAAAATCATTAACAAAAATTTTAAGTTTATTATAATATTAATATTTAGTATAAGTTTTGTACATACAGTTAAAAGGTGTCAAAATCAATATTTTATTTACTTGATTAATTTATTAATTATTTTAATTTTATTGAATATAAATTTGCTATATTCCATTAATAGAAGAAATATAGAAATATTGGTTTAGATATCTCAAAGTAGATTAATCATATATATGTTTTTTATCAATTTCACACTTAAAATTAATTTTTACTTTAAGAAAATTATTAATTCACTATGGAAAATAAACATAGAAGTCAGGCGTTATTTAATGCAAATAAGTAGCTGAGGAAGTTCATCATCAGCTCTTTATTTCTATGTTAACAAGAAAGGACTACATTTTAGCTGGAAAGATAGTACACTGAGTCAGACACTGCAATAATTGTCTCCTTCGGGCATTTGTCTGTCAAATAAGGAAGTATCTAATGAATATGGAATTACTTTGTATTGTAGGGAAACTGTTCCAGAAATACATTGCATTATGTCACTATTAAAATTAATTACTTTCAACACTTATGAATTCAAAACTCATTTTTAATCAACAGATGTATCCTAATAAAAAGAAAATTATTATTCCAAAATGCCTCTAGTCATCCTAAAATAAAAATTTCAGCATAGACTATGAATTAAATTAAAAAAATTACTTTCAAACCTGATTTAATATTAGGATGTGATGCTTTAATATAAAAATATTATTATTGTAACTGGAGAATTGTTAACAAAAAATCCAGATCAAGGTAAGGTTAAAAAAATTCATATGTTGATCATCTAATCTTTGATAAAGGTGCAAGAAATGTGAAGTGGAGTAAGGAAAGCCTCTTTAACAAATTGTGCTGGCAAAACTGGATGGCTACATGCAAAAAAATGGGCTCAGAACTCTGCCTAACACCATGTACAAAACTAAGATCAAAATGGTTTAAAGACCTCAACATCAGACCGGAAACCAAAAGGTACATTGAAGACAAAGTTGGCAAAACCCTCCATGATGTTGAAGCTAATGGTATCTTCAAAGATGTCACACCACTGGCCAAGCAAGTGAAAACAGAGATAGACAAATGGGACTAACTTAAACTAAGAAGCTTCTGCACCTCAAAAGAAACAGTGATCAAAATACAAAGACAGTCTAAAGAATGGAAAAGGATATTGGCTAAATACACATCTGACAAGGGGTTGATATCAAGGATATATAAAGTACTGGTTGAACTCCACAAGAAGAAAACATCCAACCCCACCAAAAATGGGGAGATGAAATGAACAGAAACTTTCTCAAAGAAGAAATCCGAATGGCTAAAAGGCACATGAGAAAATGCTCTACATCATTAATCATCAGGGAGATGCAGATCAAAACCACAATGAGGTACCATCTCACACCTCAGAGACTGGCCCACATCCAAAAGAACAAAAGCAACCTATGCTGGCTCTGGTCTGGCGAGAAAGGGACACTCCTTCACTGCTGGTGGAAATGCCGACTGGTTCGGCCCTTTTGGGAAAACAGTATGGACAATTCTCAAAAAATTAGAAATTGAGCTCTCATTTGATCCAGCAATACCACTCCTGAGAATATATCCCAGAGAGGCAAAAATGTATAGTCGAAGTGACATCTGCACTTGTTTGTTCATTGCAGCACTCTTTACAATTGCCAGAATCTGGAAAAAACCTGAGTGCCCAAAAACAGATGACTGGTTAAAGAAACTTTGGTACATCTACACAATGGAGTACTATGTAGCTGTTAGAAAAGATGAAGTCATGAAATTTACATACAAGTGGTACTACATGGAAAGTATCATGCTAAGCAAAATGAGTCAGAAAAAGAGGGATAGACATAAAAAGATTGCATTCACCTGGGGGACATAAATTAACAAAATAGGAGATTAATACCCAAGAATAGCTGAGATCAGTACCAGGAGGATTACTCCATGGCTTAGAGGCCAGCCAGGCATTCTAGGGGAAAGGGCAGCTCAGATAGAGAAGGGAGCACCAAATAAAGGGTGTTTGGAGGATCCTCCCAGGATGGGAGATTCATGTTGAAAGTAGACTATGGACTGAACATGTTTGCCACTCAATGCCTCTTTTGCAGACAACATCACCCAAAAGGAGAGAGAGAACAAAGGGTATGCCCTGTCACAGAGGCAGGGTGGGATTGGGGGGATGGGGATGGGAGGGATACTGGGATCCATGGTGGTGGAAAATGGGCACTGGTGGAGGGATGGGTGTTTGAATCCTTGTATAATCGAAACCCAAGCACAAAAATTTGTAAATCTACAACTGTACCTCATGGTGTTTCACTACTAAAAATTAAAAAAAAATTCATATGTTTCTTATATGATCTATGAGCATTGGACATTGTTTTCTTACATTGTCCAAAAGGAATAGTGAAAATATGCCGTTTGCTCCCCTATTAAAATCTACTCTTCAAATCATTGACTTTGGGTTTTTTTCATTTCTTTTCAATGAAAGTATTTTCAACAAAAATTATAGAAAAATTTTGTGTTTTTAAGTCTAGGCAGCATACAGGGACAATTTTGTCCTTAGATTTTATAATGTTTAACGTATCAGAGGATATATAAAAAATGAAATGACTGTCATTTGTTATAAAAAAGAGAATAGTGTTTATCATTTTTGGTGTGAGAAGACATTGAAAAGAAACCTGTGAGTATTGAAGGCAATATTTGGGATTTCTGGTTATATTTAAATTTTCTTTTTCTTGAATATCAATTACATTATTGTGCTCAGTCTGAAAATATCATATTATATGTACAATATATGGAGATATTCAAATAGTATAATCACATAAAAACTTAAAAATAAGAGTAGACATGTAATAAAAGTATACAAATATTGAAATTGACAGGTAGGTTGTAAAAACCTATGCACGCTGAAGGTTGTGTGTTCGCGGGTTCTCTGGGTGACTCTGTTCGGTGCTCTTGAGCCGCTGTGTGTGGTCTGGATCAGGACGGCTGCTGGCCAAGGGCAGACAAAGGAAGAGACGAGGGCCAGGCTGGTTGACCTTAGTAGCAGTTTATTGCAAGGAAGCTTATCCCATAGAAGAAATTTATGTTATGGAGGGCCCAGTTTGTCTTAAGCACACGTTCCCCCTTGCTAGCCTCTTAGGGGTCCATTTTGCAGCCCTGCTCTCTCCTCTCTCCCCACAGCACTCTTCCCTCTCGGACTCCCAAGCACTCTGGGTTGACACTGCACCAAGTCAGGTAGCAAAATCAACATACGAAAGCCATTCCTGAGGGCCCACCTAAAAGGTATTCCAAAGCCCTTCCTGAATGCCAAAGGGCAAAATACCTCCTAAGGTGTTTTTCTCTTTTCTTCAATCCAATAACTATCAACATATCAATACTAGCTATTTTTTTAAATTTTTATTAGTGAAAACCATGAGGTACAGTACAAATTTTTGTGCTTGGGTTTCAATTATACAATGATCAAATACCCATCCTTCCACCAGTGCCCATTTTCTACTTCCAAGGGTCCCAGTATTCCTCCCACCCCCCATCTCCCCCATCACATCCTGCCTCTGTGGCAGGGCATTTTCCTCTGTTCTCTCTCTCTCCTTTTGGGTATTATGATTTGGAAAAGAGGCATTGAGTGGAGATCATGTTTGCTCTATAGTCTACTTTCAGCATGCTTCTCCCATCCTGGGAGGATCTTCCCAACACCCTTTATTTGGTGCTCCCTTCTCTATCTGAGCTGCCTTTTCCCTTAGCATGCCCGACTGGCCTCTAAGCTATGGAGTAATCCTCCTGGTACTTATCTCAGCTATTCTTGGGTATTAATCTCCTATTTTGTTGCTTTATGTTCCCCAGATGAGCAATCTTTTTATGTCTATCCTTTTCTTTCTGACTCATTTTGCTTTACATGATACTTTCCATGTAGTACCACTTGTATGTAAATTTCATAACTTCATCTTTTCTAACAGTTACATAGTACTCTATTGTGTAGATGTACCAAGGTTTCTTTAACCAGTCATCTATTTTGGGGCACTCAGGTTTTTTCCAGATTCTGGCGATTGTAAAAAGTGCTGCAATGAACAAACAAGTGCAGATGTCACTTTGACTATACATTTTTGCCTCTCTGGGATATATTCCCAGGAGTGGTATTGCTGGGTCAAATGGGAGCTCAATTTCTAATTTTTTGAGAATTGTCCATACTGTTTTTCCAAAAGGGCCGATCCAGTCGGCATTTCCACCAGCAGTGAGGGAGTGTCCCTTTCTCGTCAGACCAGAGCCAGCATAGGTTGCTTTTGTTCTTTTGGATGTGGGCCAGTCTCTGTGGTGTGAAATGATATCTCATTGTTGTTTTGATCTGCATCTCCCTGATGATTAATGATGTAGAGTATTTTCTCATGTGCCTTTTAGCCTTTCGGATTTCTTCTTTGAGAATGTTTCTGTTCATTTCATTGTCCCATTGTTTGAATGGGTTGGATGTTTTTTTCTTATAGAGTTCAACCAGTACCTTGTATATCCTTGTTATCAACCCCTTGTTATATGTGTATTGGGCAAATATCCTTTCCCATTCTGTAAACTTTGTATTTTGGTCACTGTTTCTTTTGAGGTGCAGAAGCTTCTTAGTTTACGTTAGTGCCATTTGTCTATCTCTGTTTTCACTTGCTTGGCCAGTAGAATGACATCTTTGAAGATACCATTAGCTTCAATATCATGGAGGGTTTTGCCAACTTTGTCTTCAATGTACCTTATGGATTCTGGTCTGATGTTGAGGTCTTTAATGCATTTTTATCTTACTTTTGTACATGGAGTTAGGCAGAGATCTGAGCCCATTTTTTTGCTTGTAGCCGTCCAGTTTTGCCAGCACAATTTGTTAAAGAGGCTTTCCTTTCTCCACTTCACTTTTCTTGACCCCTTATTGAAGAGTACATGATCATATGCTTGGGGGAGAGATGTCAGTATATTCAAATCTGTCCCATTTGTCTACAGCTCTGCCTTTGTTCCAGTATCATGCTATTTTAATTACTACTGAATACTAGCTATTTTGTATGGGCACAGTAAGAGATAACATTGAGACTTGTAAGGCACCTCTCCTGGGAACATCTTGTCACAGACTCACACTACAGCGCTCAGGCCAGATTAATCTTTCCTAATCCTACCAGGGTCCAAATCTAGTTATTACATTTGGATCATGACAGCATTTGTCCATGATCAAGCTCTTAATTTATAGTTAAGCATTATGGCTCTTTGGCCAGGCCCATCTCGATGCCAGGGTAGCACATAGCTTACTGCTTGCCCTGATTCCATCCAGTCCCTAGTCGGTACCCTGCTTTGGGAGGGTCCTAGGAAGTAAAGGCAGCTGAGGCTTAGGTGAGAGAACAGATGCCCAGGAGGGAAATATCACTGAGAGTCACATTACAAAAGCATATCTTCTTGTGTCCATACAAAAAGGACATAGCTCTGAATAAACTATGCAAAGGACTTAGAGAGAAAAGAAAAACAATATTTACAGGTTAACAGAGCACAAAGAAAGAAGTTACAAATAAACACAGAGGAATGGAAGCACTGTGATCGGAGCAACCCAATAAACCTAAACTACCTGAGGCTATGCAGGAAGGACAAAACAGTGTTATCCAACAGTAAGTATGGCTCATATTAGCCAATATAAGAAAGCAACCTAACAACTGGTCCATCAATTCATGAATTAATTTAAAATATGGAATATATATGATAAAGTATCATTTAGTCTTTTAAAAATGTACATAAAGGGCACTATTAAGATTTTAATTCAAAAAGCAGAGAATAGAATTGTAATCACCAGGAGCTGCTGAAGAAATGTAAGGTGTTTGTCAATGCATTTAAAGTAAAGCTACAGAAGTGTAGGACAAATAAGTCTAGAGAAATAATATATAGCATGATGATTATAATCATTAATATATAAATTTTCAAAAAGTATATTTTTGGTGCTCTTCATATAGCAATGGAAACTGAAGAGATGATATGTTAACTATTTTGACTATAATTACTTATTTCATTATGTGCACATATATATCAAATGTTCATATACACCATAAATTATGCAACTATTTATTATACATGTAGAACACTGAACAATGGATGACAGTCTATGTGGGTTTATATTCTGAAATCCTGAAATAAAAGTAACTCAGTATTTCAAAATTTTCAAAATAAAAAGATTTCAAAATTAAGTAAAATGACAAAAAGCAGACAGCAGATTCAACAACTATTGTTGTCTTTCTGATATGAAGCTTTAATATGAAATGGAAGCTATTACTATTATAACTGAGCAAAATAATGACTGGCACAAACATTTTTTTAAAGTTTTTATTAGTGAATCACTGTGAGGTACAATTACAGACTTACAAACTTTCGTGCTTGCGTTTCAGTCATACAATGCTCGAGTACCCATCCCTCCACCAGTGCCCATTCTCTATCACTGAGGGTCCCAGTATCCCTCCCACCCCCTCACCTCATTCCCACACACCTGAAACAATTAATTGGATAGAATCTTTTTATTTATAGTCTCTGAGTCTTGGCCGTTGATGGGATTACACAGCGCCAGGGGGCCAGTTAGTGGGTGTGACCCCTGCCTACTGGAATTTGGAGAATCTGGGTGGAAGATGCTCAGCCCCGAGCCGAAGGACAGCCAGGCGCGGGGGCAGGAGACTCTTCCCAGCTCCTGGAAGAGAACAGCACAGAGTCTCCTGCCCCCTCGCCTGGCTGTCCTCGCCGGGGTCTCTTGGAGGGGAGCGGGTTGAGTTTCCCTCCCCGCCCCAGGGCTCGGGCAGCCGAAGACCTCCAGAACCAGCCACCACCATGCTGAGACCACTCTCCGCACACATGAAGGTACCGGCAGAGGAACAAAGGCATGCGGGTCCCTGGGCTGAGATCTCCAAGCCTGCTCGGATCGAGGCTGAGCATCCTCCACCCAGATCCTCCAAATTCCAGTAGGCAAGGGTCACACTCACCAGCTGGCCCCCTGGCGCCGTGTAATCCCATCAACGGCCAAGACTCAGAGACTATAAAACCCAGCTCCTGGAAGTGCGTGGCCACGCCACATCTTATTATCTCATCCCTACTTTGGACAAACTGGCAGGCTACCGAATGTAACCGCCCACATGGCAGAGTTTGGCAAACTCCCCCTAGCGTACCCAATATGTCAAATACCAGTAACAATGATGGATCTCATTCTCCTAACCCTGAAAGAGCCTTGAATAGGGCACTTTTCTAAAAATCTCAGGGCTAGGACGAAGGAGACGTTACTGGGGCCTGCTCGAGGCAATGGACGAACAACATGGTGGTCATGATCATGTTCGTGAATCTTTTTTATTATTATCGCTTGCTCCATAAACATTGATTAGTCATCCCTCAGTATTTATTTACTACTATACATGCCTCAGGGCTGCAGCGATAGCACAGCAGTAGGGTGTTTGCCTTAATTTCTCTGCCTCTCTAGGAGAACCTGGCAAGCTACCCAGAGTATTTCACCAGCACAGCAAAGCCTGGCAAGGTACCGGTGATGTATCAGATATGCCAAACACAGTAACAGAAGTCTCACAATGGAGATGTTACTGGACCGGCTCAAGCAAATTGATGAACAATGGGAAGACAGTGCTACACATGCCTCCTAAACATCTCTCCTTTCATGTGGAGCTTTTACCTGAAGGAAGAACTAGATCTTGGAAAACATTATTAAGGAAAGGAATAACAGGAAGGAAGTGAAACAATAAAACATGTAACCATGGGCACTGCTAAGTCAACTAAGGATCGGAGTGGCTAACCAAATGCAGAGAGAATTTTTTCACCAAAATTGAGGAAGCTGAAGTTGTTATTGACTAAAATGTGCCCCTTTTGTGTCTGAAGCTTGCTCCTATGATCACATCTCTGATCTGTCCTCTTTTTCCATGATCTCATAGTTCTGAGTTTTTTCTCCGCAAAAATATTTAATCAAGAGTTAACCTACTTTCAAAGTTGTTGAGATATGTTGACTCCTACTCAGTTTCATTTTCTGTTTCTCTAGGATTTATATTATGAAAGACTCTTTGGTGATTCTGTCATTCTCATTACAGGTCTATGAAAAGCAATAGACATTTCAACAGGATTCAAAACAACCAAGCTATAGAAAAATTTCCTATGATTATGATGTAATAATGTGAAGAATGATATCAACCTCCCATTTGGGTTGCTTGCTACCAAAATGGAAGTAGAGAGAAAACTAAAATATACCTAGAAAATTCAAGTGACAATACCCATTCAAATGACCTCTGACCAAGAGCACAGATATAGTCTTTTCCCTATGGAAATTTTCAGAAAGTTGACAAAAACTAAAAAAATAGATAGATATAACTTATACTAGAATATCAGAGGAACTGTTAAACATAATTGATAAAATTATATATAAAATAAAAGGTTGAGGGAGAGAAATTAAATGAAAGAAGTACCTTAGACTTAAGCCATTAACTAAAAAAATCAAGATATTGAGACAAAATAAAACAAAGAAAGATTATGTACATTTATCCCAACTTGGAATCTTTACCAACCACATGGAAAATATCCATTCACCTGTTGGGTCCTGTTTGTAGAATACTATCTCTCTCTCTCTTTCTTTCTCTCTCTCTCTCTCTCGCTATATATGTATATATAATTTATATCTAACATATATCCCTTATATCTATATCTATACACATATCTCTCTCTATATATACACAAACACATAATTTTGGAAAGTATAACTACTGTAAGAGAGAGGACATAAAATTTCTATTTCAGAGATTAGGGAGATAGTACAATGCCTGGAGAGTATACTGGATCATGAGTCTGATTTCCCTGGGCATTGCTGAGTATAGTTCAAGAGGCCAAGTATTACAGGAATGGCCTTAGTGTCCTCTGTTTCAGGAAGTGGTCCTTGGGTCAGCTGAACACTGCTATAGAGTCTCACCTCAATCCCTCCCCCACACACAAATTTTTGTATTTTTAAAAAATACTCTTGTGACAAACTGAGAAGTCTAATCCTTTTCTAGTAACTTGTTTAGAATCATAAATTTCATTATATAAGTTGTATAAACATGACTGGGACTAATCAGAATTGTATGACCTTCTCCTTGGTTCATAAATCTATCCTCTGAGTTTCATAAGAGAATTTCACCACTGCCACATAGAAAAATAGCAGATAACTAAGTTAGTTTAATAAAACTTAAATCTCAATAGATTTCAGCTTTCTTTAGAAATGCAAAATAATGGGACATAGAGAATGTCTGGGATTAAATTGCCAGCAATGCATGTGTGCAACACTATCATTGGCATTGCATGGTTTCCCAAGCATCACCAGTTTCAGACTTAGAAGCACATGAGCAATGCTGGAATGGTTTAGGTAATCTCTGACCCCCCTGGCACCAAGTAGCACCACCTTCTTGTGCCCTCACATTGAACCACTGGCACAGTTGGTTAAGAATCCTAGGCCTTCTCATTTCTCAAGTAACTTGAAATTAAATCCAAATTAGAGCTGAGTAGTCATTGATAAAAGTGTGTCACAATAAAAATAAATCAGCAAAGATATAGATAAGCAAAACATATTTCAGAAATTAGATGGTTCTTGCTATATTTAAAGAATGATTCCTGCGGAGAAGTTTTTAAAATTCATTCTGATAAAATACGTGAACCACAAACATAATGTGAATCACAAACTGAAAGGAGCTGGGTGGGGGGCAGCTTTCTTCAGTGCAAGCAAAAGCAAGCAGTCATAATTCTCTCCAGTTCAATATTGAATGGCAAGATACATTAGTGTAATACACATCAAAGTATTAGTAGGGTATAAAGCATCTCAATAATGTAATTAAGAAAGCTTGCTTTATATATTTATAAATAAGCATAAAACTGTGTGTGTTACATTTAAGATTACATATTATTTTAAAGGCCCATAAAAATTTATCTAAAAAAATAAACATCCAGAAGAAAAATTTCAATGAGCAGAAAAGTGGAAAATATGTAGTCAAAATTTCCCCATTATGCTATAATGAGACAGCCAATTAATCAAAAATAAATGGGAGCCAAAGATAAAGTAGTGGATAAGGCACTTACCTTGCACAAGGCCAAACAGGGTTGAATATCCAGCCTCTATCCACATTAGAAGTAATATCTGAGCATAGAGCCAAGAGTAAACCCTGAGCAAAGTCAGGTATGGACCCCCAAATATTTTTCCCAAACAGTATTCAGAGGGCTTAGGGACTGATACCTGGAAGACTTGGATAATTGGATAATGAATGGTTCAACGTGAGGATCCAAAGACGGCTTAATGCTTGTGCTCTGAGTTCCTAGTGATCACACTTGGGTTACTCCAGTGGTGTTTGGGTTGGCATGCAGTGCCCAGGGTGAATCAGCTAAACCCTGTAGTATTCCCTCATCCCAAAAAAACATGTCTTTTTTAAAAAATTATTCTTTGGGTAAGAGAGGTAGTATAGGAGGTAAGGCACATATCTTGCATGTGATCACTTTGACTGACGCTGATTCAATTCCTGGCATGGCATATGGTTCCCTGAAGACCTTTAGGGGTCACTTCTGAGCCTAGAGTCAGGAATAATCCTTGAGTTTGTCAAGTGTGGCCCAACCCCACCAAAATAAATAAAATTCAATTATTCTTCCCTTAATTAACTAATTATGTAAGACAATAGTAACATAGTAACATAAATCATAGTAATACTAGCAAAAATAACAACATATATAAAAATATAATTAAATAGGATGAGGCACAAATCTAAGTATTTGTAATATTTTCATCTGTGATTAGATAAGAACAATAACAAATTAAGATTTCAACCTAGGAGAATTTGAATGCAAAGCCAAAATTATCCTGAGTAAATTAAGAGATAAGAATAGATTTTTAAAATGCATATATTATTAGAAAACATGAAAGGGCGTAATTGATATATATAATTGAAATTTGATTGATTAGAGACAAAAGGATTAAATTTGAAATCCTACAAAACACATACACTGATATATACTCACACAAGGAAAATGAAAATGAAAACTAGAAAAGAGGAAACTTAAAAACCCATAAAAGATAATCACTCTTATACTTAAACATATACTTAAACGGCTGGAGCGATAGCACAGCGGGTAGGGCGTTCGCCTTACAAGCAGCCAACATGGCTGACCCGAGTTCGATTCCTCCGCCCCTCTCGGAGAGCCTGGCAAGCTACCGAGAGTATTCGATATGTCAGACACAGTAACAACAAAGTCTCCAATGGAGACGTTACTGGGCCCGCTCGAGCAAATCGACGATCAACGGGAGAGCCTCCCCTCCCCGTCATACTTAAACAAAAGTAATTAGGAAATAATATAAACAAGTATCTTAGTATAGTTCCAGTGATTTTTCTTTCTCTAGGAAATCCTAATATTTTTATAATAAACCTAAATATAAAGTTATTGTACAATGATTATGATGCCAAAAATCCATTTGGCTAAACTGTTCATCCATGCAGATTGAGTGTTAGGTGGGATAATATCAAGGAAAAGCAGTATCAATAACCAGAAACAACAACACAAACAAACCTTCTATTAAACCAGGAATTGTGCTTCTATCTGAAACCAACACTCAGTAACATTCTGAATTGTGAAACATTAGAAGCATTTCAATTAAAATTTGAAACATGTTATTACTAACATTTTTCAATTTTATAACTGAAATCCCTGCCAATGGAATCTCACAAAAAATAGAGAAGTGGAAACTCATTACTACTAGAAGGAAGCAATCAAAATTATCATTATTAGTAGATTATATGATTGTCTCAGTAACTGATAAACTCAAGACAATCAAAGAAAAAGAAAAATAGACCTAATAAGCAATTTCAGCTGGTTATCAAATGAATATACAAAAATTAAATAATTTTCCTACATACTAACAATAGCAATTTAGAAATTATAATTTAAAAGTTACTTATTCATAATTATAAGGTATGATTTTACAAAAATATACAAAATATACACAAAGAAAACTATAAAATTTTTCACGTAAAGATTTAAATGTATTTATAATCTGTAAGTATATTTATGCATATATGTGTATATATGTATACATATGTGAGGATATACGTGTCCTGCCCACACGGGCAGAGCCTGGCAAGCTCCCTGTGGCATATTCGATATGCCAAAACCAGGTAATATAACATTACCTGGTCTCATTCCCCTGACCCTGGAAGAGCCTCCAATCGTTGGGAAAGACGAGTGGGGAGAGGCTGCTAAAATCTCAGGGCTCGGACGAATGGAGACGTTGCTGGTGCCCACTTGAGTAAATCGACAAACAACAGGATGTCAGTGATACAGTGACATGTATACATGCACTTATATAAAATTTGTTTTCTGAACTCTGACATTGACTATAAATTTTATATGGTCAGTGATCTGATGGATTAATTCATAAAAATGACAAATGCCCATTTACAGTAGCTCTTTTTACTTTTCCCTCCCTCCCTCCCTCCCTCCCTCCCTCCCTTCCTTCCTTCCTTCCTTCCTTCCTTCCTTCCTTCCTTCCTTCCTTCCCTCTTTCCTCCTTTTCTCCTTTCCTCATTTCCTCCTTCCTTTCTCTACCACTCTCTTACCTTCCTTCCCCCCCCTCCTTTCCCCTCTCTCTCCCTCTTTCTTTTTCTCCCCCTCTCCCTTGGGATAGTAAACTATAGTTTTATAAACTATATTTATAAACTGCATTATAAACTGTATTTCTGCCTGGGTCTCTGCCGCTTTCTTCTCTTTTTTTCTTCTCTCTTTCTGAGTTTCTAGGGGCTTCCCCTTACACTGCAAATAAAATATTCTCTCTAGAGAACTGGCCTAAAGAGTTTTCTGTGAATTGGTGCCTAACTACATTTCAGAGAAGATTTTTCCTTTTCATCAAAACACCGAGCTTCAAGAATCCTTTTTTCCCCCCTTTGTAGTTCTCTCTCTCCACAGTTTTGTATCAGATTCACCATTCATCTTTAGGCTTACTTAAAATCACTTTCCTGATATCTAAGCAAATTCTCAACATTTTAATGCTTTATCAAGTCTATTTTAAAACATTTTCTATAATTATTTGCATATTTTTTGTTTCTTTACATCACCTATTTGAATATAAGCTTTTTGTTGTTATTTTGGGGCCACATAGGATGTACTCAGAGTTTATTTCTGGTTATGCTCAGGGACCACTATTTGCGGTATGGGGGGGGAACCATATGAGATGGCAGAGATCAAAATAGAATTGGTCACATGCAAGGCAAGTGTCCTACAAGCACTGCTATAATTTTAGGTTCCACATGTAAACTTTTGAAATGAATGAAATGCTTAACAAAAGGAGCTTTCTCAAATGATTGCATTAGATCCACATATTGAGATGCCAGTCAATTATTAAAAAGTTTATCAAAGATGATCATTTATTACCATGGAAGGGAGTTACTCTATATTAATTTTTTTAAAGATACAAGATAGAGATAGAAGAATGCTGCTCAAAAATTGTTGTTGATAATTATCTCTTCTTCAAAGCCTAACCAAATTATTCACTGTTTCAGGATAAAAGAGTTAGGGGAGATACTCTTTTGAGGGATTTCAGGTAGAACATGAATATTTTTAGAGTCATACCCATTACTTATCAAGAGTTATTCTTAGCCTGATGCTTGGGAGTTACTCCTGCCAGTGCTCTAGGGACTGTGTGATGCTGAGGACAGAATTTGGCCTCTGGCATGCAAAGCAAGTGGTCCAGTATATTGAACTGTCTTTTCGTAGAGGTCAGTTTCTTTTCTTAAAGTAATACTTCAACCAGTTAACAAACAGACATTTGCACTTAACATAAGAGCTTAATTTATAGAATTAAAAATGAATTTGATATGGATAAACCATAATTTTCAAATATAAAATAATGTGAAATAGAATGGAATAGAGTATAAAAAACACTATCAAAATACTTCACATGTGTTGAAGTTATTTTTTTTAAATGAAAAAAAGGTGTGTTTGGGATGGATGTGTGTGTGTCAGCGTGTGCAAGTGTGTATGCTGAGTCACACAATAGAACCTGTACCTATTAAAATTGTTTAAAAAAATTCAAGAGAAGCTTGAGATTTGCTACCCTAAGAGTTTTTTGTAAAAGGGATATGTGGGAAAAAGTGATGTTATCCTTGGAACTCAAGACAGAAAAATATACAAAATGAGAAAGGTGAGAGGGTGCCTCTTCCTAGGATTTTGATGAATAGATAAGTGTTCGTCAAATAAATGCATCAAATATAGAAAACAAAATGCTTCTTAAATTCTTCTCTGAGACATACTAGGTTTCCAAGCCCCTAAAAAGGGGAGTGACTGCCTCTCAGTAAATTGGAGAATAAATCTGGAATACCCCGTTCTTATAGAGTCACTGTGAAATATCATGATCACTTGTGTTTTACAACCATTTTTCTGGTTCAGTTTTCACAATAGTCTCCCAAGTAAAAGCAGCATTAAGGCATATAAACGGATACACTGCTGAGGTTAACTGATTTAATTAAGCTAGTGAAGTGTGATTTCATTTAGAAAAAAATCTTCTAAAGTCAAAAAGCTGGAGACTTCAGGGTCCACACCAAGTAGCATTAGGACAAATGTGGTTTTTTTTCCAGTTATAAATACCTGGGGCTACTTCAGAAAAGTATCATAAATTGGAGGGTTTATATAAAGTAAAGGTAAAGGTAAAGGCCCTCCCGTTGATTGTCGATTTGCTCGAGCGGGCCCAGTAACGTCTCCATTGGAGACTTTGTTGTTACTGTGTCTGGCATATCGAATACTCTCGGTAGCTTGCCGGGCTCTCCGAGAGGGGCGGAGGAATCGAACTCGGGTCGGCCATGTTGGCTGCGTGCAAGGCAAACGCCCTACCTGCTGTGCTATGGCTCCAGCCAGAGGGTTTGGTAGGATTAGAGATGGGGCAGGGGTGGGAAAGGGTTAGGGGGCACTATCCAACCAAATATCTCACCATCCACTCTACTCCATGTCTCTTTTCCTTTTCTTTACCTACTTTATTGCACTCTTGCTTGTTAACTTACGTCCAGTAACTTAGCTACTTATATTTGCTGTGTTCCTCTTATTTTTTTTACCCTTCCAATGGGATGGGATTCTGGATTACTTGTCTATTCAATCATCAAATAACAAATTTTTTGCCTACAAATGTTTTTCCCCCCAAATCTCTCCTAACCACCCAGTCCAGAACTCCATTGGATCTTCTGGACATTGAACTACCAAACGATATTATATTTTCTTGAGCAACCCCAAATAGACAAGCCTTGATCCTTCCTCCTTACTTTATTTATGGAGAGTAAGACTGTAGCTATAAGTGATTATTTTTAAGCAAAATGTATTCTATGTTTTGTTTGCTTGCTTTTGGTTTTTAGGTCACATTCATCTGTTCTCTGGGCTTACTCATGCTCTGTGCTCAGGGATCATTCCTGACAGGAAATCATAGTGTTTCCAAGCATTGTACTGGGGTTAGATATATGCAAGGCAAGCCCCTTAAACTCTGTATTATCTATCTCTCTGCCCAGTGTCTGATTTTTAAGATATGACCCAATATTCAGTTTGCTTCTGCTTCTCTGTAATTGTTTCTACTCCATGGTTCTACACATTTTGAAACTGTCTCTTCAGAGAAAGGCATAAACTGAGGTGAAAAGAACTGTCAGGCATTTGAGAGGGAAAAAAAGTTTTTAAAGGAAGCTCCCAGATACAAGTACTGAATTATTAAATCTATTTTGGAGGATTCAGACCAGAACAGTTTTTCTGTAAACCATGGAGAATAAAGAATGTAAGATGAAAAATTAAGTACATTTTCCCATTAAAACATATAGGTATACTCCCCTCTAGCCTGAAGGAGGTTGAAGTAAAGAACAGGTTGAAGTAAAGAAAAGTAAAGATAGACAGAGAGAGGGAGAGAGAGAGTGAGTGAGAGAGAGAGAGAGAGAGGAGAGAGGAGAGAAGTGAGCAGTAGAATTCAAGGATAGAGGTTAGGGTAACTTATCTATAGATAAGATAGAACGTACCTGATCTATCCCAAATTGCAGAGGAGGCAATGATTTTCTTACGTATTTAGAACCTTATGGTTTTAAAAAAATTGATTTGGGATTCTTACACCATCTTTTAGATGAAGATGCCCCCTCATACAAAGGAGAGAGTAAAAGGGAATGCACCTATCATGGAGGCAGAGAGGAGGGTGGGGAAAATGGGGGGGGGGGGGAGGGAAGGGGAGGTATACTGGGAACATTGGTGGTGGAGAATGGACACTGGTGGAAGTACGGGCACTCGATCATTGTATGACTGAACTGTAAGCACAAAAGTTTGTAAATATGTAATTGTACTTCATGGTGATTCATTAAAAAATAAAAAAATAAAATCAAAAAAGAGAAAATGCCCCAACAGAGTGCATAGTTGTGGAATCCACTAGTGACAGAAATGTCAACACATAAAGAGTAACAGTGCCATTGACTTTCCAGAAGTACACAGCATATAGGAGGGTCAGGCTTTACTGGGATGCCAGAGCAAAGCAAATGGATAAGTACATCAGTGACTGTGGTTTAGAAGAAACCTGGGGTAGAAATAAGGCAGGAGCTGAGTTTTATTTTATTTTTTAAGTGATACTAATATGTGAAGAAGATGTGATAAATGCTATAGGAAGGTAAGAGGAAGATACCCTGGTCAAGAAGAGGATTGTAATGCTAAATGGAAGAAGTCACATCCCACTGTTATCAGGAAACCCTTAGCCAACTACTCCTGAGGGTACAAAGAGGATATAAGCAGGTAAGAAAACCCCTTAAAAATGGAGAATTGCATAAAAGAGTTTTAACCTAGAAAAGGTTGTGCTTTTTGAGTTTTTTCAACTGTTGTTAATATGAATAACTTTTAGCAGGTTGAGTTTAATTATAGAGAAGGTTAAAAGTTGCATTAATTTCTAGTTTTTGAAGGACTGTACATATTTTTTTACAGACAGGCTGGACCTTCCACATGACCCCATAATACCACTCTTGGGAATATATCCCGAGGATGCAAAAAAGCACAGTAGAAATGACATATGTACCAATATGTCCATTGCAGCACTGTTTACAATAGCCAAAATCTGGAAACAACTCAAGTGCCCTAAAACAGATGACTGGTTAAAGACATTTTGGTATACCTACACAATGGAATACTATGCAGCTGTTAGGAGAGATGAAGGCATGAAGTTTGCTTATAAGTGAAAAGACATGGAGAGTATAATGTTAAGTGAAGTGAGTCAGAAAGAGAGGGACAGACATAGAAGGACTGCACTCATTTATGGAGTGTAGAATAACATAACATGAGGCTGACACCCATGGACAGTAGATACAAGGGCCAGGAGGATTGCTTCATAGCTGGAAGCCTACCTTATGAGTGGAGGGGAGAAGGCAGATAGCATAGAGAAGGGATCACTAAGAAAATGATGGATGGAGTAATCAGTCGGCATGGGAGATGTGTGCCGAAAGTAGATAATGGACCAAACATGATGACCTCTCAGTGTCTGTATTGCAAACCATCAAGTAGAGAGAGAGAGAGAGTATGGGTAATATTGTCTGCCATGGAGGGGGGGAGAAGGATTGGGAGGGTGGTATACTGGGGAGATTGGTGGTGGGCAATGTGCACTGGTAGAGGGATGGGTGTTTGATCATTGTGTGATTATAACCCAAACATCAAAGCTTGTAACTTTCTCAAGGTGATTCAATAAAATTCAAAATAGATAAAAAATTGCCTTTACAGTAATTATATCATATACATTTTTACTATGATTAATACTATGATGATATGTCAGGATTGTGTTTCACAATGAGATATTAATATATAAATACTGTGATCATATTAATATAGAATTTGAATCATCACTGGTTTATGCCTCCAAATTCCTTCATTTATTTCCTATTCCTTATATCTTTAAATTGCTGAACATGCAGAATCCTTAGGAAAATTTGTATTTTAGCATTATTCTAGTCTTTTATGTATTATTTGAGGCTTGACAAAATAAATTATTGTCAGAAACAATGGTGGGAATTTTTATATTTCCACCTCAAGTTTTCTAATCCAACTTGGAGGCTGATCTTTAACCTGGTCCACTGGTGAACTAGAAAGTATAAGCATCACTTCAAATGAATATTTCTGTGACAGATAATATACCAATCACAGTGATAAGCAAAAACTGTGTTAATATTCAAGTGGTGGAGGCTTCCAAGAATATATGCCAGGATGTAGCACTTTCAAAAATAATCTTGAAGCAGAATTGTACTCTCAAATTTTCATGTTTTTAGGAGATATTAAGCTACACGTAAGTTCAGAAATGCCAAACCATTATGGATAGACTATGGAAAGAATTCAGAATTCAATGTGATGGCACAGAACTAAGAATAAGAGCAAGTGAATTTGGTGAAAATCCCCCTTCATACTTATAAGACTAAAAGTTCTGAAACTGCTGTCAATTAATGTCAAAATAGAAATCACCGACTACTTTAGCTATATATATATATATATATATGCAACAACAAATATCAAGACAACTATAAAATTATTAATAATGAAACCAAAATAATACTTGAATATTATAGGTCGGGTTCTATGAATCTTATATATCTTTATTTAAAACTCTTAATAACTGCTGCTTCTTTTCATTTTACAAGATAATGAAAATGTCAAGGTCATACTGATGTCAAAGATTCATGCCAAATGCATCTAGAAATCAAAGCTCTGACTTTAATATACCATATTACACAGCTCTGCAATGAACATGTTATATTCTAGAACAAATCATTAGTGCATTTTCCTAAAATTGTGTCAGAATTATGAGTTCAAGAGACACAAGACAAAATAAAAATGAATCTAGGGCAAGGCTACTAAAAATTACAATAGTATAAGAGAGTAAGCTTTTAAAATAATTATGGGTTCAAGATACAAACTACTCCTAAGACATGAGTTTTCATAAAAACTTGTAAATCTAGAGACTAGCTTGTCTTGTCTTGAAAGAAAGAGGGTTTGAGAGAGGTTACACTTTTCTCCAAATGAGTGATCTTACTGGAAGATCACTTAGAAATGTACTACTTTGCAACTGAAGAGAGATAATCAAGAACATCAAGACTGTTGCCTATACTTTCTGCCTTTGCCTCTACTTTTCCTCTGTCATAAACTTTTCATTGGCAGTCACAGTATATTTGAGACCTTAGCCCCATCATCTGGTAACAAATTACCTTGGCATCCTGTCCAAATAGTATTCACTTGTTTAGCTTCTCTTGAGCACCTGCTTTTCAATCTGGACCCTTAGTTTCCTCCCTCAAAGAATCACATTTTAGGGTTTTGTTGCTGTTGTTGTTGTTGTTGTTGTTGTTGTTGCTCCCAAAAGTCACATATTTCTCCTTTGACTTATCTCATTCCATACATGGGGATTTGATGTATTTTTTCATTTTGAACATTAACAGTTGCTTTTCTCATCTTCCTATAGTGTTCCTGCTAATCTCTGTTGAGAGATAATCCTGTTTCTTATTTCTTTTTTTATTTTGGGGGTTTTGTGGCCATACCTGGCAATGTTCAGGGGTGACTCCTGGCTGTGAACTCAGGAATTACTCTGGAGTACAGCAGTGCCCCAAGCACCCTACCTGCCATACTATCTCTTCATTCAACTCCTGTTTCTTAAAACAAAAGCCTGGTCTTGTACTAAATACCAGTGTCTAGCTTCTTCTGCTTATGAATAGCTGTTTTCTAACTGCTTCTTGTAGATGACCAACACCAGTCATCACTAGTGCTATGCTCTTTTTCTCTGAGAAAATCATGTCTTCAATTTCATGTGATGCTGTTTATACTTCTAAATTTGCCTACTACATAGACTGAGTACTACTGGGGGTGGGGGGAGGAGGGAGCGGTGAAACATATAATGGGACAAAATGGTGGGAACTAATGATTAGAAAAAACTTTATTAGTCATATTCGCTCATTATAGAATTACTTCATTTTAGGATTTAATCATGCCTTATTAGAAACATAGCTGGAAACTTTAAGGAGACCCGGTCCATTATGTAGATGTTGAAGATGGTGAGTTAAAGTTTGGGATTTCATGTCCATATATGAGCCACAGAATGATGCAATTTCCCTTAACAGATTTTGGAAATATCCAGGGAAGAGTTAACTTAAGGACAAGTGGACATAGCCACAAGCCCAATTTTTTAGTCAACTGGTTGTTTGAGTTGCAGTAAAGTGTGATATGAGCCAGAAATCTGTAACCTAAAAGAATAGGGCTACCACAGGGAAGAGCTGAGTAGTAGATCAGACTGCATGATTCCTGAAATATTATAAATCAGTTCATTTTTATATTTTTATTTAGTTTTATAAATTGAAAAGCAACAGTGTATATGGATGCCAGCATAGTTTGAAAGGTCTGCGAGAGAATAGTTTTAAAATGGAAAAAAATAAATAATGCTAATAAATAAAACTTGGTATTTGCTCTTGGGAAGAGGCAAGATTGTATAGAAATGACATCATTGTTATCGATGTTCAGATTTTGTCCTATTCGGCCTTATCTCCATAGTTGTTAGTTTTTCTTATTCCTTTCCCACTTCTTTCACCACCCGGCACTCCCTACATGACATTATTTCCTTTATGCTACACAGATTTATAACATCTTGAACATCCAAGGACATGGAAATAGAAATTTGAAATAAAACTATTGAAACAGGCCATGAAAGAAATTAGGGGCTCTCAGAAGTGGGACCCTAAGTTGCCATGGCCCTGTCAACACAATGCTCACACTTCTTGTTGCATCTGATAAAGATGGCATACTCTTGAATAAACCGCAGAGGTAAAGTAATGTGGGATTTCTTTAAGTTCTATATAATATCTGTGTTCACTACACAAAATACCAAAATACCTTGAAGTTTTCTTATACCGTTCCCATAGGAAACTGCTCGAACTGGCTAAAGTAGAATGTCATGGCTCTGCTTTTCTTGTAGTCTTTGAATCTTCCTTCTAGAAATTCCTTCCTGTCCTTGGCCTCAGCTTAGAGTCACCATCTGGGGTCTCCAGTAGCTAGTGTTAAGGTGTGGGTTGTCTGTTTGAGCAGGAGTCTTATTGAACTTCAAGAAGAAAATTAAAACAAAACACACCCTTTGTTGACTCGAACTGGATGATATCTTCTATAAACTATCAAACAATCATATTAAACTAATTTTAATTTTAAGCTTATTGTCATATAACTCAATGATTTCATGTAAACTTTCCCCCCTCTTCCCAGTATCTGGTATTTAGAGCATCAAAAGATATAATGGTGAGAGTGATGCACATTTAAATCACATACTTCTTAAAGGAAGAGATTATGTCTTAAAAATCTTCAAATATTCATCATGTAAACTAAAATTTTGACCCAGTGTATATCCACCAGGCACTTTCCAAATAAATTTTATAATCAAATTCTTAAAAATCTCAACAAAGTCCAGGTATTTCATGATAGGCAGTTGAAGGTTCTGGTGATGTGCAAAGATACGCATCACCACATGAAGATGTGAGGTCCTTCTGTCCCAATACTAAAGACTAAGTATTTTTCTAAATGTGTCTCCCTCTCTATTAGGAAGACTCATTTCTTCAGGGCTCATTTATTATACTTCTGGCCTTAGAAATATTCCTATCAAAAATACTACAAACTCTAAAGATTAAAAAAACTGACTAATATGGAGATGAAGTTCTGTTTTAGAACAGACAGCTGAAATGTGGAAGTGCCTCCTTGACGAGCTAGTTCTGAACTGTGAGCTGAAAGGAGTGGCCGTTTGCTGCCCCTTTTGGCTGCTGTACTGCAGTCTGCAGAAACGGTCTACTTTTTACACAACGGATCTCCAGAAACATAAGCCTTCTCCCAGGTGACAAGTGAATGAACGTCATGCGCAGAAACACTAGGTGTTGTGTTTTGCCTGTAGGGTAATATTCAATGCAATCGATTCCGGAAAGGAATTTCATGAAGAAGGGCTTCTCAACATGATATGAGGCATCCCTGGGGACCCTCTCAAAACCTCGATTTTCCGCGTTTTGTAAACCCAAAAGGTAAGCACGAGATCAAACCCTGCAAAAATATTATACATAATACACTTAAGTGAGGTTAGGAACCTGGATGAAAACAATGGGGGCTATTCATTTTCTAGCGCTTAAGTCCCTCCTCCCAGAAGACAAGAAACAGGGGAAGAAGAACCTACGCTGTGATACCAAGTTATTCTGGAAGCAATACATGAGTACTATACTCCAGATTTTCCACAGCAATTACTTTTGTAACTCAAGTATAAACGCACGTTTTAGCTGTTCTAATCACATCTCTACCCACACGTTGTTTGAACAGTGCAGTATATAGTCAACAAAGTGTATTGCGCACAGGGAATCACTAATTATTGTGATTACGGAAACAAATCACCAAGCACCATTCTATTTCCAGTTTCCTCCCATTAATTTTCGGGGCAGCGTTTCTACACTTGCTTTAGTGCAAATTAAAGGTGTCCGGTACTTTCCAATCTTTTTGTAGCTATGAATTTCTTAAGTTCCCTCAACATCAGCTCTGACCCAAAGAAAGACTCAATCTTGCACAGAAGAGATCTTCAAAGCAGTTAACTTTAGCTGAAGACATTGCATATAAAATCAACTCAGCTCTGAACTCCCAGTGTTTCCCTCTAGGGCCTTTAAAGCTGTGATGCCCAGATTTCCATTTAAAAGGAGGGGGGGGGGGGACTGGGGGGGGGGGTGGGGAAGAATCGCTGCCGCTTGCTGGTGCTGTGTGGCCTGTTCTAGCCTCTCATGAAGCAGAAGGGCTCCTGGAAGACCTTGGGCTGCGGGGACAGAGAGCGTGCCCAGTAACTGCCCCGGGTTTAAGGTGGCAGCTGGCGTGCAAACGCCCGCCGCGGCATCCGAAATCACAACCTGCAGCTGCTGCGGAGCTCGGGGAAGCCGGGGGAGGGCCTCGGCCGGGCCGGCCAGAGGCCGGATGCCGCTGGCCCCGCGGAGCCCCCTCGACGCGGTCCAGCCCGAAGAGCTCCCGGGCTGAGCCGGGCGGGCGGCGCGCAGGAGGCGGCCGGGCGGGCGGTGGAGGCGCGGAGCAGGCGGCTGAGCCGCGCAGCCAGCTTTGACGTCGCCCGGCTGCGGCTAGCAGCTCGCGCTCTCCGCACGCAGCGCACAACGTGACCACACACAGCCTTCGTCTCCGGCACGCCGGGCCGCCCGGCCGCCGCCGCCGAGCCCGCCGCACAGCCCCGGGATTCCGGCCCCGGGCTGCTGCCCTCGGCCGCAGCCGGGGAGCGAACGGCGGCACCACGCAGCGCGAGGTCCTCGCCACGCAGCTACTCCCGGGTGCACCTCGGAATGCCGGCACGGCGTTAGCCCCGGCGGGGATCCCCTTCCCGGGCTCCCGCCTCTAAACTCCCGCCGGGCCCCCCACCCCACCCCCAGTCGCCTCCAGCAGCGGGGGCGGCGCGGCGAGGAAGAGGACGCGCGCGGGGCCGGTGGGCGCGCGGAGTCGGCAGTGAGGATCGCTGGGCTCGATTGGGCAGCAGCTTTATTTTTTTTTTCCTCCTTCTCTCGGCGTGTCTGGCAAGTGGCAGTGCCTCGACTCTGGCTCTCGGCTCCCGGGATTGGTGCGGGGCCAGCCCGAGCCTGCTCTTCGCTAGAGGGGCGCTAAAGGCTGTTCCGGAGAGCGGCGGCGGCGGCGGCTGCAGCGGAGGCTGGTGTCGGGCGAGCTCCAGACGCGCTCTCTGCTCCCTGTGGGTCCCTCTCCTCCGGCTCCCCCTCCTCCCTGCCCGTCCCCCCATTTACCCCCCCCCCAGCCCCGCGCCGCCTCCTCCTCTCCTCCTCCTCCTCCTCCTCCTCTCCTCCTCTCCTCCTCCTCTACCTCCTCCTCCTCCTCCTCCTCTTCCTCTTCTCCCAGCTCGGCGATGCGAGCCTGTAACGGGTAACAGGATTGGCGTTGCAATGGCAACTGATGGAATGGGGGAAGGCAAGACAGCAGGGCTGGGGGCTCCGGACTGCGGGCACCAGGGCCGCTGCCGCCGCTTGACGCTTCTCCGGGGACCTTCCCGAGTTACTTTGTAAAGGCGAACCTCGGCGAGGAAGCCCCGACTCGGCGACCTCCCCCCGCCAACCCCCCCCCCCAAATCAGGGGCCACTTCCTGCCTCTGGGCTGCCCGTGCCAGGCTCGCAGCGCTCGGCACCCCTGGCCCCCTTGCCCGTGCCCGCCGCCTGCCCAGCGCGCCGCCGCCGCCGCCGCCGCCGCCGCCGCCGCCGCCGCCTCTGCAGCTGCGGAGCCTCGAGCCGGCTCCAGGGAAAGAACATTTCTTCGCTGGGCTCCGCGTCCCTAGCACGCCCCCCTGCTCCTCCCCGGCGGGTGCTCCCAGGCGCCCGGTGTGAGTGCGGCGTGCGTGCGCGTGTGTGTCGGAGCATTGTGTTGTGGAAGTGTGTGCGTGTGTGCTTGCGTGAGTGTGTGTGAGTGTGTGTGTGTGTGTGTGTGTGTGTGTGTGCGTGTGCGCGAGGGGGGCGTGCGGGGCTCGAGCGCTTCGCTCGCGGCCGCCGCTAGAGAAGGACGGACGGACGGCGCTTCCTTCTGGGGCCAGAGGTGCCAGGGCGCCTCGGCTCGGCCCCGGCACGCGGGGAGCGCGCTCCGCCGGCCCCCGGCCTCCCAAAGTCCCGCCGTGTGCCCCCCGGGCTGGATATGTTCCTGCTCACGCGAAGATGGATTTAGTGTACGGGCTCGTGTGGCTGCTGACGGTGCTCCTGGAGGGGATCTCCGGACAAGGAGTGTACGGTGAGTGCCAGCGCCGCGCCGTCGTGACCTTGTGGTTCTTGTGCACGCTGGGCTCGGGAGCAGGGGCGGGGGTTGGGGTGGAGGGGGGGTGTGCACGCCCGGTGGCGCCCCGGGGCCCCTCCCGGCGTGGCATCCGCTTTACACTTGCTCACGTTTTCGGGAGCGGCGGGGAGTCAGCGAGCGCGCTGCGGATTGGGCTTCCAGCCGCACCCCCTGAGCCCGAGCTGGGGCTCGGACTTGGGGAGAGCAGACGAGACCGCCGCCTGGCACTGGAGCGATCCAGGGACTAGCCTGGCTCTGGGTTTTTTTTTTTTTTTTTTTGGAGGGGTTTGGGGATCCCAAGCTCGAGGCATCTTTAACGATTTGGCTCCTGGCCTGTGCGTGCGGCGGTTCCCCCTCTCGCCCCCCAAACAAGGGCAGCCTCGAATGTGACCCCCGTGAGTGCCCCTCGCCCCTGGCCCTCTCGGCCCTCTCCGCCCTCTCGCCACCGCGGCCGCCTCCTTGCCACCTTTTCCTTTTTTGTGTGTGGATGCCTCCATGACTTGGTTTTCCGGCTCAGGAAGTGGGGTGACAGTTGAGTTGCGCTCTGCACCAGCCGTTGCCATGAGCACTGACTTGGGGAGGGGAACTAGCAGGCAAGATTCTCGGTGCCAGACACAATTAAAGGATATGTTTATGTGAATGGATGAGCCTATGCTTGAATGAACGGACGGCTGAGTACGTGCGTCTGGGTTCCGGGCAGGACCCAGACTCGCTGCAACAGGGGCACCTGCATCCTTCGGCTCGGTTCTTCGCAAAATCCAGGTCTGGGCTGCTGAGCACCCAGAAAAGAAGGACTAGATTAGACTGAAGAATTTAAAGTCCTCAAGAGCAAATTCAGGTTCCTTTACTTGTCAGCAGTTGGCACCCTTGGCTTTTGGGACGAACTGGCTGAAATGTGACTTCTGGGACAAGAGGGCGGTGGCACAAAAGAAAGCGAACTTTTGTGTACTCCGGTCTTGGTGGGGAGAACAGGCCCACTCAACCTCAGCTAGTGAGGGCTGAGACTGTGTTGGAGATCCTGCCGCCACCTTGGGTCTCACTGGGGGGTTGGACCCCGCTGCTGCTGCAGTTCTAGGTCAGTGGTTGCCCACCCACCGCGCACCCCCCCCCCCCCCCAGGTCGGAGCTTTCTCAGAATTGACTGCGCAGTGGGCATGAGTGCCGGGGAAATCTGGCGCCCTCAGGCTCTCTGAAAACGTGGAGGGTGCAGTGGGCAGGGGTTTGGATTTGGCTGGCAGGAGAAGCAGAGCCCAGCCTGTACTTTCTGTGCTTGTATTTTCTGTGTCAGGACTGAAAGGTGAGGGACTGTGGCCGGCTTGGGATTCAAGCTTTCAAGCTGTGAGCTCTGGCCTTTCTGGCGCTCTAACTGCCACTCCCCTTTCCCGTGTTCCCAGTTGCCTCCAAGGCAACTCAAGAATTTTTCACTTTCTCCTTCCTTTAAGCATCTTCACAGCCTGCCTCTGGATTTTCCTAGGTCCTAGCTGATATGCAGAGTGCTTGGTAGTAGCCAGGGTGGTGGATTGCAGTGCCTAGAGCAGATTGCAGTGCTTGTTGACCAGAGGAGGTGGGGGTCTGAGATGAGAGGGAATTCAGGCAGTGCTCTTCTGACTTCTGCTGGACTTGAGTTTCCCGAAGCAGGGGAAAGTGGCCCGAATTCTAGAACAGGAGAGAGTCTTCTCCGGGAGTAGTTTGTTTATTAGTGTAGGAGCATTGAAATTCCTTTTATCTCATTGGATCCGATCGTTTCCGGTTAACAAGGGATTTTCAAAAATGTTTACAGTATGTCAGTGTGTAGGGTAAAAGGATGAGAATAATGGGGAGATGCTTAGTGTGATGAAGCTGTTCAGATTAGCCAGGAAGGATTCCATTCTCCTGTCACTTTTTACCATTTATGTTACTTGCCCTCACAAATTCCTAGTTGGACAGTGAAAAAGGGTTAGGATATAGGAGTGGAGTCTTGCAGGAAACAATTGCATTAAAACAATCCTGCTAAATGATACAGGTGAAGACATTAAACTAAAGTGATCATGTGATGAGGTGGTGGTCTTTTTTTGTTTTGCTTTAATATTGGCATGGTTGTTAGTCACTTAGCTAGAAATAACATTTGCTTTATGTGAAAGTTAATCAGTATCTCTGGAAATTATAGATGCCACAGGTAATATGCCTATATATACAGTCTTACCGATCACAGATACTGGGGTTCTCTAAGTAGGAACATTAAACATCAGCATCACTACGGCCCACTACTCTCTAATTCAGAATCATACACCTACACACTTGCTTGCCCCCACTGGCCCTTCCCATCAATCTGTATTTCACACGTCAAGTTAATGGTATAATGATGGTTTAAACTCAGGTGATGATTCTGATGTATGCTAAGATCTGGGAACCACTGACTTCAAATTTCTTTGCTTATGACTTTGTAAATCACAGTTTTTCATAACCTAAAATGGTTTTATTTTTAGAAGCAATTATGGTGACTGGAAGTTTAATTTGATTTTAAAATATTGATCATTTGTAAGGAACTGACATGAGTTGGTGTAAGTTAACTATGTTTCAAACATTTCATGAAAAGACTTAAATAACAATTTAAAAAACATGTCCTTACACAAACTTCAAATTGTACATAGAAATGTTGCTGGGACATATGTCTCTATCCCCGTATCCCCTTATTTTTACTTTATTTGGTAGGTGTAAAACTACCATACTACACTTGGTACTTTCAGTATCAGTTCTTAATATTTTATTCTATTACCTTAGTACAGAGATCTCAGAGAAACTAAAAACTTATTTTGTATCCAGTTCAGATAAAATAACTTTTTTATTGCCAAAAGTTTACATAATTTAGAAATGTACATTATAACTTATTCTCTAAAGGAGCTAGTTAGTCCCTCATTTTTCTGTGTTTTGCTGTAATTCTGAAATTCAGATATTTTCCAGTGAATCAAGAATATTTACTTCTTAAAATTAAAGCACAATGATTTACAACTTTATTCACATGTGTGCTTTAGATATATTATGTTCTAGCACCAATCTTACCACCAGTGTTTTCTTCCCTCCACCAGGGTTCCCTATTTCCCTCCCCCAACCCTTTCCCAGCCCCAGACTGTCACCCTGATAGGCACATTTTAAATTTTGACTGCTGAAGTTTGGATCTCTTGTTTTCAGTATTGTTGACTCATGGTGTTAAGGTATCCACTCCTTACACCATGAAAGGACTGAGATTCCCTTGATCTCTGCTCCCCATTCCTTCCCATTTATCACTGTCCCCCACCCCCATAATTTCTTTCCTTCTAACCCTCTCATTTCTATAGCCTGGGGCTCAATGGTGATCTAGGTATTTCTGATTTCAAACATTGCATTCCCTTGTCTGGGTCTTCTTTATGCCACATATAAGTAAGATCATCCTGTGTTTGTCTTTCTTCTGGCTTGCTTCATTTCACATTATATCTTCCAGTTCAAGGATATTTGTTTGAATGCTTAGGTACTCTATCTTGAGAATACCATAGTCTTCCAATTATGGTCATTATGTTAGCCCTCATGTTCATAAATTCGTTGTAAACATTTCTTCTCTATATATTGGAACATTCTGTCATTTATCATAGAATGTTGCTTACCAAAATAACTATAAAATAGCTGAGTTGTGTGTATTCTTAGCAGTTGTTTATGGGCATGTTCATTTAATTAATATTAGCCTATTCCTCCCCCTTCCAGTAATTCTGATGTCATTTTTAAGAGCACTTTTTCTTTATAATAATTCTTTATTCTGTCTACTGTCAATCACGTAGGCACCTTCAACCTCTGTCCATTGGCAGTCTATTGCAGAGAATATGACAAATACTTCAGGAGACTAAACAAATACACATGGATTATCCAAGTTTTAGGATTATCTAAGCAGCCATGAGTGAATGTACAAGTTGACCATTTATTCCTTTCCCATTTATTTCAGTTACTTAAATAAATACCTATTATACTTATTCCAGTATTGCTCTCCAGCCATTTTTCCTAGAACTTGAGTTATCGATTAAGTTGCCAGAAAACAGTTAATAAGCACATTAAAATTTAATGGGTACATTAAGAGGAGAGAGACTGAGATATTTCACCACCATCAGCTGGCACCCTTAACATTTAGAGTATGGTCATCACAGTTTTCTGTTATATTTTTGTTCTTGTTGCTCTTTACTTCTAGAACACACTAAACTATTTTACTCTGTTCTTTTCGGAGTGCATTTTTGCTGTCCATTTATTTTCTGAGACCTAATTTGTTTTTCCTAGGAAACTATCTCTACTTTGAGGTTTTAGATGATGGATGATTTCCCACACTAGTCTCTGTAAAAGATGGTATTACAGGAAAAATATATATGTGTATAATTCTAAACTATAAATAACGAACAATGTCATAATTATAAAAATTAAGAATAATATTTTGATAGAAAATTACCATATTAAAAAGACATCAGGGAAAGTAATAATGTAGACTCTCCTATGACAGCTGTTTTAACTATTTTGATGGATGGTACCCATTTGATATGACTTTAAAATCCATCTTTAAATTATATATTATTCCCTCTTTGGTTAAAAATGTTATTTGTATTCCTTTTCTCCTCAAAACACTCTTAAAATTTTCATCTGAATATACTTTTTACCTTAAACATCACTTAAGATAAAAAATCTATTAAATGAACTGATATCATTTTTGACATTTTTAATTTTGTTGTACTTCAATTGCACCAGGTTTAAGATAACTGATTAAACACAAAATGAGGGGCCATAATGTAAATTCTAGGTGTGTGTGTACTTACTGAAATCCCTATAGACGAATAGTACAAAACATTATTCTGTTTTTCAATCTTGTCTCTGAAGTTGTTTCGTGACAATAAACTGGGCTGTTTCTCTATTTTCTGGACAGCCACTTGACAATGATATAATATTGAGAATTGTATCTCAACTTCGTTAACTTACTAAAACAGTAAAAACTGTTACATTGAGACTTAGTTTTTATTTATTAATTTATATATCTAATTTTTAAGGACTCTAATGAATTTGAAACTGCAAATAGCAATGTTTAACACATAGCTTCCAGAATAAGTAAATAAGTAGAATCATTTTATCAAACACATGTGTATGACAAAATAATAAGCTATTTAATTCTATTCTAAGAATATATATTAATCATATAAAATATGAAAGTGATCCTCTAGGCAGTATTTAATAGAGTACCATTATTCTAGTAAATTCCAGTATTTAGTGGAATTGAGAACACATGGAAAAGGACACGTTGGATTTAGGAGACATTTAGTCTGTCAGTGGGTTGAATTTGGCTGGAGAGATTGACCCCAAAAGAAAAGGATGTGATAAAGAGTTGTTTACCATGAACATCCCAGGATATTGCCATTCTAACAACAAAGATATCATGGCATACATTAAATTGCGTTTTTTTTGTCAAAGTTAAGTTTACTTTTTCTTTTGTGTGTGTGTATATGTGTGTGTGTTGGGGGGAGGCAAGTGGAAGCATCATTGCTGGAGGTCAAAGTTTAAGTCTCATACATGCAAGTGATTGAACCCAATGGCCATATCATTGAGTCACATCTTCTTTTTAATCTTTATGTTCCCTTATTGGATCAAGATTCCTGGCTGCATACAGTGATTTGTTTACTGAATAGAGGCCTGTCCATGAGACAGCTTCATGTTACATTTTACCTATCATTCCATTGATTTGACTTACATACATCAAAAAAGATTCAATTTTGACCAGGCGTTAATTCATCTCGGAAAAAAAAGTAGTTTTTTTACTTTGCTACCATATTTTATTTTACTTTGCTACCATATTTTACAGCATTAAAGAGCCTATCTGCATGAGGGAACTTTTCATAATTTATTTACTCTCTGCACATTGGCGTTTAATAGACAGAATTGAACACCTCAGCCTGAGCCCCTAACAGTTCTATAGAAGAGGTGGATCCCAGAGCAGGGATGGAAAGGGATGTGAGAACTCCCGATTTTCTTACCACAATCTGAACATCTTGCTCTGAATGTTTGAGAGTGCCCACAGAGATTGACCAGTGGTCACCTCCAGTGTAAGTTGTCAGTAGAGCACCATATCTAATGGTAGTGGCAGGCACTGTTTTGGGCTCGCAGTAAATAAAGACCAACTGCCAATCTGAGTTACAAATCAAGGACACAGCATATGCAGTACTGAGTTATCTGCTAAACACAAGCTGAATCTTAAGTGATGGCAAATTGCACCCAAGATGCTTCCCATCTACTCAGACATGACTTGATTCGATCCCTTTGCTTGATCCACAAAGCCCTGATGATATCCCACAATATTGAATTGAATCTTCAGCCCCATCCAGGTCAAGGTTAGACCCTTGATCAGATAGTACTTGTGAAAGAATACTTATTTAAGTTGTCAGCTACAGAAGAAGATATCATTTATTATGATTTTAATAAATGCTGTCGGGAAAAGCTCAATGTAAGCTATTTTACGTAAAAATTCCTCCATTTTTATCCTCATTACTCACCCCAGACTTTTCCTAAGCATGTGCTGGACTGTGGCCAGATATGTACATGCAGAGGTGTGCACACAGACTCACATGATCACCACCTGACCACTATCACAAGGAAAGATGGATAGTCTTTCATATATTGGGATTATTTTGGTCAATTCAAGGCTGTTCTTGCTATTTATGTCATTGAGAATTCAATATGTGACATATAATTTCTTAAAATATTATGTGTGCATGACCTTGATGATACTGAAGAAGCCCCTACGTAAGATATTAAGTAGTTTACATTGAGCAGGTTATACCTTAAGCCTAAGGAAGCACTTACTAGAGAATAAGTTATAAAAAGTGCCAGGGTTGTCACAGTTAGAAGTCAGATTGCATTAAAAGTTAAAAGTTTAGTGTTGAGGAAAGATTTTGGCGGCTAGATTCTGGAAAGAACTAGAAAAATAAGTATTTTTCTTGATCTTAGTTTACTGGTTCAATTTTATCTCTGGTTATAATTATTCTTATATTGTAAAAATATTTTAGTTTTTTATTTAAAAGGCACATTACCTTAAATATCAGGATACAGAGCAAACTTAGATAAAATAATACTTGAAGAATACTTCTTAATCTTTGAGAATTTGCTATTTCAATGTGATTGGAGAAGCACTTTTGACTTGCATGAGGCTTATGAGCTGTTTATATCTTTTTAACACAGTATTAGGAATCATATTTTAGAATGCTTTCCAACTATAAAATTGATTTGTCACTTATGTTCATTGGCTTGGTCCTGATGCTTTGAGAAGAGTCTTTCAAAAGTTGAAAGACTTTTTACCTGCAAAGGCAAAGGCAATCAGCTAGAAATATCTACCTAGTACTTAAGCTGACTTTCAGCACTTGCTCTTGGGTAGCTGCAGCTAATTAAGGGAATATGACAGCTCAGAGTTACATTGGGAATGATCTTAGTCTTTTTTGGCAACTTTGGAAGGAAAAGCAAAACACTTCAGGTATACCCAGAGTGAGTAATTTTACTCTAATATAATTTCCATTAACCAAATAATCACAAATGAATTTTCTTTGCTTCAAGTGATTATATATTAATTATTAATATAATACTATAAATATATTATACATTATATAATACTATAAGTGTATTAATGTATTTATTATATTATATAAAATACAAATGTGTTATATATTAAGGTAAAGGTAAAGGCCCTCCCGTTGTTCGTCGATTTGCTTGAGCGGGCCCAGTAATGTCTCCATTGGAGACTTTGTTGTTACTGTGTTTGGCATATCGAATACGTCACGGGGAGCTTGCCAGGCTCTGCCGTGCGGCGAGATACTCTCAGTAGCTTGCCGGGCTCTCCGAGATTGTATGTGTAAAACCAACTATGAATACCCTTATAAATTAAAATGCTTTAATAAAAATGTGGAAAGGAAAAATAATTTAAAATTTTTCAAACAAGACACCACAATGATTTTATATTTATGTGAGTCAGATAGTGGTTCTGTACTGTTCGTAACAATTCTCTACAGGAAGAAATTTAAAAATAAATTTCCTTCACTGCCACAGCACTTTCATTGGATTGCTTTCTTTTGTCAAGTTACTATACTTCTTAATGATCCAGTACTAGGGGTTGCACTTCATGTACTTATTTTTCTTTTATGCCAGATTTTTCCCCCTTGGGTGGATGGGGTGCACACTTATCTGTGCTCAGTGATTGGTAGTCTTTGGAAGACCATATGTGTTTCTGGGGATCAAACCTAGCATGCATGCAAGGTAAATACTTTACCAGCTGTACTATTTCTCTAGCCCTAACCAGTACTTTCTTTACTATACTATCTTGCACTGATCCCAATCAGCTCTTTTTTTTATTATTAGTTTCTTATTCTTTTCTAAAGTATGAAGACATTTCCAATCTTGGTTTTGTTATTTCACTTACTATCAATGCATATGTTGAACTCATTAAGAAACATGACTTCCATGTCATAATCCAAATCATTCAAGTTTAAAAACTTTGTAAGCAGAGGCAATTCTAAATGTTATGATCATTTTTCTTACTATTATATTTTTAATATAAATTTATTATCTTCAGGGTTTATTATGGTAGAATCAAAAGAATTAGAAATTATAATATAACTTACTCTTTTTTATCTTTTTGTATTCTACCTCTTCAATTTTGTGTAAAAAATTTCCTACTGTTCCCAGTAAAATCTGTAGCAGTGACTTTGGTGTCATTGACAAGCAACATGTTTCTTATCTTCTTTCATTGTGATGACAATGGGAAGGATAAAAATAACAGGAAAATAGCAACAATGATTTTGTGGAAAAAGAGACATATCTGTCTGAAAGAGGAAGAGTTTATTCATAACTAAGCCTTCAAGACAGTTGAAAAGGAGGTTGAACTCTTGAAGATGTTTAAGAAAGAAGATCTTTTTCTGAAAAGGGTTTTAGATATATACATCTGCGCTTTAATGCAAAATATAAAAATATGGGGTTTTGGTCTGAGGTTAATATAACTTTGTTCAATAAAAAGAGAAAAATAGGGATATTTGCTATTTCACCTAAAGATGTCTTCAGAGAGATTTTTCCCCTATTTTCTTGAAAGAAAAATGAAGAGATATAGGAACTTTTAAGTAGAACCAATGGCTTTTGAGAATTGGATTACACTTCCTGATTGTTTTGTGGCCTGTGTGCAGGGAGAGATAATCTCAAATTAAGCATTATGGCATGCTGTTACTTACTTCTGAGTCACTTAGTTATATCCCTTACCTCAGGTACACTTCCTTATGACGATGAGAAGACTACCATGCATACACTAAAAATATTTAAAAAAATGAAAACTATATTCTACTTTTTTAGAAATTGTGACCAGTGGGAATTGCACAGCTTCTGGGAGGAAATAGTGTAGTTTCTGGTCATTTCAGCAAATTATGTATAATTGCTATGGATAATATATGTAGCTGTGTACATATAGTAAGAACTTAATAACTCAAAGAATTTACAATTTAATTGAAGCAATAAAGCCAAGTAGAAAAAGAAATATAATAAAGCTATGAGAAATGAGCAAATACTTTTTTACCTAAACAAGTAAAGCTATTGCAGTTGGTGTCATGATTGAAGGAATCTTAGAATAACCTCATACATAGGGAGGTAAGACTTGATACTGAAACTAGACAGACAAGATAAAGAAGGAGGGAAGAACTTGATTAGAGAATGCAACCTCTGGTAGGAATGAACAGCAGTGCAGAAAAATATAACATTGTAGTCTGTGTATAACAAAGTCTGAAATTGCTTCAAAGTTTATCCCAACTTGAAAGATGTATCTGTTTTTAAATCTTTGCCTGTATCTCCCCAAAGTCTGTATGTAAGCTAAAGTTTACATTGTGACATGCTAGAATCTGTTCAGATGTATATGCTCATCAAGACTCTTGAGTTTGTATGTATTTAGTGTGGAGCCAATTACCCTGTTTATTCAAATGTTAACTGGAGCTATAGCACAGTGGGTAGGGCATTTGCCTTGCACGCAACCCACCCGGGTTTGATTCCTCTGCCCCTCCCTGAGAGCCCGGCAAGCTACTCAGAGTATTTCACCAGCACAGCAGAGCTTGGCAAGCTCCACTTGGAGTATTGATATGCAAAAAACAGTAACAACAAGTCTTACAATAAACTCAAAGAATTTACAATTTAATTGAAGCAATAAAGCCAAGTAGAAAAAGAAATATAATAAAGCTATGAGAAATGAGCAAATGTTTTTTTACCTAAACAAGTAAAGCTATTGCAGTTGGTTGTCATGATTGAAGGAACCTTAGAATAACCTCATACATACGGAGGTAAGACTTGTTGCTCACTCGAGCAAATCCATGTACAATGGGAGGACAGTGCTACAGTGCTACAATTAAAATATTAGAGTTGTCTCTAAAAATTTCTGTGAAATATTGAGTCCTAACTTTTTAAACAGAAACATGGAATGTTTTGACTTTACATAGCAGTACCTTTTGGAGTTCCAGATGTTTCAAAGCCTTTTGAGTGTGCCTAAGTGATTATGGCATCAGCACTGTAGCACTGTCCTCCAGAGGACACAGTAATGTATCCATTGTGAGACTTGTTATTACTGTTTTTGGCATATCAAATACACTAAGGAGAGCTTGCCAGGCTTTGCTGTGCTGGCGGGATACTCTAGGTAGCTTGCCGGGCTCTCCGAGAGGGACGGAGGAATCGAACCCGGGTCGGCCCACATGGGCTGCATGCAAGTGCCCTACCCACTGTGATATTGCTCCAGCCCATGGCATCAGAATTACTTAAGATATTAAGTTCTTTACAAAAGTTTATCTACTGAAATGAATGCTTTGCTTTCATGAAAAGAAGTTGTTTATGCTTTTAGTATAGGTTTTCATTCTTGTGCAAGACAGTATGATGTAATTGAAAACTGTTCATTTTCCTCTTGTTCATTTGTATTTTATCAGGTGATTCCAAGAAACTCATTAATTTCTTTAACCTCAGTTTCTTTAATCCATTTAACCTCTTAGGAAAGTGAGATGCTACACAGAAGAGATGTAAATAACACCCAAAATTAAAAAATGAATTATTTTTATATCTGGGGTAGAGAGGTAGTTTATGATTAGTGAATGGGGTAGAAGGGTAGTTTGTGAGTAGTTATGGTTAATTATATTTTATGAAAAAGCACACTCCAGCTCAAGAATTGGCCTTCACTACACAGCCTACTGCCATTTTGTTCTAGGAATAAGATGTATAGACAGAAACTAATTTTTTTTTTTTTTTGCTTTTTGGGTCACACTTGGCTGTACGCAGGGGTTACTCCTGGCTTGTTCACTCAGGAGTTACTCCTGACAATGCTCTGGGGGGCCATATGGGATGCTCGGAATGAAACCCTGGTTTGCTGCGTGCAAAGCAAAATGTCCAACTGTCTGTGCTATTGCTCTAGCTCCAGAAACTAGTATCTTTTTCTGGAAAAAATATTCCAGTTTGTTAGTGCAACAAAAAATTAGGTATTTTAATTAGGTATTTTAATATTTGGGGAAGTGCTTGGGACATAGATCGTGATGCTCAGGGCTTACTTCTGGCTCTGTACTTAGGGGTCACTTCTTGTGGAGCTTAGGGCACCATGTGTGGTGTCATGTCTGCATGCAAGGCAAGTGTCTTATAGTACTATCTATTCGGCCCTTATTTGGGCGTATTGGAATAAAGTCTAGTTGTTCATGTGAAGTATTTACTCTACCACAACATCTATAATGCTTTGTATTTTAAAACTGTGTTAAAATATTAATTGGAACATGGAGACGCCATTTGATACTGCATCTTGTCTGTGATGCAGTTTTTCTGGCTGCCTTCCTTCTCTCAAACCATGTAATCTTAGAATTTATCTTTCTTTATCTTAATGGAGAGGTATTGGTGTTGGGGAATTCTATAAGTGATTTAATAGCTTCAAGAACAACTGTAATCTAAACTTATTGTCATGATAAAATGTATACTTAAGTATATAGGGGGAATCATGCTTATACATCTTATTTTTATATCAAAACTATTCTCAATATTTTACAATTTTGAAACATTGAAAAATAAAACATGAAAAATAAGTCACCCATGTGGACAATTCAGCTATATATTTATAAGAATGCTAAATAAAAACAAAGGTAATGAGGATAAATCATCATAGTGTATTCTATTTTTCTGTAACTTTTGATACCAAAGTGATCAGAATTGCTTTTCTGCATAGAGTTGATGACTTTAAATAATCATTAAAAATGTGTTGCCCAGGATAGGACCCAGGTCAGCAGTATGCAAGGCAAGAGCCTTCCCCACTGTACTATTTCTCCAGACCCAGAGAGTTATCAGCTTTACTTCAGAATCTCAGGAATTGGTTGTGTTGTTAGTTTATTGATAGTATTTTTATTCTGGTTCTCATCTGTTTATTGTTGCTTACTATAGTTATAATTCTTCCCTCACCCCCTGTTTCAGTTGCATGTTTCATACTGGACTACCATCTCCTTTAATAGAACTGCTATATTTTAAGACTTTCATCTTATTTAATTACAATTCAAACTTTGGCTAATTTTGTTTACATAGGAAGAGTTGTATAAAAAAAATTACCTGAGAAACATGTATCTCTTTTGTTCCATGACTATTCTTGAATGCAACACAGTGATATTCCATGTGGAGAGTAGGTTTTCCAGACTTACCATTCTTTGCCTAAGACAAGAATAATTTCCAGGGACTGTAGCCTGAATTCATCTTTTTTTTTTTTTTATTCTCAGCGGCTACATGTTCTCTGTTTGTTTCCTTTGCTTCACTGTCAAACATCTCTCCTATTGTACCAGTTGGGGTTTTTAAAGTGGCCTTCTGCTCATGATGATTTCATGATTTCACTCTTGAATCCTATTCTAATTATATAATCTTGGTTAATATTTAAAAGAGCATTTAATTTTATTTTCTGTCACCATTAAAAACTTGTCATGACAATTCCCTAAGCTTATGCAAAGAGTACTTTGAAACATAATTGATCTCTCTCCTTCCAGAGATAGCAAGTCCCTATCTACATACCTATATTCTATAAACTGCATATATATTTATATATCATTTTATAGTCATACATTTTAATACCATTTTAATGTGTATGTAGATTTTTAGAGTGAGTCTGTATCATGGATAGCAGCTGAATGATTTTTGCTTTCTTGGTGAAGCTGACTCTGATTCAATATTGACAGTGGACAGGCAATCTTATACCTTACATCCATTTAATTTATTTTGTCTTTTAAGTTTTGGACCACACCTGGTGATGCTCGGGGCTTACTCCTGACTGGGTGTTCATGATCATTCTTGGTGGTTCTCAGAGGTATATCGGGGTGCTGGGGATATAACCTGGGTGTCTGTGTACAAGGCAAGCACCCTGCCTATTGTACTATCTTTCTGGACCCTCATTCTTATTTAAATTATCTTTTGTGATGTGTTTATGTTTACAGTACTCACCAGGTTACATTACCTTTAGAAACTCACATTACTTCCACTTTTTTTTTTCTGTAGTTGGTGAAGGGGAAATACTCAGCATGCATAACAACTATACACGTAGCATTTTATTTTACCTCTGTTATGTTGATGTTTAAACCTGAGTTTTTGCATTAGATGTATAATTTGAAGGCTGTCTTCTGCTCTACTAGTCAGATCTTTTTATAGTGCTCTTTTTATAGTGCTCGTTTCTTGTTTTTACAAGTGAGCTTTTAGAGAATCAAGAGTCTAGATTGAATGTGGGTACTAAAAATACACCCATGTGGTAATACAGCCAGTAGGGCGCTTGCCTTACATGTGGAAGACCTGGGTTCTATATGCAGCATCTCCTGTGATCCCACGAGCTCACCAGGAAAGAGCCATGAGTGAAGAGCCAGGAGTAAGCTCTGAGCATTGCCAGATATGACCCCCAACCCAAAAATAAATAAATATATACATACCCACCATCCAACTTTGTCATGTGAGTTTTCTGTCATATTCTTTATCATTAAAAAACAATCAAGTGCTAACTATAGTTATTTTTCAAAAATTAATTGTCCTTTATAAATGTCTACCTTATTCCATACCTTCTACCAGGAGGTTTATGTATATTATGTTATATTCTAATCAAATTAGTAGATGGGAAAATTAAAACTTTAATTTTAATGAAAATATTAAAATTAACTTTATATAACTACGTATTCGATATGCCAGAAACAATAACAATTCTCACAATGGAGACATTACTGGTGCCCACTGGAGCAAATCAATGAACAACGCAAGGACAGTTCTACAGCGCTACCTTATGGTTAGTTGCTCATGGCTGAATCAGGAGTCAAATGTGAAGTGCATATAAAAATATATACTTGCTTATGATTTTACACATATCACTGTTATATGCGTATATGTGTTTAATACCTATTAAGATTAAAATATGCAAGTTAGCTCATGTTGCCTGACTATGAAACCTATCTGAACAGTATATGTTTGAAATGCAAATTGATAAATTTTAGCCTTCTGCTTTAGAAATACATGTGCGTGCAGACACACACACACACACGCGCGCACACACACACACCACATAGGTAATGTCACTATTGCAAATATTGGTGTCTTTTTTTTTGGAAAAGAAAGATATGACTTAGAACATTTTTTCTTCCTTAAATTGAATGCCTCTACTGAGGACTATTTCTGGTATGATTTATTTTTGCTACTGATAGGATATTTTAAGCTTATTCATAATTAGTGACCTGTAAAACTGATTTGACTCTATGAAATATTCTGTAGAGATAGTTATAGTTCTCCATGTAAAATAGTAGCCTTATGCTTATAAAAAATAACTACTGTCAAATACATTACTTCCTTCTCCTGCAGGCTAACAATCATGGGGCTTGGTAAGACTGATAATTAAATAATATATTTGGCCTGATTTTTGCATGGTGCTTCTTATATGTATTGCTGGGACAATTTTTTTTTTTGCAGAGTTAATTGAAGAGACTATATCAGCAGGTTTCTTTTCTTGAAAATCTTGTTGTGCTCAAGAGGACAGTTGATTGCAAGCTCAGCCTTTCTCCTAGCTGCCAGTGAGTTCCTCAAACCTCAGGGCTTACAAATTAGTGCAGTTTAGGGATTTGTTTTAGGCTTTTAACTAAAGCATTTGCTACCATAAAAGTCATTTTCCTATGCTTTTTGAATGCTGTTATTGTGTCATATAGTATAACCCTGTACCATTCCAGCTATTGAGTGATTGATACAGAAACTGCTTCGATAGGAAACCATTTCAAGAGAGAACAGGAAAGGTATTATATTCTGCTGTAGTGCCATGCATTTCTAAGCAGCTGATGTTTTCTTTAACTGATAACCAACCCCCCCAATTTTCAGAGGCAGTTGAGCCTTTGGAACTTTAACTCTTAATTCGGTCTGGCTGCAAGAGTAGTGTCCCAAAGTATCTTACACATTCACATTTTGCAAAGAGGAATTCTTCCCTTCTACTCAGTAACTGCACTTGATAATGCTGAATTTAAAGTCAGATCTCATTTTAAGATCATGGATATACACCAGTTGTGGGGTTTTGTTGTTGTTGTTGTTTGTATCCCACCTGGTGGTGCTCAGTGCTTACTTCTGGCTTTTGCTCAGGGTTACTCCTTCAGTAATTATGGGACAATGTGCAGTGCCAGATATCAAACCCGGGTTGGCTGCATGCACAGCAAGTGACACCACTACACTATCTCTACAGCCCTAAAACATTAGTTTTCTAAACTTTTTTGTGCAATAGCAATACTTACACACATGATCCAAACATTTGAGCTAGATATGACTTTTATATACTGAACATTGTGATGAAATTATTAGATTGCATGAATCATCATGTATTTTACCATCTAAGAATATCAGAGCAAACTTTAAGCTTTTGTAAAGAATAGGAGAAAATAAAATTCGAAAGCATTTTACTATGATAATATTTTATGTTACAGATTTAATATTAAAATGTATTATTTCCTATTTTTATGTCTATATCTACTTTTAGTTTTTGTATTTTATGATACCTTAGATGTGTGCTCTATTTTGATGAAGGTGGATGATATCCTTTAATATCCGAAGTATAAAATTATAGACCTAAAACTTACACACATCTACTGTATGTAATGGTTTACCATTTCATTAAACATTGCATAATATCAATTAATAATTCCATTTATTTATTTATTTGATTTTGGGATCACACCCAGCAATGCTCAAGGGTTAATCCTGGGTTTTGCACTCAGGAATTACTCCTGGTGGTGCTCGGGGGACCATATGGGATGCTGGGAATTGAACGCTCTACCCACTGTGCTATTGCTCCAGTCTCAATAATTTCATTTAATGTTAAGGGAACTGGAATATTTTTTTAAGAAATTTATTTATTTATTTATTTATTTTTATTTATTTATTGAATCACTGTGGGAAAGGTTACAAAGCTTTCAGGTTTATGTCTCAGTCATGCAAATATCAAACACATTTCCCTTTACCAATACTTATTTTTTACCATGAAAAACCCCAATAAAACCCCACCCCCCACCCCTCCCCGTCCCTGTGAGGCAGATGAATTCTAGTTAACACTCTATCTGCTTTGATTAGATTCATTGTTTCAATAAAAGATTCACCACTATTATTTAGAGTTTACCCCCCCCCCCCAAATCAGACATGCTGAAAAAGCATTGTGAAGTGATTTGCTTTCTACAGCTGGGTTCAAGAATTAAATGTTGGTTTTGGATTTTTGCTATTTTACCTATTGACCCTGGAAGTATTTCTACTGAAAGTCAGATAGTTAAGAAATTGGTTTCTGTGTTCTGGAGTCATGGCCGTGCTGGAGAGCCGCTCGTGGGGGCAACTGGTGGCCTCGGTAGGGCGTGAAGGGCGGACCGAAACGCTCCCCTTCCCATGAGGTTTTAGTCGACCCCACACTCCCGGCTCATACCTGCTGTCCACAAGGCTCCCATGTGGCCGCCATCTTTCTTTCCAGAGAGGAGAGGGCGAATGGGGCAACACCCTTTCCCCTCCGGCAGACTTGATGGCCTGGATCAACGCATAGTCCTTTCACTTTTCTGCTCCAAGCTGCTGGGTTCTGTATTAAGTCCTTGTGCTTCTGGGGCCGTGGCTGTGCTGGAGAGCCGCTCGCGGGGGGCGACTGGTGACCTCGGTAGGGTGTGAAGGACGGACCGGAACGCCCCCCGACCAATGAGGTTTTAGTCGCCCCCACTCCCCCGGCTCATACCTGCTGTCCACAAGGCTAAGGGAACTGGAATATTATTAAATGAAATAAATGAAGACTATCTTATGAATCTGAAAATTCTATTTAATTAACTTAGTCACGACAAAAGTTAAAATCCAGATGTAGTTAAAGATTATTTTAAAATTTGTATGAGTCAATTGCTTTTTACTCACATACACAACTTTATCCTTGCCAAAATTATTAAAACCATGCAGAGGTTTTCTCATTTTTAATAAGATGTTCATCATCTTTACAGTTGAAAAGTTATTGGTAAGGTAAGTAATGAAAAGCAGTAAAGCTAACTTCCAATGTACAATTGCACTCTGTTCTGGGGGATTGGATTTTAAGCTGTGTGGGTAGTACCAGGTGTTAGCCTGCTCATAATATTGATCTAGAAATAGATGCAATCAGCTGAAATATTTTGTGTTATTGCAGAATGATTGTTGGTTCAAGTCACAACATTAGGAGGATAGTTTAAGGCAGGATGAGATATCTATATGTCAGAGATCAGAGTTGAGGAACAAACAGTCTACTAACCCTAGAAGGCCTAGAGAATTGTGTGGTCTGACCAGGGTACATTACAAGATAGACATAAATGCTTCTTGTCTGCTGTCTGTAACCCATCTGTCTCTATTGTTAGGACCACAGATGATGTTATAAATATTCACATGACCCTTTGGCAGAAAAACATTTCCCACTCCTGCCCTAGATTGACTTTCTCATGAAAGTGACTCTCATTTATATGCATGTTGTTTATTTTGAAAGCATTTGGGAATACCACATAGAGTGATAGAAGGAATCTTGGATTAAGCAAAGAGAAAATCTGAACTGTGCTTCAGTTGCTGTACAACCTTAAGCTGAGAGAGTATTTTGAAGTCACCCCACTGTGAAGTTCAAAAAACTTTTTCAAATGGACGAAAGATCAGTTATTTCTCAGTGGGTATGAGTTGGTTCTGGGGATGGGATATTATCTCTCTGGTTGAAGGCAAATACTGGGAGGAACTCAGCTCTGAGTGATTAATCCTAAAACATAGGCAAACCGGGAGATTGAATGTCTTTAGGCAGAAGAGCCTCTGGAAGATGTGTCTCATCCATTTGATTTTCAGCCTTGTGCTTATATATTCAGCATACTATTTGGAAAATGGTCTTTAGGAGAAGGCCTTTTCCACAGATAAAAATGGTCATATAAGAAGGAAGTGGGATAAACTTAAGTCCCTGCTCTTGCTCCAGGTCTCAAAACCATGACTGATACCCATCACCCTCCTTTTCTACCACTCCTCTAGGTTTGCCAACTTCTAGTTCATAACACTGATGAACCTGATGAAGTGACCCCGAATGCCTAAAATACTGGTGATTGTCTTCCTCAGGACACAGATAGTACATTCATCAATCTGCGGGTTTGAGAATAGGTGGGAGAGTGTGAGAAGTTCCCTTGGGTTATCGGATGTCTTCTTCCTTGCTTCACTGCACAGTAGTGATCATACCATTCCCATCATTCAGTGTAATTATTCCTGTCTGAAAGGTCACTATTGTCCTGCTGGTTCTTCTACATTAGGAGTCCAGGGTAACTAGGTGATAGTTATCATAGGATAGTAGGGTAGTTATAGAAGTTTGAGTTTCTTGCTGTTCCCCCTGGAGGGAGTGTTCCTCCCTAAGTACCATTGTGTATTTGACCAAGTTTATATATATATATATATATATATATATACAGATATATTATATATATTCATTTGTATTAGTTGTGCTCCAAAGTCATTTATATAATAATTATATATTATTATTATATATATCTATTAGCTACTGTTTCAAAAGGCAATTCTGTAATTGTATCATTCCAGCTGCATTTCAGAGTGTTAGAGGAGGGGGCGCAAGTGAAAGATTTCAACAGCATATTCTCTTCTGTATTATTTTCCTTAGTATATTTCCGTTTGTTCAATGCAATATCATAAGTGCTCCTGGTTTGCATATTTGGAAAATTCCTAGTTGAGATGCTTCCTCGAATTCTCTAAGGAATACATTTAAACCTGTACCAAGAATATGTATCAATTAAAATAAATATGAGACCCTGTTGTTTCATGTGTGGCTCAACTCTGCTGATATCATAATCTTGGAGATCCAGTATCCAAAACTGTGGGAAAATAAAATTTCATTGTTTAAAATCACTGAATCTATGGTGTTTTGGTGTAACAACTTTGGTTGACTAAAACACAGATCAGGGGAAAAACAATTGTAAGAGCACAAATCTACTCATCCCCCATAGGAACAGAATATGCTCTGCTTTTGATTCTATTTCCACCACATGCTACACCATTTGTTTTCTTTATGGTGCAACTAAGGGGTGTTGCTTACAAGCCAAGTGTGTAGGGCTGGTCTAGCAATATTGTTATTATACCACTTCCTGGTATCAGCATAATGTGGATAAGTTCTTTATGACTGTGGCATGCTGAAATATAAAAAGCACTAATTTTTTTTTGTAACTTTGGATTCTTTTCTATCATAACGCAGCATCCCCAGCCTAAGGAAATATTTCTTTCCTTGTACACCTCTCTAGCTTCTGGTGGTACTTTATGGGACAAATTCACTTTCTTCAGGAATTAATGTCCTTCCTTCCTTGATTTTTTTTTGTGGCTGAGATATTTTATACCTAATCCTGATCACTGGATTCCCTAAAGGTGTGAGGAATAGATTCTGTGGGAAGTATAGTCTTGCTTATCAGAGATCTATGCATCAATGAACCCTCCAATTTTATAATCCGTCTCCTCTTGAGTAGCATTCTCAGATGTGTCCCACAGTATCTGCTCATACTGCTGACAGTGTTTTCTAGATCCGTTGACTTCTTTGAATCATTGCCCCTTTCTTACCTTTGTAGGCTCCAGCAATGGAAGTAGTAGCAAATCCTGAGAGGGGCTCATTTCATTTGGCAGAGTTATTTCACCTCAGTATTCTATAAATTAGAAAGAAATGAGAGGAGTTTCTAACAGAGGGGTTGTGCCTACTGTGTAAGCTCAGAATAGTCTGCTAATCAAGTTGGTTGAGTACACGAAACTAAGTGTTTATCTTAAATCTCCACATAGTCTCAGTTGGGTCTCTAATTTGATACAGCAGACTGCAGATAAATTTAGAACTTCTAAACTTATGATTGAGTTTTAAGCTGGATCCTTGGGAGTTTTTACTTTCTGTTTGTAAGAGATGAGCTTCTTTAAATTTTCTGACAAGGGCTTTAACACCTCACCTTAAATTTACTAGTTTTGATCACTCTTACAACAAATTGCCTCAGACTTAGTTGGTCAAAGCACTAATAATTCTCATATACATCTGTATGTCAGAGCTTGACATGTATCTCTCTCTTTAGAGATAGGCTGTGCTAAGTTTTAGGGACTCCAAGAGAGAATTCATTTCTTTGTCCTCCCCTTATTTTAGAGGACACACATATATCTTGGCATATGGAGCATTTTCTGTCTTCAAAGCTAGCAGTTTAACATAAATTCTTCTGTTTACCATAATACCCCCAACAACTCAGTGTATTCTCTCTCTCTGCTTTAATAACAACTGTTTAGCAACTTTTACTACATAATCTTAATTCTTTTTGCCAATCTAATATAGTCACATTTTCTGAGGAATATACCATAGATTTATTTTGGAGGAAGGAAATATTTTGTTAACAGTATTAATACATATATACACTTTCCAATATCTTTCTCAAATGCAGAGGAATCCCTAGCAATAACTCTCCAAGTATTATTCCTTGCTATTATTACTTAACACAACCTGGAACAGTATATGCTCTTCCTTTGGTATATCATCCCAGTTCTATTAGGAAGATAACATTTCAGAAATTCAAGACACTCTCCAGTGTTGATAAACAAAATACACTTGCTTCCACCCTATCCCCCAGATAAATGAATTCTGTTTGAAAATTTTTTGTGACGGTCTAATTTGTTTTTCTTGTGTTTTGCAAAAAAAAAAAATTGAAATATAAGTATTTAAGTTCTTATTTTTCACAATTTCAGAGCTTCTGTGGTGCAAGTTTCCCCTTTCCTATCTTAGATTTTTACTGGATGTTGTAGAGAAGCCAGGATAGTACTATTTACCTGCCTCCGGTGTCTGCCTGTGGCTCTACAAGTACTTGTTGAAAGCTAAGAAGATGGAAATAGAGAAAAGATACTCTATCAGTGCTTCCTTATTTTCACTCCAAGTATGTTTCTGACTTCCAGTTGTACTCTGGTGTGCCTAGCATCTTGTTTTCCCCCCCGTTTATTGAATCATTGTGATATACAGTTACAAAGCTTTCATGATTGGGTTTCAGTCATACAATGATCAAATACCCATCCCTCCACCAGTGTACATTTCCCATCACCACTGTCACCAATATCCCTTCAGCCACCTCCATCCAACCTCACCCACTGCCTTTATGGCAGTTCCTACCATCTTATAATACATGCCAATCTTTTAGGGATTTTTAGATCCTAATTTCAGATTTAGAGACCTTATCTTATACATTTTCCCTTTAAAAAGGTAACATTTTCTTTTCATTATTGACTGCAAATTAAATAAATGTAACTGTGATATTAGAAAGATAAGTTCAATTAAAAAACTTAAAAAATTATTATGTACTTTTTTCTTACTTGACTTTCATTTAATGATTTTTTTTTTGGCAGGGGGAATTTTTGTTTCTGAGCTCGGTCATCACTCTTGGTGGTGTTCAGAGATTATATGTAGTACCAGAGATCAAATCCAGGTTGCCTACAAGCATGGCAAGTGACCCACCTACTGTATTATTTTCTCAGCTGTGATGTGCTGATGTCTTATAGCATTATTTTCCTTAAAAATAATTGTATAAACTTGAAAAAAATTCTTTTAAAAATTATATTCTTTTTTTTTTGAATCACTGTGAGATACATCCCTACAGAGCTGTTCATGATTCAGTTTCAATTCTACGTGTTCCAACACACCCCCACCCCCCAGCCTGCCTCTATAGCGGGAGCTTTTCTTCTGTCTCTTTCTCTCCTGAAAAACAATACTATCTCAAGAACTATAAATATAATTTCAATGAATAAAGATTAGAAGATAAAGTAAAATTGCTTCATGAATTTTCCACAATTTGAATTACTCATTTAATATATATATATATATATATGTTTTAAGAACATTTGACTGTTATCTGATACTTTTGTTGGTTGTTTTAGATATATATATGTATATTGATATAATAAAATTTCAGGTTCCTCTGAATAATTTATTGTGTCTCCGTAGAACTTTTGTTCTCAGTAATAATAGATGAGAGGAATATTGGCCATATTTAAATTTTCTGTAAATAACCTTCCTTATTAAAAATAACTTGAGACACTCTAATATTATAAAGGAAAATAATAATACTTTTTAAAAAGAAATACATTTTATACCTTATCTGTATTTTTTTGTGTTTCTTCCTCTCCTTTATGAACAGAGATTAGATTTTCTGAGTTCTGTCCTTTCTCCCCTCTGTCCCTTACTCAGAGACCTCCTGCTTTAGGCAGATAAATATTTTTTCTGTCTGATGACTTTCAAAATTATACTCCATATAAGTTCTTTGTTCTGAACTTCATACCACTATATGGAATTGCATCTTTCATATTTTTCACTTAGGTTAGTAATAAACATTAGAATTAGACCCCAATCTTTACCTAAATTAACCTAAGAACCTCGTCATTCTATTCTCATTAAAAATTTCCCATGTCTGTACAATTAGTTAGATGATCTATCAGGAAGCCATACTTCAACTTGCCCTCTCCTTAACCAGTCTCTCATCTGTATTGTGGATTAGGCCTGCAAGACATATCTCAAATATGCTATCTCCAACAGACTTTGCTTTTCCATCTTCATAATTTGTATCCATAGATGCAGTAGTCTCTGTATTTGTGTTCTTATCTTCTCTTTTAACAATCCCTCCATATATGAATACAGCATATTCCATGCACCTCCATACATGCTTAGAACAAGTCTGCATAATTTTCAAAAAGAACTAATCACATCAGTCTTCTACTTTTAAAGCCATTAAGTAGTTTCCCATCCCTCTAAAATTTGGTTTGAAATTCTGCTGTCTACTTCTGCAGGTTCATATCAAATTGTTTCTCTGTTTAAACAGTGAGTTAGAGTAGCTGGAGAGACAGTGTAGGGGTTGAAAATTGCCTTTCATGCAGCTGACCGCAAGGAGCAAAATAGACCATGGATGCCACTGAACGTCTACCAGACCACAACATACATGTGTGTGTATATACATATATATAATGAATAAATATATATGAATGTAAACCTTGCATTAGATACCTTTGCTTTTTATTTCATCCTATCAAAAATTTAGATTTTTGTGCTTTAGAGTAAATCTTCACTTAGCATCATTGATAGGTTCGAGAAAACTGAGAAGTGTTGTGAAGTCACTTTAATAAGGCCAAATTTGCTAAGGGCTAATTGATATAAACAAAATCCAGTTTCCTACAGCATACATTTCTAACCACAAAAGCAGGACTGAACTCCTAAATAAAGACCATAGATATTTCTAATATTAAATTATAATTTATATTTAATTACCCATTAATTTTTCAAACTATCTAGTTCCGATTTGCAGGTGTTCAGAGGCTATCCTGACAGGTCAGTGTCCAAGGTAGAATCCAGCCCTAGATAGGAAGTACTTCTATCACAAAGTGTACTCACACTCACACACACGCTCACTTGTACTGGGACTGTTGAGACACACCAATGAAGCTAGCATGCCTGCTATTGGAATGTGGGTAGAAACTGGAAAATTTGGAGTATCTAGGGGAGAATATATAAGCTCCACACAGATAGTGGTCCTTGTTAGTAATTAGAATTTTTTTCTATCAATAAAAAATGATATTACTTTTACTTTTAACAAATGCCACTCGATAATCTGTTGTGCACATTTATCCTTGTTTTGCATTTTCTCGTATGTATTAGTCACATATATCAATAAAAATAGAATAAAATATTTATATCTATAAAAATATCTGTTTCTATACCTGTATTTCTCAATTGACAAAAAATCATGTCCCAATAAATGCACCATTAAGTTGAAAGTAATATGTTTAAAGTGCTTTTAAAATACATAACAATAGACTCAACTAAGAAAACTCCAAGACTAATTGGACTCAAAATGACAAAATACAAAGACATAAAAAGAATATTGAAAGCAGCAAGATCAAAAAGGAACTTTTATATGTAAAGAAAATCCATATGATTTACAGAAGATCTATCAAACGAGACACTATGAGCCAGAAGAAAATAGAGAGCTATTGTAAAAAAAACTCAATAAAATGAACACCTCACTAAAATTACTCAGTCCACTAGATTATCATTCATATTTGAAGGAATGATACAGAACTTCATAAACAATCAGCAGGAAACAGCTTAGGGACTTCTTAGCCTTGAAATCAATTTGCAAGAAGCATTAAAAGAGATTCTTTTAAAGAACGGGGCAAACTTCACAACAAGTGGCATTGAGTTGTCCTCTACTTGATTAAGAAAGGTATGTTTACTCTTAGCTTGCTAAGGGTTTTTATACGTTTTCAATAAAATTAACATTTTATTTATACTGACTGTTTTATGTATGGTCAACTTTTTAAAAAACAGATTTTTATATAGCAATATTTTACTTAATGCAGACACTTAAGCAATAGCTATATTTTCTGATATAAAACCAATATTCTCTTTCTTAGGATAAAACACTCTGTAGGCCTATTTGGATTTTCCCATTTAAATTTTCTTAGTTCTCTCAGTCTTGCTTAATTTTCCATTTGTAAGTTTTGCCTAGTTCATGGAAATTCTAAAATATATCCTCATAATTTAAACAAAGCTTTATTTATGACAGGAAACACATGATAATTACCACAATATGATTCAAGTACAAAATTAAGTTAAATGCAATTTTAGATGTCAGAGTTGAAAATTTCGTTATGTATATGAGAATGGGGCTGGAGCGATAGCACAGAGGGCAAGGAGTTTGCCTTGCACGCAGTTGATCTGGGTTCGATTCCTCCGCCCCTCTCGGAGAGCCTGGCAAGCTACAGAGAGTATCTCACCCACAGGGCAAAGCCTGGCAAGCTTCCTGTGGTATATTCGATATGCCCAAAACAGCACCAAGTCTCATAATTTGTTCTGAGACTCTACTGGTTTCCGCTCAAGCAAATCGATGAACAACAGGAGGACAGTGCAGTGCAGTGCAGTGTAGTAGAACCTCTGTGAGAATGGGAAGCATACTATATTGTATTAAATTACTCAAATTTCTTTATTTACATAGGCTAAAATCAAATAGCAACGGATCATCAGAAATTGATTTATTTTCTGATAATTCCATTTCCTATCCCTTTAAGTTTTGTTGCACAAGCAATATGAAATAAATTTGTTACATGACTGCCAAAGGGATAGATTGGGAGTGGGAGGAAAACTAGAAACGTCCATAGAGAGAGGGGAACACTAGTGTTGGGATTGGTGCTGAAACATTGTATGCCTGAAACACCTCTATTAATAAACAACTTTGTGAATCATGATGTATTAATAAAAATTAATGGGAAAAAAGATAAAATACCTTACTAACAAATATCATAGTTTAACTTTGCCCACTTTAAATTTGCTCCTAAAAATTACATTAGCCTGCAGTCAGGCAAAATGATCTAATACAAAGCCCATTTTATAATAAAAAGTGAATATTTTGTGGAAGTCATCAAATAATAAAAAGGAAACAATGCCTGAATTCAAAGAACAATTTCTGCTATGTATCACTTTGACTTTATTGTTAAGGCCAAAAAGTGAAATTTGGTTTATCTTAAGATGCTTTCTGGATATAGAAAGAGTTTTTTGTAGTGGTGGGTTTTTGTGATTATAGAAATTGGTAAGTAGAAAGACCTGCAGGCAGAAAACTGGAGACCTAGGAGAGGAGTGTGGTTCTTATCCAAACGCCTGCAGGCTTGAGACCAGAGGACAGCTAATATTTTCATCTAAACCCAAGGTAGGAAAGAAAAATAGTTTTTCAGTTTAAAGGCAGTCAAACAGAAATCCTCTCTTATCTGGGTAAAAGTTATTCCTTTATTTTACTTAGATATCCCAATGATTAGATAAAGTTCACTAATAATGGGGAGGGGTTCTACTTTACCCAGCTTACTGATACTACGGTTAAGTTATGTGGAAACATTTTCATAGAAATACCATTTATAATGTTCGACTAAATATCTCAGCATTCTGTGACCCACATAGGTTTACTAATAAAATGAACCTTGCCAGTCATTTCTGCTTAATCCAGTCTGGTTTTTAAACTCTCATTTTAAAATTAGAGTGACTCTTATAATAACCTCCTCAATTTAAATTTGTCTATTAAGTTTTTCATTATCATGACACTGTAATTTCATCAGGTGCTTAACATGATTTATTATTTCATATTTGTTTGTGAAATAATTTATTTTGCATGCATCTTCCTCACTGTTTTGGGTGACCCAGTAGGACAGGTATACTCTGACTTATTCACCACTTAGACATAGAGCAATTTTCAGTTTTCATGATACAAGAGTAATTTCAGAGAATGAATAGGTAGATGTATGAATAGGCTCATTTTCAAGTTTGTTGTAACAGTCCTTGAAATCTCAGGATAATAGAATAGTAGAACAGTTTTCTAATGAGATATTAGTTATCATTTCCTCTCCTTCTTAAGAAGAAAAAAAATTTTTATAGGTCATATTCTTGAAAATCCAAGGTTTCTGTTAATCTGTAGGAGGATAAAAAGTTGTTACAGAAGTTTTATGATAATTTTTTTCCTTACAATGTTTAATGTAGTGCTGTTTCTAGAAGTATATTCTTGGTGAAAGATATTAGATCAAAATTCACACACCATCATCTTTAAAAGTATTAACTTGGTTACTTATGTATACATATAAATTTAGGTAAAAATGAATTTCTCTTTGCTTTCTAAATAGGATTATCTAATGATGTTTTAATAACTTTTTGATACACATGAAGAAATTAGAAAGTTAAGTAGCTTATTTTTTTACATCTTCATATACGCCATGTTGGCTGCGTGTAAGGCGGGCTGGAGCGATAGCACAGCGGGTAGGGCGTCTGCCTTACACGCGGCCAACATGGCCGACCCGAGTTCGATTCCTCCGCCCCTCTCGGAGAGCCCGGCAAGCTACCGAGAGTATTCGATATGCCAGACACAGTAACAACAAAGTCTCCAATGGAGACGTTACTGGGCCCGCTCGAGCAAATCGACGATCAACGGGAGGGCCTTTCTTTCTTTCTTCTTTCTTTCATATACGCCAAAAAATAATACTGAAACATATTTTTTGAACATTTTTGGCTTTTATTTATTTAATATTGTGAGATCTAGAAGTGCTTTCAATTCCCATTTTTGGTTTCTGTCTGCCATTGATCTTTTCCTGACTGCACCAGCCCACTCAGATCTTACTCTTTGAAGCTGAGATTTTCTTGCACTTGTATTTCAATGCCTTATGGTTTAATAGCTAACTACTCTGATAAAAGTATTATGAGAATGATATTTGTCCTCAATGTACCAAAGATACAAAGAAATCTTTAATCATGTATATAATAATACCATTTTCTGAGAATGAACTATGTAGTAGAACCTTTATTTTATAAATTCTCAAAATACTTCTGTATTAATATCCCAGAAAGCAGTTAATTTGGGTTTTAGATATTTGTAATTTTGTAACAATTTGTATAGATCATAAATTCCAACTCCTATGTTGGAAGCCAAACTGTCTAACTTCACAATCTTTATGAATGTCTCAACATACAAAATAAAACACTTATATGAAAAGAAGATTGGAGGATTTGTGTGAAATGGACTTTGAGATTATATGACCATAAATGATGATATGTAAGGGTACAAATTAAAGTTGTCCTTTATAGTTTTATAAACATCTTGGCTTTTTGTTTCTATCTGTTCTATTTATTTTTATTTTTATTGAAACAGCATTGTATTAGTCTAGTATGTCATTTTTATTGAAAATCAACATAGGTACATACTACATTAAATTAATCACTCAAAGTCTAGTTCCTAGCTTTTTGTTATACACTTTATTGTATTTCATCTAACTACTTCCTCCATTCCCTTTCTCAATTCCCACTAATTGGTCTTATAGTATATAAATTCATTTTAATTTTACTTAGTTTACCTGTTTATTTTCTCTGTAGGTCACTTGAGTGAAATTATGTGTTGTTTGTCTCTTGTCTTATTTCACTATTCCCTTTGTGCATACCTGTTTTGACAAATGGCAGGATTTCATCTTTTCTTTTTGTAAGTAGGAGTTATTCCATTGTGTTTATCAACCACAACTTTATATAGTCATCTGTAGATAGGCTTTCAGAGCTTGGCTATTGTCAGTAATGCTTTAGTAAACATTGGGGTACATATATCTTCAAAGATAGTATGATATTGTGGGTATATTAGTGGATATTTAAAGTGATAGTTGTAGTGCTTTGTAGACTTAATAATGTATCTACAGAGCTTGTGTATAGAGGGTGAGATGCCTGCCTTGCATGCAGCCGACCCAGGCTCAATACTCAGCACCACAAATGGTTTCCCAAGCACCACCAAGACTGATTCCTGAGCATGGAGCCAGGATTAAACTCTGAACACATCAAGATGTGGACCCAAAACAACAAAAATACCCCTCAATGTATTCAGATAAATTACATTTATTTTATATGGTTAAGGGGAAAATAAAATGATGGCAGTGATATATGAAACTATTGCTTTTTCAATATTCTATGGTTGATGTTTTTGACCTTTTAAAACAATTATAAACACACATTTTGGGAATATCTCATACTTATGTTTCGATTATTTTCTTGTAGGAGAAAGAGGAAAATCAGCCTTTACCATACTATTACTCTAATGTATAGAGTAGTATAAAATCACATGCCAAAATGGGTAGTGTGACTACATGATCATGATCTCTGGAGAATCTGTGAAAAGTAAAAAAAGGCCCCCCCCGTTGATCATCGATTTGCTCGAGTGGGCCCAGTAACGTCTCCATTGGAGACTTTGTTGTTACTGTGTCTGGCATATCGAATACTCTCGGTAGCTTGCCGGGCTCTCCGAGAGGGGCGGAGGAATCGAACTCGGGTCAGCCATGTTGGCTGTGTGCAAGGCAAACGCCCTACCCGCTGTGCAATCTGTGAAAATTAAAGCCAAATTTTGCCAGTTTAGTTTTAATCATCCCAAATTAGAAATCTTATGATGTCCAGTCCTTAAAGAGTGAATGGCAATTATGTTTTAAATTATGAATTTGTTTTTGACCTTATTAAAATGTGCCTTATGGCTATTAAATGCTATCATAAGAAAAAATGTCTTATAGATATTTTCAAAAAAAAAACAATTCAGGGACTAGAGAAGGTAGGGCATTTGCCTTGCACATGGCCAAACCAGGTTCGATTCCCAGCATCCCATATGGTCCCTCCCTTCCACCAACCCCCCTCCCCCAAGCATCACCATGAGCAATTACTGAGTGCAGAACCAGGAGTAACTCCTGAGCATCACCGGATGTGACCCAAAAAAGCAAAATAAATAAATAAATAAATAAAAATAATTCAGTTGAAACACGTCATATATGATACATCTGATTATCTCACACACTTTTTCCAAAAGTGTTTATACTGTCCTATGGGGCTGCTTAAACATCTCAAATAACCTTGGGTGTGATTGAAGGATGCTTTCTGTTTGTTCATTAAGAGACAGAGATTTCTGGCGTCACTTCAGTTTTTTATTCTTTTTTTTTGCCTGTAAATGTGTTTGTAAATCAAATAAGTATGGGAATCTCTGATTGAAAATTGGTACTAAAAGTTAGAAGATATTTTGAAATAGATTTCATAAGCTAAATCATCAGATTTAAGAAAAACTCAAAGTATTCTTGAATGATTAAAGTTTTATTTTTTGAATATGCTTTATTAATGAATAGCATGTAATTTAGCTAATGGATTTTTACTGTTTACATATTCATTTGATATACTAGCATCATATGTGATACTAAAGGTAGAGTAGAATCCTAGAAATTGTTTACTGTAGAAAGCCAAACTTCAAGGTGGCAAAGCTTTATTATTAAACCATTTCTTAGATATTCATGTAAATCAAAGATTTCTCCTTAATATTTGCATCAAAATTGAATAAAGGGGCTGAGACAATAGTGGGTAGGGCATTTGCCTTGCATGTGAACAACTCAGGTTTGATTCCTGGCATCCCACATGGTTCCCTAGCTGCTGCCAGAAGTAATTCCTGAGTGCAGAGCCAGGAACAACTCCTGAGCATGGCTGGATGTGACCCCCCCCCCAAAAAAAATGAATTAAACTGAGTCAGAGCAAGAATGAGAGGGGGAGGGAGGGAGATGATCTGGGTATCCCACTGTACCCAGAACTCTGAGGGCACTGCATATCAAACTGGCATCCTTCAGTTTTAATGGGAAAATGCAGTTGATGAAATATAATTTTCCACTTAGAAATGTACCCGAAGATGATGTGTTACTGTTTTTAAAAAAACAAAGATACAAAAATAAATCCCCCCCATGTTTTTTTTGAGAAGCATTTTAATTCTTTTCTGAGGGGTAGAGAGAGAGAGAGAGAGAGAGCGAGAGAGAGAGAGAGAGAGAGAGAGAGAAGATGGGGAAGGGAAAGAGTGGGGGGAGAGGACAATTAAAGCTTATATGTATATATAAATGAAGCTCACTTGATCACTTTGATCACTTGACAACCCCTTTAATCGATTTGCTTGAGCGGGTGCCAGTAACGTCTCCATTTGTCCCTGCATACGCCAGTGTAGTCCAATGGCATCTGCTTGTTCTAAATGAAGCTCATAGAAGTTTTATATAAAACCATAATAGATTTATATAAAATAAAACACAAAAGTGAATGGATTTCTGAAATATGCTTTCGGTAAAGCAGCTTACTAGTTTATTTGTCAATATTTGTCACTCTCCTCCCATTGTTCATCGATTTGCTCCAGCAGGCCCAGTAACATTGTGAGACTTGTTGCTGTGTTTGGCATATCAAATATGTCACGGATAGCTTGCCAGGCTTTGCTGGGCGGGTGAGATACTCTTGATAGCTTGCTGGGCTCTCCGAGACGGGCAGAGGAATCGAACTCGGGTTGGCTGCGTCGGAAGCGTGCAAGGCAAACGCCCTGTCCCCTGTGCTATCCCAAATAAATTAGCATACAATAAAATATCTTGGTATATTGCTTGTATTTTTATTTTGCTATTTTATATTGCGTGCATTTCAGAAATAAAAGCTTCAATGTTCAATGTGATCAAATGGAATTTTTCTGTTATGTTGTTCATTAATCAGTTTTGAAATAATAGTTACATTTTAGCTAGTTTTTATTTAAACTATTATAATGCTTTTCTCGTAGTAGTGATCACATTTATGAACACTTACACAGTTGTGTTATAATTAGACAGTCATGCCTACCTTGAATTAAGTATTTGAAGGTTTTTTTTTCTCCTATTTGGGATCTTCATTTATAAGAGAAAAATAAAATTGATTATTCAAAAACTGTAACAGATTTTTAAAAAAAGAGACAAAAGAATGTTCTTTTCAAGATTGATATAGCTCTAAAAGAAATAGTTACAAGAGCTGTATATAAAAACGAAGGCTTTGGGCTGGAGAGATAGTACAGCCAGTAGGGTACTTGCCTTACATGAAGCCGACCTGGATTTGATCCCTGACATCTCATACAGTTCCCTATGCATTGTCAGGAATAATTCCTGAGTGCAGAGCCAGGAGTGATCCCTGGATATGAGATGTGGCCCAAAATGAGAAAAAATAAAGGAGCCTACTTCATTTCTGTAGGTGCAGTTCTTGTATTTTCTCTTCTTGCTGTTATTAAAGACAATTAGTGGCTTAAAGTTCTTAAAATTGTTGTCTTATATTTTTGGAGACCAGAAATATATGATGATTGAGGAATAAAATTAATGCATTTTGAACATTGTGACTTTGTTCTAGGAGATAATCTGTTCCTCTGCTTTCTCCAAGTTCTAGAGGTTGCTTGTGTTCTTTGGATAATGGCTGCATTCTCCATTTTCAAAACCAGCAGAGTAGTTCTGTTCAAAATTTTAACACTGACATTCTTTCCTTGTAGGGAAAATGTTGTGACCTTTATCCTAAAAGGAAGGAAAGTGTATCCATGTAACCTTTCCATTGGAAGATAATCCAGGAAAACTTTCAGGTTACTCCATGTGACCTTTATCACTAGAAAATTATCCAGAAAACTTTCACATCTCAAGATCCTTACATTAATCACATTTTCCCTTTTGATTAGGATGTGGATGAACATCTTTGGTAGGGGTGAGTGTGAGATGGCATATTATTCTACCAAAGCCAGATTTTACCAAGTAGACAAAAAATATTTTTTTTAGTATTAAAACTATGTCTTCACAACCTTACTGTATGTGTATGTGTGCTCTAATAAAGTAATTTAAAATTAGTCGTGAGAAAACACACCTGCTCTACACTCTGATATACTAAATGACCTTTTAATGGCTTATTTCCTCCATTTTCACTATGTAAATTATACCCAACAAGGAGAGTGCTTGATAATGAGCTTTTGCTATTACTGAATTTTAAAAAAGATTCATGTAATCAGTTTCCCTCACATTTTTGCATTTAAAGGAAAAGAAGTAGAAAATAGGAGTACTTCTTTTATTTAAACATTGGAGGATCCTATGTTTATGTTTGTGGGAAAAATGAAATATGCAAAAAACACTTTTTTTCTGGTAAATAAATAGTATATAACATCTTTTCAGTCAAATTAGGATTTCTTGGTATTTTGATGTCATAACAAAGCTTTAAAGGAGAGAGTAAAAGCTTCCATATGATATGCTAACAGTTGGAACTTATGCGCTTTCCTATATTTTGAATTACTGGTAATAAAAAATCTGCAGGCTTTATTTCAATAATTAGGATGCTATTTCCTTGTATATTAAACCAATTCTAAGAGATGGGTATTGGAGAATTATTGACAAGAAATTGCCATTTCATATTTACATCATTAGTCTTCCTACAGCACACTTGGTGGGCTTACAGAAATCAGTGATTTACATATGCATGTTCCCAAATGGAGAATGTTAGTGATTTCTGCATCATTTTTATAATGATTGACAAGAAGTACTAGAGATGCTAAAATACTCTGCTCATTAAATATCTTTTCAACTTTTGATAGGCATTAAAAAAAGTGGTATAATGTAGTACTTTAAAAATATTTTCCCTTTGCTTTTGGAATAGACATTGAAGTAGATGAACATATACAGACACCATTATATATTTTGCTATTCCTTTATGAATAGAATATAATTTCTTATAAGTATAGGGGTGAGTGTAGTCATTCTGCTTTTACCCAGTAAAACAATAACAATAATAAAAATGAAAGCTTACATAACACATACCATTTGCCAGTTTATAGTGTGCATTCATCCATAATACATATGTACATGCAGTACATTGTTAATCTTGTTCATGGGAAAGTTTATATGACTACTGGGGTTTTATTCTATGGCATGAAATTATGTGTTAGAGCTGGTCACATGAAAAGCTGGTTTATGTCTTCAAGCCAAGGGGAATACTAACACTAAGAGGCAGAAACCAGCGCTGTCTGTGAAAGCAGTCAGTGAGGCATGCTGCTGAAAATGGTGATTCTGTAGTGACTTTTATAGATTTCTGGTACTTGGTGACCATGCTTTGACTGACATCTCTCTTTGGTGCCTAATCCTTACGAGGTAAGGTTGGAGGAGTAGTGGCCTATTGTATTCAAAAGCCTATTTTCAGTTTCATGTCCTTATGTAGAATGGAAGAAATGACTGCCAGGATTTGGAAAGTGTTTTTTTATGTGTACAATAATTTAATTGTTTTTTCCAATTTTTGTGGTGTCAGATATTGAACCCAGGACCTCACACGTGACAGGCACTTGCTCAGTCGCCGAGTCACCTCCTGACTGAGAAGAAAAATCACTGTATTTTCCATAGTTCAATCGGTCTCCAGGGCTAAAAACTTAGATCTCCACCCAGAAACTCAGTCCTTCCCATGGGATCTTGAGGGTGGAAAATCATTTGTTTGACTTTGTACCTAGAAGGCCCCTTCTGGCTAAGGCAGCCCACTCTGTAGAAGAAATCATGCCCAACCCCCAAAGAGACCCCACACCGATTCTTCTAAAATGACAAGAGACAGTAAAATACATGAACAGTGATAACATAATAGAGGAATTATCTCTGGTATTCTCAGATGACGCATACCACAGCAGATAGGGTGTTTGCATTGCACGCGGCCAACCCAGGTTCAATTCCTCCATCCCTCTTGGAGAGCCTGGCAAGCTACCAAGAGTATCCTGCCCACATGGCAGAGTCTGGCAAGCTCCCCATAGTGTATTTGATATGCCAAAAACAGTAGCAAGTATTAAAATGGAGATGTTACTGGTGCCTGCTTGAGCAAATTGATGAACAACAGGAGGACGGTGCTACAGTGCTACAGGACACATGAAGAAAATGAGGAGGGGAAGTCAGGTTAAGTCTAGACTCAACCGCTAGTAAATAACAGTTGGGAATGAATCCAGTCTATCTATATCAAAATTGAAACTTATAACAAAATAATTATTGTGTTTAAAAAATACTTAAGGACTAGAACAATAGCTTAATAGGTTAGGCATGTGCCTTGCATGTGACTGACGTGGATTCCATCACCAGAGTCACATATGGTCCCTCGAGTTCTATCAGGAGTTTGTCTATGAGCACACCTGGGTATAGGTTCAAGCCTCCAACCTCAAAAAAAAAACTTTAAAATAGCAGTTCTGATAAAGATGCAAATGATTTCCCTCACTTAGAAATCTGCTTGAGTTTACATAGTTAATGGGTTGCAGTGTGAAATTACAATGGTGATGAAGCAATGCATTTATTTAGGTGCTATGGCATGAACGACTCTAGGACTTCTACATGATATGCAGTTATGAGCACAATTTGTTTGGACAAATAATATGAAGGTTTGTTTGCCTAGAAACATGTAAATTTGAGAAAATATTCATTTCCTATTCATATTTATTCGATGGAGAATGAGTTGGTGCTAGAGCTCCCTCTAAACTCCTGTGGAATGAAAACTAAATGTAGATTTTTTGTTTGTTTTTAATTGTTAGAGTGCCATACTTTGGAAGTCATTTTATCGAAAAATACAAAAATTCTTACATTTGACATACACAGCTGTAAAGTGTTCAATATGTACAAGACCCTTTACTAAGTGACATGATAACATTGATTTCTTTCTCCTAAAAAGCCACTGAAAAAAGTACTAAGACAATCCTGTTTTATGAACAGGAAGACTGACAGGGAGAATTTACCCAAGGGATTGAGGTAATGAGTGTCAGACCCAGGATTCAAATCTATGTAGTGTGCCTCTAAAATTCATTCTTTGCTCATAGATAATATAGGACTATTTTAGATAGATCTGTGAGGAAAGTTTTATTTGGGAGGAATGTGTTGCCCCTCCTGGTTTCAGCTCATTTCACACTTTTTCATAGTTTTCTATCACAGTTGAAATGAGTTAATTAAATATGATGGCACCTAACCCTGACTTTTTCCTTAGAGTTATAGCTTTTCTCATCTACAAATTATACTATTTTTCTTCTCTTTCTTCTCTCCTGTTCTTATCTCTCCTCTCACAAATAATTCAGTAGGTTAATGGACTGAAATTAATTCATATGCATCAAAAAATCATGTTTATGAAGAACGTGAGCATGAAAAGATGAAAATAAATACTTGCCTTAAGTTTGATAAAGATGTATCAAAATAATTTAAATGAAACTTTCTAATGATTTTATATCAATTTGTATGGTCATATTCATGTTCTTTTACTTAGAAGGTGATAAATCCTTATGATGATAATTAACAACTCAATGAGTTTATTTTCAGGGTAATATCAGTCTTTATATTGATAATCATAGTCTAAAAACTCTGAGTAATCATTGAACACTCAATATTTGGACACTACTTCCGTTTAAAGTCAGTTTCCTCCAGTGGAGTTTCTCACATACCTTTTTCCAAATAGTTATTCATCATAGTATATCATTGGTCTATGTTTTATAGTCACATATTGTCCTTATAAATAATAAGTAAATAGAAATGGTAAGAAATATCTAGAACTATTTCTTGAATTGGGAATTATAGTTACTCAGAGTGGGCAGAGTTGTTAATTTCAGTGAAGAAGGAATTATGTGTTGGATTCAGAGTTATATTTTTTTGCCAGAGGGACCAGCCAAATACTCTTAAAAAAGATATAGTAATACAGGCATCAAGGTAATGATCTATATCCCCTGATAGCTGATGGGCTTGTATCAACTCCAACGCATATCAAGAAGAGAAATATTTATCTAAAGATAGCCCTATTTGTGGGCAGCAAATATTGAATCCCACTGATGGACACCTTAGATATCAATAGCGTTATGGTAAAATACTACTTCTAAATAACTGGCTAAGGGCTGCAACAAAACAAAACAAAACAAAACAAAAGAAACCCTTGTTCTTGTAATAGCTTGTTAACACCTTTCTAAAATAAAGATATATGTAATATGCATAAGTACATACTTATATTTTTCATTTTCTTAATTGAACTAATAAGAAAAAAATATGCGCCTCTCTTTTATTTGCTAATTGATTTACAAGTGATTTAGATGAAAATCACTATGGTCATTGGGGAGACACTTGATTAGGGGAAATACAGAATTAGAGAAATATTTGCAAAATTGTTTATTCAGAAAATGTAACTGCACTTACTCAGTGAAAGACACACTAAGGCATATGTCTGTAATTTATATCAGAGGGAAGCTGCTCATGCAGTTTTGGAATATACACTGTGATACCGTTTGAATGATATATTCATTAAGAGAAACACACATAGAACTTGACAAAAAGAAAGTCTTAGAAGAAATGGTGTTTTGGTGAATCTTTATAAAAATATCAGTAATATTGATGGGGAAAGAGTGTATTTCATGTTTAGGGACCTGTACATGAAATAGCTTGGCTCTTAGAGAATTATACAAAAAAAACTACAGGAGAAAAGATTGGATTTTGTGTGTAAAAGAGCAGAAAAGATGCAGGGAGGACAGTAGAGATGGAACAGGGCTCATATGATATGTGAATTTATATGATAGCCTAAAAACTCTTAATGAGCACTTTAAAGTGAAATAATAAGCCTTCAATCACAAGAAATACAAGACACTTAGCTTTACCTTAATACACAATACCAACCACTAATGCAAAAAGGCAGCAATAGCAATGTGGAAGACAGAAAGGGTCTAACTGGAGGCATGGGGGAATATTAGTCTTTGCAGTAAACCTCCTAATAATTATTAAGGGCATGAATTGACATAATCGTGTCAGTGTTAAATGAGGGAGGACTCACTGAAGTGGCAATTAGAAGAAAATGTCTTTAGAAGTTGAAAACTGGATATGCATGGTTAGAGAGGAGAAATGGTTCTTAAAAGCTTAGTGTGTGTATTTTATTTCTAAAGATGTAGAATACGAACAAGAAGACTAGTTGAAATTAAACTTAAAGGTAAAAGTCAAGAGAGGATAATGTATGATTTATTTTTAAATATGTGAAGTCTTAAATGTGTAAGTGAACATAACTAATAAGTATGTAGATCTCTACCTCTGGATATCTAGTGAGAGGTCTGGATTAGAGCACTGTAATATTTTGGGAATCCTCATCCATTATCATCATTCTGAACCAAGCACTGTAATTAAACCTGATTGTTTAGTAATGGCTAGTATAAGATCCTTTATCTCAAGGACCGCAGAGCATACTAGTCAGAAACATGTATTTATGAATCAGAACTGGGTAGATATTTGAGATTCTTTCTTCTGTGAAAAAAAATCACATGGCATCTTAGGTAACATTAACTTTTGATGAATTAGTAATGGTGGCTAGGGTCTTGAATGAGTGAGACTGAGAAGTCAGAGTGATAAGAGATGAATCTGGAACAACATAAAGATAGAGCAGTATACAATGTGAAATGTTGTAAAAGTTTAATATTTTGGGGGGGCTTCTAAACAGTATTCAGTGAGTCCGGGGTAGGGGTGGGTGAACCATCCTCTGTTATTCTGCAAACTGGGACCAGAAGTTTACTACCAGTAAATGGTAGTGTCACTGGATGCAGCACTGCTTGTGCTTTGCAGTTCCTGGGGCCACCAACACTCTCCTGATGATGCTTGGGGGCCCCAAAGCCATACCCAGCAGTGTCCAGACACTTTGTGGTGCTAGGGTTTCAACTTGGGAGCTGCCATTGGCTGAAATATCTTTCCAGCCCCATACAAGAAATAGGTGAATAAAAATTCTCATTTATATCTAATATTAAATATCCTCTTAATAGAAGTCTCAATATAGTTCTAAGTAGAGTTGACTTGTGGTTTTTAAGGAAAAAATATGAAGTAGATAAAGAGAGATCATGAATCGATTGTTAAAAGAGCTTAATTATTTTGAAACAGTTTTAGAAATCATTGCTCTCTTCATTATATTCAAAGGGGAAGAAGGAGAAACACAAAGTATTTACCCAGGAAATCTGAGCTCATTATTGAAAATGCAAGCCTGAGGCCATGAGTTCAGGGAACTGGGGGACTGGGCTCTGCCTTTGGAATCCCTGGAGGAGCAGCAACAGAGTGTGCTGTAACACAGCATGCAGGCACTGCAGCTAAAGGGTGGTGCTATTGGGGAACAGACAACTAAAAGATGTATGAGCACCATAAGCAGACACATTCATGACTACCAGAGAGCACATGTGTAAATACCACAGTGACCCCTGGTAAGCACCATAACTACCTGAGTCTGACCTCGTTTGAGCATGTGTGCATGCACTGCAGCTCAAAAGATCCGAGCCCCAGCAAGTGTGAGAGCACCACAAGAAGATGTGTGACCTCCAGTGGTACCATAATCAAGCATGTGAGCTTTCTCAATCATTACAATAAAGAAAAGGGGAGGAGAAAAAGGGATTTAGTTATGTCTATTCCAGAACATATTGGAGCTCATGGTGATGGTAACAATTCTATCTAGCAAAGAGAGTCATGAAGTCATTTAGTGATTGTTTAATTCATGTTAAATTGCAGATAAGCTGGTTATCCCAATTGACTATGCCATGTGTGTTCTATAGCATATATACTATATATGCTATATATACTATATATGCTATATATACTATATATAGCTGTATAGTTCAGTAGGCTTCACATTGCACAAAATGACATTACTCAGCAACACAGTGATGCCTCAGGGCACTTTTTTAAGAACTGACTTTTAAGCAGGGCCTGATTGAATACTTGTTCATCAGATTTTTAATTGCCATCCTCAAAAGGCAAAATTAACTGTTGCCATGGGGTTTATTTTTTAGTGGGAATAAAATAGCACTTATTTGTAGCTATCTCTACAATATTTATATATATGTGCATTCTGTAACATAATAATACTTTAAAGAATATAAAGGTGACACAATCAATTAAATTGGAGATTATTGATCTCAAGGGAAAACTTCCTGTAATTCTTCAGAAACCTGAGTGAGGAAACTTAGAATAGAGCATTCTATGTTGAAGGAACTAGGTGTTTAAAAAAAAACGTGGTGAGAGTAGACTGTAGACTGAACATAATTGCCACTCAATGTCTCTTTTGAAAACCACAGCACTCAAAAGGAGAGAAAGAACAAAAGTGAATGCCCTGCCACAGAGGTAGGGTGGGATGGGAGTGATGGGGTGTGGGAGGGATACTGGGATTAGTGGTGGTGGAGAATGGGCACTGGTGGAGGGATGGGTATTGGATCATTGTATAACTGAAACCCAAGCACAAAAATTTGTAAGTCTACAACTGTACCTCATAGTGTTTCACTAATAAAAATTAAAAAAAAATAATAAAGCTTTACGCCAAAAAAAAAACCTTTCTGTAACAATATGACTTCTTTGTGCAAGGAATAACAAGAAACTAGAGAAAACTGGAGAAAGAAATCTGAAGGATTTAATGAGGAATCTACCATACAAGTCATAACATCATTAAGCATATTTACTACATAATGAAAACTGTTAAGTACATTAGAATATAGCCTGACCAAATGGGGAGCCACAGAATTTGAATAGAATTGTGAGGATTTTCAAAAGAATCATTGGTTGCTAGGTGTAGAGTAGTTCACAATGGGATGAAATTCAGTGAGAAAGGACCATTACACGACTTTTGCCATAGTTAAGAAAAAGATGCTATAGTTTGGTTTAAAATAGGAAATGTACAAATATTCCAATCTTCCTCTCTAATTTGAAATATAATATGTTATTGGACTGATCTTATGAGAAGAAAAAGAAATAGGATTATCTGGAAAATTTAGTCTATAAATTTATCTAAAATTATGATGATTATATCTAAGGGTAAAATATTTTGTTCGGAGGAATCTAAAAATTCTCTACTTACCTATCATTGGGGATTGTTTCAGTTGTGTGCATTTGATAAATGTGTGCCTTCAATTTAATGCCATTTTCAAGGAATCACTGAAAGTTTTGTGGGAAGTGTTAAGAATCATTCCAGGTATTTTTGCTAAGTTCTCTTTCATAACAAAACTAGTTTCAAATTTATCAACTTTTTGTGAATCGTAACTGCCCCTCACACCTACTGCTCATAGTAAATGTATTTTGAGTGATGTCAGCTGCAACATGGATGTGATGTTGATCACTTGAACACTTGATCACTTGACATCCCGTTACTCATCGATTTGCTCAAGTGGGTGCCAGTAACGTCTCCATTTGTCCCTGTTGTGTGTTAGTGTATCCTAATGGTGTCTGCTTGCTCCAGGAACACGAAGAGCCTCAAACCGATCATTCAGGGTCTTGATAAAGAAGTATGACCAAGTGATCTTTTGACGTCCTGTGGAATCCAGTCTGTAATGGCTCTAGTCCAACAGTCATCTCCAAATCACAATAGGTGTCCAGCTCATCTGATTTTTGATGCCTTGGCAAATGAGATGTTAATATCTAAGAAAATGTTTGCATGTACAATATACATAGATAGATCAGCACAAATACTCTCACTACTACATGCTTCTGCCTTTGGAAGTAAGGGGCTTTATCTAAATTCCTTGTGTTAGGCATCATTAGCCTAGCTTCTTTGACTGTTGTAGCTTGAAGACCATAATCACATGTTCAAAGAATGACAGGATTTGATTGAGAATGATGATGACAAAAGAGACAATAAGCAAAGAACCAAAGTTGTGTCATTTTATCTCCTTGGGTAACCACAAAGATATTTAATCTGAGCAAGTTACTGTTTGACTAGCCAAAGCTGATGTGTGAACAGAGCTATGCAATTAGCATGATAGTCCATTCAGGAAGAACAATGAAAATGAGACTAGCTCACATTAAGGTTTATATATTTCACATCTGAAATCTGACAGCTTGCCCTATCTAAAACTATCTCGCGGGCAAAATTTGAATAACATTTTCTATGGTGATTCCACACTGGCTTATATTTTATATAATGCACTACTTGAGAGCATTTTTGTACAGAATGGCACACACTGAAATTTTTAAAGATAGAAGCAGTCTGACCTTTTTTTTAAATCAGTGTTTAGTCTTCAAAAATTTTTTTTCCTGAGTTCGGACTGTGGCTCAGAGGTAGAACACTTGCCTTGCATGTGTGATGTGTGAGGCCCTAGATTCAATTCTATTTTCTGTGTATGTAGATATAGATACATATATATACATTTAGAGATTTTGTGGTGATATTATTCTTAGATTATTTAAACTTACATATTTTACTAGCAAATTTAAGAAACCACTTGACTATTCTAGAGGGACCTTCCATAAAACAGAGCTGGTGAGCTGGGCCTATCTTAATTTTAATGTTTCTTTTTAATTAACTTTTTATTTATTGATATCTCTGTCAATAATTTACTACCCTGATGTTTATACATAAAATATAAACTATATATACATATAATTAAACTCTGGATGTCTTAGCCACACAACTAGCATCTAATATTGGATAGAGTTAGAAGTTCTGGAGTTATTCCACTTGTGTTTGAGTTCTGTTTGTACTCCTAACTTGGGTACTATTGGGAAAATTATTAAATTCTGTATACATAAATTATGTGTCTGTGTAGTTTATAAAACGTATTTTATTATGTACAAATTTATGTATAATGGCTTTAATATATTTTAGATTGAAATGAGAAAATCCATGTAGTGCATATATGTGTATATATATATACACGCATATACATATATGCTTTTAATACAGTTTAGTTCTTATACTTTGTCAATTGTCTGTTGCTTTGTAATTATGTGCATGCAGTTATTAATACTGAATTCTTAGTAGTAAATATCTTCAAGTAACATTGCTATATCCCTAACCTTATAACAGTTTTAGTAGATTTTTTTTTCTGATTTTTTTTTTCAAACTTGGAAACTAAGAGAGCTGTCACCTTCACTTATCTTAGTGAAAGTAGATCATATTGCATTGTGGTTTCATATATTTCATATTCTTTCTAGTTGCAATATAAATTTTTGCTTTAAGGATTAATGTTTTTACTCATATTAAAATAATACCTTTAGGAGGTTATCTCTATTTTATATGTTTTTGAATCTAACATGAAAAAATTACTTCAAAGTATGATGTTATGGAGTCAGAGAGCTAGTACATTTGTTAAAATGCATGTGATCAGTTGTTGTATGATCTCTGATATCACATGGTTCCCCATACATCTTCAGATGCAGTGCTGGTGCAGGCCTGATTTGTCAAGTGTCACCAGGAAGGAGCTCAAAGACCTCCTGAACACCATTTGGGGTACTCTTCTGCTCCCAAAAAGAAAATAATATATTACTATGAAAAGACTCAGTTTTGTAATAATATATCTGTGTTGTAAGAAGTTGTTGATATAAACTGGTGAGTCTTAGTTCCTAAACAGATTTTTTTAAAAAATAAATGTTCCCATTTATCCTGCTTCTTCTTAGTTGCTCATAGAGAATTTTAAAGAGGGTATTGTTTTGAGTAAAGAATTCCTCATGTGCTTGTAGTTTATCAATAGGTATAACTTTTTTCCCTTAGGCATGTCTTGGGCATGGTGCATCTATTTTTACCCTTTCTAAATTAATTCCTTCCCACAGCATTCTTAGATATCTCACACACTGCTTGGATGAAACCTACTCTTTCTGGGAAGTAACAAGGCATGAAGAGTTTTCTTGACAGCAAATCAGCACTTAAAGGCATTATTGTTCCTGAAAGTTTGAGTTGCAGGATTACAAAAACTAACACTTCTGATTTCAAGGACCATTAAATTTTGGGGGTTGTTTTCTGAGTAGATTTTAAATCAGTGACCACTGTTTTCTGTCCACATTGATGTGTATATTTGTTACATCCTTGTAGAAAAATCTTTGGAATCTGTTAGAATATTCTTAAGTATAAATATTTTAAAATGATAACTAATGCCATTTAATCTGTTGAAATTACTTTTTATGAATTTTCAATTCATACTGCCTTAAGCAGTTATTTTGCAAAAATTAAATCTCCTTTAAAATATTGTTATTTGTACATCATCTATTTTGTGTTAAATATTATACAGATCCTTTACAATTTTAAAGAAAATATATCAATTATAATACATTTTTTGTTTATCTAATTAAAGACTATCTAAAATGTATGCATGTAAATGTACAATTTGTGCCTTTTTTTAGAAGCTGATGCTTATAAGTGTCATGTGTAAGATAAGCTTTATGATAGGGAATTATAGAAAATTTTATTAGGGAAATGTGTTATTACATGCCATGTCTCTATAGAATATTTTAAGTGATAATAATTTTTGTAAATAAAATAGTCAGTATAGGAGCCAGTGAGATAGTACGGTGCATAAGGTGCTTGCCTTGTATGAGACTGACTGTGGTTTTATCCCTGCCACTTTATATGGTTTCTCAAACACCACAGGAGCAGTCCCAGAGTGCAGAGCCAGGAGTAAGCCCTGATCATTGCCTAGTGTGGCCTAGGAGCAAAACAAAGAAAAAAGTAACAAATTAGGTGAAACTAATTCTGATGAAAGTTGTGATTTTAATAATAAATTTTATAATTACTTTTAATGTGTCTACTATTGTTCTGTTGTCCATGTATAAGGTAAAGGTAAAGGCCCTCCCGTTGCTCGTCGATTTGCTCGAGCGGGCCCAGTAACGTCTCCATTGGAGACTTTGTTGTTACTGTGTTTGGCATATCGAATACTCTCAGTAGCTTGCCAGGCTCTCCGAGTGGGGCGGAGGAATCGAACTCGGGTCAGCCATGTTGGCCGCTTGTAAGGCGAACACCCTACCGCTGTGCTATTGCTCCAGCCCAAAGAGCCTTAATCCTCAGCACTCTATCTTGACTAAATATTATTTTCTGTAATAATCTGTAATAAGCCATATGAAACACAGAGATATTAAATAACTTGCCTGAGGTCACAGTAGAAAGTAAAAAGGATCTGGGATAAGGTGTTTATTTTTCTTTTTTCTTTTTTTTTTTTTTTTTTGAGTTTCTTTTTTTTTATTTTTTTTATTTTTTTTTCCCCTTTATTTTATTTTATTTTCTTTAAAGTTGTAGATTTACAATTTTTTGTGCTTTGGTTTCAATTATACAATGATCAGATACCCATCCCTCCACCAGTGCCCATTTTCCACCACCATGGATAATATCCCTCCCACCCCCATCCCCCCCATCCCCCCGTCTCTGTGGCAGGGCAATCCCCTGTGTTCTCTCTCTCCTTTTGGGTGTTGTGGTCTGCAAAAGAGGCATTGAGTGGCAAACATGTTCAGTCCATAGTCTACTTTCGACATGCATCTCCCCTCCTGGGAGGATCCTCCAAACATCCTTTATTTGGTGCTCCCTTCTCTATCTGAATAGCCCTTTCCTCTAGAATACCCGGCTGGCCTCTAAGTTATGGAGTAATCCTCCTGGTGCTGATCTCAGCTATTCTTGGGTATTAATCTCATACTTTGTTACTTTATATCCCCCAGATGAATGCAATCTTTCTATGTCTATCCCTCTCTTTCTGACTCATTTCGCTTAGCATGATACTTTCCATATTGTACCACTTGTATGTAAATTTCATGACTTCATCTTTTCTAAGAGCTACATAGTACTCCATTGTGTAGATGTACCAAAGTTTCTTTAACCAGTCATCTGTTCTTGGGCATTCAGGTTTCTTCCAGTTTCTGGCTATTGTAAAGAGGGCTGCAATGAACAAACAAGTGCAGATGTCACTTCGACTATACATTTTTGCCTCTCTGGGATATATTCCCAGGAGTGGTATTGCTGGGTCAAATGGGAGCTCAATTTCTAATTTTTTGAGAATCGTCCATACTGTTTTCCAGAAGGGCTGAACCAGTGGACATTCCCACCAACAGTGAAGGAGTGTCCCTTTCTCGCCACATCCACGCCAGCATCGGTTGCTTTTGTTCTTTTGAATTTGGGCCAGTCTCTGAGGTGTGAGATGGTATCTCATTGTGGTTTTGATCTGCATCTCCCTGATGATTAATGATGTAGAGCATTTTCTCATGTGCTTTTTTGCCATTCGGATTTCTTCTTTGAGAAAGTTTCTGTTCATTTCATTGCCCCATTTTTGGATGGGGTTGGATGTTTTCTTCTTGTGGAGTTTAACCAGTATTTTGTATATCCTGGATATCAACCCCTTGTCAGATGTGTATTCGGTGAATATCCTTTCCCATTCTGTAGACTGTCTTTGTATTTTGGTCACTGTTTCTTTGGAGGTGCAGAAGCTTCTTAGTTTAAGATAGTCCCATTTATCTATCTCTGTTTTCACTTGCTCGGCCAGTGGCGTGGCATCTTTGAAGATACCATTAGCTTCAATGTCATGGAGGGTTTTGCCAACTTTATCTTCAATGTACCTTATGGTTTCTGGTCTGACGTTGAGGTCTTTAATCCATTTTGATCTTACTTTTGTACATGGTGTTAGGCAGAGTTCTGAGCCTATTTTTTTGCATGTAGCCGTCCAGTGATGCCAACACAATTTATTAAAGAGGCTTTCCTTACTCCACTTCACATTACTTGCACCTTTATCAAAGATTAGATGAGCATATGATTGAGGAGAGATGTCAGTGTATTCAACCCTGTTCCATTGGTCTGCAGTTCTGCCTTTGTTCCAGTACCATGCTGTTTTAATTATTACTGCTTTGTAGTACAGTTTGAAGTTCGGGAGGTTGATTCCTCCCATTTTCTTTTCCCCAAGAATTGCTTTAGCTATTCGTGGGGGCTTATTGTTCCATATAAATTTCAAGAGTGTTTGCTCCATTTCTTTGAAGAATGTCATGGGTATCCTTATAGGGATTGCGTTGAATTTATACAATGCTTTCGGTAGTATTGCCATTTTGACAATGTTAAGTCTCCCGACCCATGAGCAGGGGATATCTTTCCATTTCCTCATGTCCTCTTTTATTTCCTGAAGTAGCGTTTTGTAGTTTTCTTTGTACAGGTCCTTTACTTCCTTAGTTAAGCTGATTCCTAGGTACTTGATTTTCTGGGGCACAATTGTGAATGGGATTGTTTTTTTCATGTTGCTTTCTTCTCTCTCACTCTTTGCGTATAGGAAAGCCATGGACTTTTGGGTATTGATTTTATAACCTGCAACTTTACTATACAAGTCTATTGTTTCTAAGAGTTTTTTGGTGGAAGTTATTGGGTTCTCTAAGTAGAGTATCATATCAGCTGCGAATAGTGAGAGCTTGATTTCTTCCTTTCCTACCTGAATGCCCTTAATATCTTTTTCCTGCCGAATCGCTATTGCAAGTACTTCCAGTACTATATTGAACAGCAGTGGAGAGAGTGGGCATCCCTGTCTCGTCCCTGATCTTAGAGGGAAGGCTCTCAGTTTTTCCCCATTGAGGATGATGCTTGCTGTAGGCTTGTGGTAGATGGCTTTAATTATGTTGAGGAAGGTCCCCTCTATACCCATTTTGGCTAGGGTTTTCATCATAAAGGGGTGCTGGATCTTATCAAATGCTTTCTCTGCATCTATTGATATGATCATATGCTTTTTATCTTTTCTTTTGTTGATATGGTGGATTATGTTGATTGATTTCCGAATGTTGAACCATCCTTGCATCCCTGGGATGAATCCTACTTGGTCATGGTGTATGATCTTTTTGATGAGTAGTTGGATTCTATTTGCTAGTAGTTTGTTGAGGATCTTTGCATCTGTGTTCATCAGGGATATCGGCCTGTAATTCTCTTTCTTTGTGGGATCTCTGTCTGCTTTTGGTATCAGTGTGATATTTGCTTCGTAGAAACTGTTTGGAAGTGTTTTTGATATTTCAATTTCGTGGAAAAGCTTAAAGAGTATTGGGAGTAAGTCCTCTTTAAAGATTTGGAAGAATTCACTAGTGAATCCATCCGGACCAGGACTTTTGTGCTTGGGGAGACTTTTTATTACCATTTCAATTTCCTTGATGGTGATAGGTCTGTTCAGGTATTCCAGGTCTTCTTGGTTCAGCCTTGGGAGTCTGTAGGAGTCTAGGAATTTATCCATTTCCTCGAGGTTTTGATGTTCCGTGGCATAAAGCTTCTCAAAGTACTCCCTGAGGATCCTCTGAATTTCTGTGGTTTCTGTTGTAATGACCCCCTTTTCATTTCTGATTCGGTTTATTAGGGTTTTCTCTCTCCCTTTCTTTGTGAGTTTTGCTAGAGGCTTATCGATCTTGTTAATTTTCTCAAAGAACCAGCTCTTGGTTTCATTGATCTTTCGGATTGTTTTTTGGGTTTCCATCTCGTTAATCTCTGCTCTGAGTTTTATTATTTCCTTTCTCCTGTTCGGGTTGTGCTCCTTTTTTTGGTCCTTCTCCAAGCTCTTAAGCTGTGAGGTTAGGTTACTTATGTGTGCTCGCTCCTCCTTCCTGAGGAATGCTTGTAGAGCTATAAACTTTCCTCTTAACACAGCCTTTGCTGTGTCCCATAAGTTTTGGTAACTCGTGTTCTCATTTTCATTCGTTTCTAGGAATCTTTTGATTTCCTCTTTGATTTCCTGTCTAATCCACTCGTTGTTCAATAGTGCACTGTTTAATTTCCAGGTGTTTGATTTAGTTTTCTGTTTTTGTGTGTGATTTACTTCTAATTTCAGCGCATTATGGTCTGAGAAGATTGTTGATACAATCTCTACCTTCTTAATTTTATGGAGGCATGTTTTGTGGCTCAGCATGTGGTCTATCTTGGAGAATGTTCCATGTACGCTTGAGAAGAATGTGTATTCAGCTTTTTGTGGATGAAGTGTCCTGTATATATCTACTAAGTCCCTTTCTTCCATTGTTTCCCTCAAATGAAGTATGTCCTTGCTAAGCTTGAGTCTGGTTGATCTATCAAGAGGTGACAAAGCAGTGTTGAAGTCTCCCACTAGTATTGTGTTGCTATTGATGTCTTTTTCCAAATCTATGAGTAGTTGTTTTAAGTTCTTTGCTGGTCTCTCATTAGGTGCATATACATTTATTATTGTAAGTTCTTCCTGTTGTACAGATCCTTTGATCAATAAGAAATGGCCTTCACTGTCTCTTATGACCTTCCTCACTCTGAAATCGATGTGGTCTGATATAAGGATGGCTACCCCAGCTTTTTTATGGGAGCTGTTTGCCTGTAGGATTGTTTTCCAGCCTTTGACTCTGAGTCTGTGTTTGCTTTGACTATTGAGATGCGTTTCTTGCAGGCAGCAGAATGTTGGGTTCAATTTTCTAATCCATCCTGCCACTCTATGTCTTTTAATTGGTGCGTTTAGCCCATTGACATTGAGAGAGATTATTGTTATGGGATTTTGTCCCATTGTTCTGTTAAAATTTGGTGTATTTGAGGGACCTTTCTTGCCTTAAAGTAGCCCATTTAGTTGTTCTTGTAACCATGGTTTTGAGTCTATGAAGTTCCTGAGCTGTTGTTTGTCTGTGAAACTGTGTGTTGTTCCTTCTATTATGAATGAGAGTCTTGCTGGGAAAAGTATTTTGGGGGAGGCATTTATTTCATTGAGTTTTTTTACTATGTCCCACCACTGTTTTCGGGCCATGAGGGTTTCATCAGAAAAATCAGCTGTGAATTTTAAGGATGCTCCTTTGTAAGAGATTTCTTTCTTCGATCTTGCTGCTTTCAGAATTTTGTCTCTGTCTAAGGTTTTGGTCATTTTGATCAGAATGTGTCTTGGGGTATTTTTATTCGGATTTCTTCTAGCTGGTACCCTTCGGGCCTCCTGAATGTGGTCACAAGTTTTCTTCAGCTCTGGAAATGTTGTAGCAATGATGTCTTTGACAGTTTCTTCTTCATTGAGGTTTTCTTCCTGTCCCTCTGGGACTCCAATAATTCTTATGTTACCCCTCTTGGCTTCATCACGATCTTCTCTTGCCATCTGTTCCCGAATTGTGAGTCTCTTTTCCATTTTCTGCTCTTTTCGGGAGAGTCTCTGAACTTCATCTTCGAGCTCACTGATTCTGTTCTCAGCCGCTGTTACTCTGCTGCTGAGGCCTTCCACTGAGCTTTTCAATTCGCCTACGAGATTTTTCAGGTCTGACATTTCTGATTGCATTTTCCTCATTTCTGCCTTTAGATCCTCTTGTCTTCTATTGGCATTGCTTTCCATTGTTTCTTTTAATTCCCTAAGCATCCTAAGTAGCTCCCTTCTGAATTCCTTGTCAGAGAGGTTGTCTAACACTACAGTACTGTTGGTGTCATCTGGGCTAGACTCTTCAATATGAATGTTTGGTGGGCTTTTGCGTTGCTTTACCATTGTGAGAGGTGTGGTTTAGTCCTTCACGTTCAGTGTTACTATTCTGCTTGATATACAGTGTGAGTTAAGATAGGCTTATGAGTTATTGGCAACTGTATTTCTAGTGGCTGAGCTAAAATAGAGAAGTTTCCATCTAAGAAGTTAGCTTATGGTTCCTACGGCATATGTAGTGGGAAAATATTTCGCGGCCGCGTTAGCGGCCGCGGCTCTGGAAAGAGTCCCTGGCACTGGGCGAGGAGTTGGGAATGTCTCCTGTTTGGAATTGGAGCCGTTCAGCTTTGTTGCCCAGAGCTGGGCCTCTGTGCCAGTCCCACGCGGCTCAGGGGTTGAAAACCGGCTGTCTCGGGGCTGTTTCTAGCTGCGCGTGCCCAGAGAGGAACCCAGGCCCTTGGGGGCGGGCTGTACCTGTTGGAATTGGAGCCGTTCAGCTTTGTTGCCCAGAGCTGGGCCTCTGTGCCCGTCCCACGCGGCTCAGGGGTTGAAAACCGGCTGTCTCGGGGCTGTTTCTAGCTGCGCGTGCCCAGAGAGGAACCCAGGCCCTTGGGGGCGGGCTGTACCTGTTGGAATTGGAGCCGTTCAGCTTTGTTGCCCAGAGCTGGGCCTCTGTGCCCGTCCCACGCGGCTCAGGGGTTGAAAACCGGCTGTCTCGGGGCTGTTTCTAGCTGCGCGTGCCCAGAGAGGAACCCAGGCCCTTGGGGGCGGGCTATACCGGTGTTTATTTTTCTATCTTTCAAATTGATTTCTTTTATAATAATGACCTTTTACAGAAAATTATGTAGTCAAAAGTCTTATGAATAATAATTATTTACTTGTACCAAGTAAGAACACTGTGGCTTTTACCTTCATATTCTTCATTTGTCACAGAATATAAAAGTAATGGGCTGGAGCGATAGCACAGCGGGTAGGGCGTTCGCCTTACAATGCGGCCAACATGGCCGACCCGAGTTCGATTCCTCCGCCCCTCTCGGAGAGCCCGGCAAGCTACCGAGAGTATTTGATATGCCAAACACAGTAACAACAAAGTCTCCAATGGAGACATTACTGGGCCCGCTCGAGCAAATCGACGATCAACGGGAGGGCCTTTACCTTTACCTTTATAAAAGTAATGGTAGACTGAGGGAATAGTACAGCAGTTCAGTTATGGCACTACGTGACTGCCCATTGCATATCCTAAGCACCCTGTGTGACACTGGTGGCTTCCAGAACTGCCAGGGTGTCCCTGGTCGTCCTCAGGAGCACAGAGCCAAACAGCATGTATACTCATTGAATTTCACAGCCCTACTGACCAATTCTGGGAGTAATCCCTGGACCCTCTGAGCTCATATGGAAAATGCCCACCCCAGACCAAAAGGCAGTAGTGATTTTCTTGATGTGTAAAATGTGAATGAGTTACTGACAATTTAAATTTATTGGTATTGACATTAAGGTTTCTATCTAGTGACTGTGGTTTAGACATGAGATAAAGATTTACTTTATCTCATGTCTTTACTTAACAAAACTGTATTTGAAAATATGATTAATAATAATTGAAAAGTTTTTACAGAGACCAGGCTCATAAAGTTTCTATTTTTCAGAGCAGATGCTACATATATGTTCTGGGTGGGGAGGAGTGGGATGCACACCCACCTGAGCTCAAAGGTTACTCGTGGTCTTGATTGGGGAACTATATGTGGTCCCAACGGTGGGACTGGTCAGCTCCGTACAGGGCACCTGTCCTACCTTGTACTACTTCTCAATCCTATAGAAAGATAATCTTAATAAGCATCTAGGGCTGACTTTTATATTTGATTAACATTTTATCACAAATATGCACATTTCACAGAACTTATTAAAAGACTATTCATAGTCATATCCCCATTTGATATGTGTAATTCCCTTTCAGTTTCTTTATAGGATACTGTCTCTGTCTCTATCTTTATATGTCTCTCCTGTCATATTTCCTAAATCATGTAACAAAAAACATGCTATTTAGAAACATAGCTCTCTAGTGTATATCTCTATTAAATTAGGACTTACTCTCACACTCCTCCGATATGTTACTTCCATAATTGAAATAATATAAATATAATAATCTATGATTTTTATATAACAGAAATATAAATGATCATCTTAATTTTCAGGACTGTACATGCTAAGTATAATATGCTAGTATCATTTTAGATATAGATCATTTCTAGTTGTCTATTTTTAGAAATACTATAATAAACATCTTGGTGTATTTGGTTTTTTCTTCTTTTAGAATACTACTTAAAGTGAATTCCCAGAGGAAAAGGATTGGGTTACATTATACAAAAATTTTCAAATTACATTCCAAAAGACGTGTACTTTATCTTCTTCCTTAAACAATCCATTGACTTTTAGGAACAAACTGCTTTGTTTTGTCATAGAAAAGGATAAGCAAATTGTTTTTCAAATGTTATTTCTTTATAGTACTTCAAAATACAGTGTCTTATCTAAATGACATTTTCTCAGTCAATAGAGTGTACCCCAACTTTTTAAAACTAGAAACCTCAGTTTTACTGAACTATTGCCTAACTGGTGTTATTACACGCTTACCTCTAAGCCAGATGTCAGGAATTCAATCTTAAGTAAAATGGACTTGCTTCTGACTTTTAAAAGGCTTTTATCTCTTGGGAGATATAACAAACATTAATTCCTTATGATGAGAACAATGACAAGAGCAGTAGAGGACCTGGTGAAGACCACTTAGAATTAGGATATGGACCCCAAAATTCTGGGTTTAGTGAAGACTTCCTAGGAGCACATGGATAATAGTTATTGACAATCACTGTGTGCAAGTCAGTGTGCCAACCACTTTTAAAGGAGTTGGTGTTTACACAATTCTATCATATGAACATTTGGGCTGTGAATTGGAGTTTAAACAATTCTTAGGTTCACGCAGTAAGAAACGATAGTGTTTCAACTCAAACACAGACTGAGTGCAATATGTGAGCACCTGCTGTTGAAAATACTTGAAAGAAGAATAAATTGTGGTCCAAAAAGAAGAAGAGGTTAGAGCAGGGAGGAAAGAGAAGCATGTTCTAGGCAAGGAAAAAACAAGTGGCAAGCTCTGGAAACCAGATAAAATATGCTGACACATTCTAGAAATTTCAGTTAAGAGTTCATTCTGAAAATAAAGGAGGAAATAACAAGTTCATGTGTAAATGAGTGTAGTCAAGCGGCCTATGAAGGACCTTCAAGTTAAATGAGTGAATTTGAACCTTATTTTGAGAGACGTGTGAGACCATAGTTTTTACGGACACTGATATGGAGCTGTTAGCATTTTATATTGCTTCACATGTTTTCTGTAAGTATATTGGAGTGGCAGAAGGACAAATAGGAAGATATAAACAGGACTAGTGACCTGGGTGGGTGCTAGATAATGATAGCCAGAATAGGGGAATGGTAGAGAAGAGGACAGCAGGAGGATATAGTGGATCCTTAGAAGTTTGGTGGGGAAGATTAATAGTTTACTTTTGAACATATTAGCAATGGAATACAAGGCTCTGAACAAAACCCTACGAATGTCAGTTATATGCGACAAGAATCCTGCAAAGTGACTGATATGGACCTTATGATTCATAGGGGGAAAGCCAGAAAAATTGCATTGTTGCCGAGAAGGAAGAAAAATCAATAGAAAAACGAAAAGGTTAAGTTAGGGCCAGATGTTGGTTAGAGATGTGAGATGTTGGATGAAAAGTTGCATTTGTAATTTTTGGTGAGAGTTTGCTTTATTGAGAGTTGAAGTAGAAATCAGACTGAGATATATGAATGAAAAAATAAATGTTGCCATCCATTATGGTGAAGAATTTGGCTGTGATAGGTATTTATAGAATATGTTGAAACGCACATGGTGACAGAGAAATTGTTTTGCTTTAAATTCTGAGAAATGCTTAAAATTGATAAATAGAATTGTGAATTATCTTGATTGATATATTGGGTTAAAATTGTGGATTAAAGAGATGTTAGTGTATGCAAGAAGATTCTTGGTAAGGACTTGTGACATGGGAAGAAGGTAATGGCCCAGAACTCAGAAGGTTGCAGTTAGTGTAGGAGGAGGAGAAAAGAGGGAGAGAAAGAAAAAGGAAAAAAGGACAGAATGCAGGGGATATGAGAACAAATAATCATGGTTCATCTTGGGGAAAGTGAAGAAGATATGGCTGAAGCTAAGTATCTAGGGCTTGAGCAGTAGTAAAACTGGTAGGGTGCTTGCCTTACCTGAGGATGACCCACATTTGATCCCCTGCATGACGTATCAATTTCCTGAAACTCTCAGGAGTAATGCCTGAGCTCAGAGCCAGAAACAGGCCTGGATGCCCCCCCAGTGCTTAGTATTTATGTTATATATATTGAGGATGTGACTGTTTGAAGCCTTCTTTCTGAGAAGGGAATAAATTAGGTCCACTGCTTAGAATGCAGGAAAGGTGATGAGAACAGGGGTATCCAGGTGCTCTAGAACAGTGGTTTTGGTTTTGGCACAGGTTAAAATCACGGAACTTTTTACTCCATACACAAAGACCAAAAGCAGGCTATTCAAGGGGTATTCACTAAGAGATGCATTCAAGCGTTAGCATTTTTCAAGCTCTCCAGTTGATTTCACTCTATACACATGACTAAGAGCTATCAAGAATTTTATATATATTTAAATAAGAAAATAGTAAATAGTAACTGTCTTACTTGGTGATCAGAAAGAGTTACCCAATGCTTATCTTTCATTTCTATAATGGGAATAACAGGTTATGCCTCTCAGGTTTACCTTGAGGAAAAGATGAGCAAACAAACAAAGCAATTAGCATTGACCATAGAACATGATAAATTCTCAATAAATACTGGTTTAGGTCTTTATATGAAATTGAAAGTAATCTTAGCAGTGTCTTTTATTTCTAATATTTGACTGTCCAGGTACTCAGAACACTAGACTGACTATATTAAGTTCATTAACAGATGTTTTTAGTGTTCCTATTCCCTTTAGCTGTGGCAGAATAATTTGAGTAGTGTGCATAGGTATACGACTTGTTGTGATGTTTGGATTTATTTTTAATATGCAGACAACTATAAGTATATATGTCCTTTTAGAAAGAAAGATTATATGTTATGTATATAATTTGGTGAAGTGCAGAGCATGTAAGATTCTTACTGAAGAGATAAGGAACAAGAATAGATGTGAATCATCCAATTGTATCATTTGTAATTGTAGAACATAAATTTTAGCATGCAAGTTGATCCGTGTGTGCATAATACAGAAATAAATGCAGAGTTGCACACATATGGATGTAAATGCACACATAGATTTCATCCTGAAAATGTATAATTGTGTTGTTTGAAAATAACCTCCAAAAATGTTACATCCTATAGTCTATATTAATATAAACATGTAGCATTTTTATTTGGCAGATTTGGGTGCCATAACCCATGGCCACAGCCAAATATTAGACAGAGCTTATCCCTGTCTCTGTGCTCAGTGTTCATTCCTGGCATTTTTCAAGGGAGCCTTTGTGGTACTGGGTATGGTATCTGGGTCAGCCATGTGCAAGGCAAGTGTCTTTCCCACTATGCAGCTTCTTCAGCCCACACATAACATTTTGAGCTTCACATTGCAAAATTGTTTTCTGTTTCCTTTCCACACTTGGCAAACTAGGATTTGCAGTACTTATTTCATGAAGTACAATTAACTGGATAAATAGGTTCTATAAAATGATATATGTAATTTTTTTCTTCAAAATAGATCTAATTTTTTTACTCCACTAGAAAATATGTTGGAAATATTAACTTCTACCTAGATAACTTTCTGTGGCCCTAGTCATATCCTTGGGTGTGTTATTTTAAATACTCTTGCTCCTTAGTCTAGCAGAATCAGTATCAGCTCATGCTTGTTAGGAATGCAGATTTTCAGGTTTTACCACAGAACACCTGGATTTGAATTACAATATAATAAAGACCCTATGGGTGATTTGTATTCATAGTAAAGTTTGAGCTCAAATGCCAGGAGAGAAATCTACTGTGATCAGGTATCCTTTTTATAATAAACTTCAAAGGATGGAGGATACTATATGTTTCTTTAGAAGTCTCTGCCTGATTGTGATGGCTTAAACAGAAACTCTGCATAGTGAAATAGCAGGAAAGAATGAAAATGGTTAAATTTGTCCGGCTTATTGAAAAAGAGTATACCTTATCCCCTTGTATATGACACCCCTCATTATTCTAAAACTAGTTTCATCTTTATTATGTTTACTGTATGGGATCACCTTCCACTTCTGGATAGGTAAATAAATAAAAATCACTTGCTATGGGATAAACGAGGATTGGCTATAAAAATCACAGGATTGGGTATAACTAAGAATTGAAGGATAATTTAGTCTCTCTGCCAGCCTCTGTGGACTCTGTGGGAATCTTCACAAACATAACCTCTCTCCCTTCCTTGACATAAAACCATAGTTGGCCATGTATCTTTCCACTTCAGACAGATGCGAACCATAACAGTATTTAAGGAAAAAGAAGCTGGAAAAATGATATTATTAAATCTATGAACATATACTCAGCTAAAATTAATATGACTTATTATTGACCTCAAAAATAAAAAATCCTATTATTTTACCAAAAAGGGACTTATTCGGAAACAATAAAGAAAAAAATGTAAGATGAAATTTTCTTTTCTGTGACAAGGCATATGTGTACTTCCCCAAAACAAAAGCCAGAATGATTTATATAGCTATAGGATGGGTAGCAAGGAGAAATCTCCTTTTGTCTGTTAGCCAGGAGACACATCCCACATTAGGTACAATGCGTTTGTATGTTATTTTGTTCTGTGGTTGGTGATCATACTTGTGTGTGAATTCTTCTAGCCACCTGCTTTAATTTAAATAGTATTTGGAAAATAGCACTATTTAGTTTTACATTATTAATATAATACTGTTGAAAGATACAAATGAAACCTTTCTAGGACCTTAAATATTTATATTAGTGGGGCCAGAGAGATAGTACAGTGGGTAGAGCACTTGTCCTGCATACACCTGACCCAGGATTTGATCCGTCATCACAAATAGTACTCCAAGCTGCATCAGAAATGATTCTGAACAGAGATCTGATATGCCATATGTTCTTTCTCTACAATTTTTATCTGCATAGAACTCCACTGTCTTTTTCTTGTCACTGATAAATTTTATGTGAAGCAGAGCCTTTGAGAGAACTTAACCTACAGAAAATTTGTTAGAATGGTTCTTGGGGTCAGATTGAAGGGGGAAAAACAGGATTGGGTATAACTGAGAATTGAAAGATGATTTAGTCTCTCTGCCAGCCTCTGTGGACTCTGTGGGAATCTCCAGGATGAAACAGTTCCAAGCTGAAGTAGGTGATAGAACTCTAAAGTTCTATTGCCCCTGAAAGATGGAAGGAAACTAAGGGGTATACTATTTAGATTCCCCTTCAAGAATAAAGACTCAGTTTCCTAACTGGAGGGAATAGTGAAGTGAGCTAATGTTGGTGACTGTCTCAGCAGCTCGCAACCACAGCGTCTGAGATCCTACCTCCTTCCAAGGGCAGAAACTGGAAATTCTTCATCAGTGTTTTATTTCTGTAATGAGTTTTATAAGGATAGCAGGGAAATCCAGGATAAAAAAGGGACAGAGATTAAATATTAATATACTTAAGAATATGATATTTTCCTTTCACTCTGAAAATTTGTAGCATGGCAAAGTCTACAGAGTAAAAAATATGCAGTCTAATGAGCAAACTAGAAATATAATTAATAGGATGGCAGAGTGAATAATTCATAGTTGTCAGGTTAGAGGTTAGAGAGGTAAATTATTAGGTATTTTAGTAACTAAATAACTGAATAAGGCTTGTTTTAAAGCATTAAAACTGAAGAGGAAAGAACAGAACTTAAAAATAATTAAGTACAGTTGTATGTCTTTTTAGTTATTAATTATATTTAATAATAAGTTATTGAGTAATTTTGATAGTTTAAAACCACAGTAATTATGTTTAAGATATAAATACTAAGGATTTTGTATGATACTGCTCCTAAAATGATTTTATGAATACCCGTGTCAGTTATGTGATAAGAAGATACAATATGTTTTAATAAGAGTCTAATTAAAACATCATCATCAAGACTTTTAGTGCAGTAAAGAATTTTGTACTCTGAAATGAGATGAAAAAATATTTACTTGTACATTGTTTAGAGTTTTTTCTTCCCTTTTTCTACTCTCACTGCGGATATAAGAAATTTGTCCCAATTTTAAACGCTGTAATTAATGTTCCAAATAAATTATTGTGAGATGGATAAGACTATTTACATAAACAACTATACTGTTGAAAAAGAAACCATAGATTAGAGGAGATACAGCTTAAACATTTTGGCTGTCACTGCAATAACAGCGACATCTTGGGCTAATCACTTAATTTTTTAAGGCCAATGAGTTATTCAAAGGCAAGTAAATTGCATTCAGATTGCAGACAAGGAAACCTGCAAATTGGTGTTTGAGTGATTTGTTTAATTTCACATGTCAGTGGGTAGTAGTTGAACCAGGTCTAATTGAGGTTCATTTAATTTTGATTTTAATAGAAACCAGCATCTTCATTGTCAAAAATAAAATCAATCTATGTAAAATCAACTTAAGTACTTTTAAAAATAGTTTTACCTGGCCCCTGCCATACATTCACCCTTTATTTCTGTGTAGTACAGTATGTGTTTTACCAGAAAAGCATTTATTAGGTATGAAAAAGGTAAGAAGTTTGTATTTTTTAGTATAAGATCAAAGGATTTAAATTGGTTTGACTTCTACCAGTTCAGTATGACCTTAATTTTAATTTAAAATTAGAAGCACATAGGAAAATTGTTTACCATCCATTCCATAGCCTGAAGCCTTTTTCAGTTGATTGGATATTAGAATATTAATTTATTTTCTTGACCTGGTATAGACCCCTTGATTCTATTTATATCCTAACTTTTGATTATATATATATATATCTTTCTCAAGGGTAGACAAAAATATTTTTCAAACAAAGGAACAAGAACCTTCAACCTTACTACTAGGTTTAAAACATATCCTTTAAAATTTGTAATAATTAAAGCAAACCAATACTTATTATCATTAGACATTGATATAAAATCAGTGTCTCAAAAGGAGAATTTTTAAGTCTCACATAAATTTGTATTTTCCTAAGAATAGAGTGTGAATGAATGAATTTCTAATATTTATTATTAGACAATATAAAATCAGTGCCTCAATAAAGGGGTATGTTAAGTCTCACATTAATTAATATTTTCCTAAGGATAGAATGTGACCGATTGGATTTGTTTTTGGAATGTCCTGAAGAAACTATCCATTGACTTATGGATTGGAACTCAAACAAAAGAACTTGCTTAAGATGATGTGTAATTTCAGTATATGTCAGGTTTTTTGTTGTTAGTATAATAGGCTTTGATGGTTTTTTGAATTGACTGCTTTAAGTCAATTTAAAAAGCACATACCAAATAAGTAATAAAATTGATTCCACCTATAAACCTCATAAAGTCATTGTGGAATCTTAGGCAAGTTTTAAAATTTTTCCCAAACTTCAATATTTTTCCAATTTTAAAATGGAAATATTAATAGTGTTCCTCTACAATTCAATATCGTAGCTTCATTCAAATAAGATCTTTTCAATTAATGTGAATCTATTTGCAATGCTGACAAGTTCTATGTAAATAAAGTTGCAATGTCTTTTAGATCCCTTAAACCATGCTGTCCCTTGGTATACAGACAGAAATACATAATATACTTGATGACATAAGCAAACACCAGCAATTCTGTCAGATGTTTTGTGAACCTAAAGGGTTTTTTTTTGTTTTTTGTTTTTTAAAGAAAGAAACATTTCATGCTTTAGTTTCATCAAGGCCTTCAGTAACTTGAAACACTCAATTTTTTCCCATAGACAAATCCCCACCAGTTTCCTTTTCTTTTCCTGACGTAGACCTCATTGTTCATAGTAGCAGTCATAACCTTATCAGTATCCCCAACTCCAGTTTTTTGTTGGCTTCACTTTGGCATCAGAAGCTACTTTGGAGCAAGCTACCTCTCTACTTCCATATGACTATAACCATTTTTGAATGTGATTGAATACTCTTACCCATTCTTGAAAACAGTCCTTGTATAAGCTCTGCTTTCTAATAGGCTTACAACACAGCCTAGAAAACTTAATCATTCTCTTGTGAGCTTGTTTGTGTTTTCAAAAATCCAGCAGTGCTCTGTCTCTCCCGCTGCCCACGTTCGGTAGTCTCCAGCTGTTTCCCCCACCCTGGGGAGGTCAATGGTGATGGGCAGGCGAAGGAATGAACAAGGGCCACGCTGGTCAGTATCAATTGTAGTTTATTCCAGTCTTCACTCTCACCTATGACTCTACCCTCTGGAGCCCGAGCTCCCAAGCCCGAGCCCGCGCCTCAGCCCACGCCTCAGCCCACGCCTCAGTCTCTGCTCTCTCAACCCCAAGCCCCCTCCAAGCTTACAGTCTTAGTTTATATAGCAATCACGTAGGGTGGTGACACAAAGGTGGGTTGAACATTAACAAATCAGCAAAGAGAGGTAAGACCACTCCTCGAGGAGATTAACTCAAGGATTCCAGATTACTAGGAGATCTGCTCAAGGGATCCCAACAAGGGTGTGTTCTTTCCTCAGATAGTAATCTACTTAAATAGTTGTAGTAAGTCTACTTCCAATATTTCTAGCAATGTCATTCTGTATGAACACAGTAAGAGATATAAACTAACAGTTTGGTTCTTCCTGAGGACATCTCACTATATATTCTGCAGTCCTCAGGCCAGGTTAGTCTTCCTAGCCCCAGCAGGGTACTAGTCTCGTTGTCACTTACTTTTGGATCATGATAACATTTGTCCATGATCATGCCCTTAACTTATAGTTGAGTATCCTGGCGCTTTGGCCTGGCCCATTTCAATGCCAGGGTAGCTCACAACTTGCCCTGGGTCCTTTCAGTTCCTTGTTGGGACCCTGATTTTGGGGTGGTAGGAACTAAGGGCAACTGAGTCAAGAAAGCAGATGCCCAGGACTAAATATATTCGGAGTTAATCAACTCCCAAGTTACAAAGCATAATATTAACTGTTTTCCTGTGTCCATGCAAAAAGGACATTGCTTTAAGGTAAACTATGCAAAGACATAATTTACAATACAAGTTCAATGTCCTTAGAAAGATCTGATCTTACAAGATAACAGAATCTGATTAGGGAGAAAAGGTGACTAACTGCCTGTGGAGGAGAGCACAGAGAAGGGTTTACAGATAAACAGAGGAATGGGAGTGACTCGGGAGCACTGTGATGGGTATAACCCAATAAACCTAAGCTCCCTGTGGCAATGTTATCCTACAGCTTGCTCACAAGCAATGGCTATATGAGATTTTATTTAACTTCCTTAAGATCAGCTTTACTCCCTGAGTATTTTTTTTTATTGACAACAGCTGACTTTATCATCACTGGGGATTAATAATCATCAGCTCTTTGCTTTGGCTGAAACTTTCTGTATCCATATTTTATCTCTATCATTCTCTGTTCCACTTATTCTTTTTTCACTAATTTTTGTTTAACATTGAGTCACCATGAGATAAAGAGTTACAAGGCTGATTAAGGTCACTTTCAGTTATACAGAGTTCCAACATCTGTCCCTTCACCTGTGTACAGTTCCCACCACCAATGTCCCCAATTTCCCTCTACAGCCATACCACCCTGAATGGACCCAATTTTGTCCCATTTATTCTTGAGGCCACAACTTGAAGGAAATGTTGATTCCTTCTGTATCCTTCTAAGTCACTGTGTTTCTATATTGACAGTCATAATTGATTGCTGCCTACTTTCTCAGTAAAGAATGAATGGCTTTCTTCTCAGTTGTTTTTCTTAATGTTTATCACTATATGTGACTCATACTTCACAATTAACTCATAGTTAAGCCTTCAATAAATACTTATTGAATAAAAAAGATTCATTTTTTTCTTTTCTTCAAAATATTATTTTTCTTACTACTTTTTTTTCTTACTGGGCTGGAGCGATAGCACAGTGGGTTGGGCGTTTGCCTTGCACGCAGCCAACATGACCGACTTGAGTTCGATTCCTCCGCCCCTCTCGGAGAGCCTGGCAAGCTACTGAGAGTATCTTGCCCACACAACAAAGCCTGGCAAGCTACCCGTGATGTATTCGATATGCCAAACACAGTAACAACAAAGTCTCACAATGGAGACGTTACTGGGCCCCCTCGAGAAAATCGTTGAACAACAGGAGGACAGTGACAGTGACAGTGACTTTTTCTTCGAGTAACTTTTCCTTTGCCTCACTATATGGTTGTAATGTATCTGACTTTTTTTTTCATAGTAGGACTGTTTAGTCAACAGAGTTTTTGCACTAAAGAATATGGGAACATAAAGAGGATAACTGTGGAATGGTAACTTACATATAAAGTCTGTTTTTGTGTCGATATCCCAGTGTTAATCACCTTTCACATAATTATTTCTAGTTAAAACTATAAAGCAATGCAAAAATGTGCTAGTTTGGAGCCAGAGAGACAGTACTGCTGGTTGGATGCTTGCCTTTCAAAAGGCTGACTCAGGTTTGATTCCCAGCAACACATATTGTTCCTGGAGCCTCTCCAGAAGTAAGCCTTGAATTCAAAGTCAGGAGTAAGTCTTAAGCACCACTGGGTGTGGCTTAAAACAACACAAAAATTGAATGTGCTAGTTCTCTCTTACTTTCAGTATGTGAAATATATGTGTTCGAATACAGACTTCTCCCTCTGCTTAGATCTAATATTAAAATTGTGTTTCTTTTTTTTTTTTTACAGGGGTCAAAGTAAGTAACATGGGCAACCCTAATGCTCATTTTTGATGTATTGTAAATAAAAATAAATGCTATGTTCTAAAACGCTATGATTTTTTAAAAAGTACACAAAAATACAAGTATATGCAAGTATATGTATGGTGGAAAAGGATGTTGAGAGTTAATAAGCTGCTATTAATGACAAATTCTATATATGGATAAAAAAGATTATTTGACAAGCAATTAAAAGGTGACAATAATTTCAAATCATTCAATGGAATCTCTGAATATTTTTTATATTAGAAATATTATTTGGTAAATGATAAACTTATTTTCTGCATTGGGGATGCTTGTTAATTACAATTGTATTTAAACTTCAGGTGACAAATAATGAGATATTTTGTATTTTAGATTATATTTAAACTTCAGGTGATAGATAATGAGAACTGTTGCCTACATTTATCTTGATTAAAATGAATATTTGTTTCACTCAGCCTGAGCAATCACAGGGAACACAGGAATATTCTCATGTACTCTAGGGGAAGTTAGTTCATGCTGGTTCGAAGCGACTGTCTTCATTCATTCTTCCATCAAAGCTTCATCCTGCTTGTGATTCACAAGATAACAGTTAGTTTCTTATTTTACTTATTAGACTTTTTCACAGTTTAAAGAGTCAATTCTATTTTTTAATATTATTAGAAATAATACTGTTAAAATAATTTGAGATTGTTGCTTTGACAGAAAGATTTCTTCAGTGTTTGAAGGAGGGAGAAAATTTGTAAGCCTATAAAATACATAAATAATTTAATGTACTAGTATAAATTTATGATTCAATAATGTAAAAGCCAATTTGAAGAAATTAAAAATATGTTTATGTAGAATGAGTAATGTTTCTATTTAAGGAAAGAAGTCTACAACACATTTGTTCAGTGTAAAATATTGGTAAAGTAGGAATCAAATGTGTTATCTTTATATTTTGGAGACTTTTTAACTTCACAGAATAATCTGCATTTGCCAAAGATTTTTCCCAGCAGTTTTTAAAGTGATGCCTTTGCATGTTATTTAACAGCATCACATTGAAGTCTACTGCATATCATGTGTTTTGCATGTTCTGTATTAGGCTAAAATGTTTTGACTACTATTTTTCTTTTAATTTGAAAATGTCAATATTTGTATCTAAAATCAGAAACAGAATGATAGCCTGGCAAACCATTATTAATAACATTGACTTCTTCATGGTTTATTTCTGAAAATTGGTATCCCAGGCATTGGTTTTCTTGATGAAATATACTACTAGATCTAAATTTATTCTATTATGTACGATTTATTAATACTCAACTGTAAGCATTTAACCAAGTCTGTACAAACATCATGCTCTGTGCTGCTTATGAAACTTTCATCACGGCCTCTTTTGTAGCCATAACGAAGGAAGTTTTGGCTGAGCAGAATTAAGTGTATGCCTATGGACTGCGATGATTATAAAAACAGATCAATTTGTGGGTCAACCATACTCCACTGTTGAGAATGGAACAGCTGTGACTAACACAATAAAAAGTCAAATTGCAATCACATTTAGGATCAGTGTTGAAAACCTGTTCAAACATTGATTATTGGGGAAAAGTGTCCAATCAAATGACCGGATTTTTCAAAGTCAACCATATGTACAGTCTACAGTCTTTTAAAATGTCAGTACCAAGCTAGAAAAGGCAGTGTAGCTTCTGATGCTCAACCCATGAATACAGGGAAGTACCTACTCATCTCTAAGTTATGCTACATGGTCTCTTGGAAGCCTTTCTGGTCGTCTTCTTTAAATTTTGTCTCTACCAGTTGAAAGCTCTATCATAGTTCCCATGGTACTCTTATCCATCTCCTCATATGCATTGTGATTTAACACAGTTCAAATTCATGTCCATTTCTACCCTTCCTTGTTGTGTGTTTTTAGAGAAAGTGTTGTTTGGGGCAATACCTGGTGGTACACCAGACTTACTTCTGGCTCGGCACTCAGGAACTACTTCTGACAGTGCCTGGGGGACCATATGGGATATTAGGAATTAGAAAATGGATAGCATTTTCATGCTGTCTTTAGACTGACATTTGGCAAAAGTAAAGGAGCCTCAGAAAAGAGGTACCGAACAGGAAATGCATACTAATTTTTGTCGAATAGACTTATTTTGTAGTTATATTTTGCATCAGCAAACAGGAAAATGGAATACCATTGTTTTACAGGCATCAATATGATGTTTAAGTAATACTGTGCTAATATTTATAAATGGAACAGTTTCATTGATTAGAAGAAACAACTCAACATGTATACTCATCTGTTTTTCCTTATCTTCCTACTGAAATTAACAACAACAATGTTGGAAAGTCAAAATTGCTTTGACTTTTGGGCCACAGAGATAACTCAATGGGTTGACTTCATACCTTGAATGTAGAGGGCCCAGGTTTATCTGGGGACCCAAACTGTCCTGAGAGCTCTTCTAGAAGCAAGCTCTTTCTGTAAAGCTTGTTGGTTGCTATGTCCCATCCAGGTGAGGTAGTCCATAACCTTATTTGACCTTTGCTCACCTGAAATGAGGGTAGTGAAAGTGAGGAAGTGACTTTTAAATTTTGGTTGATTTGAATGATCTAAACTATCACATGAAATTTATGATTACATAATATAGGGAATTTTAATTGCTAGATAAGGTCATATTTAGTTTTATGTGATAATCTATCATAGATAGTCCCTATGTTAAATTATAGGGAATACAGAAACAAGCTTGCATTTATCCCCTTAAAATTTTCTGTTTTTTAAATGTTATCATTACTTCTCTGAAAAAAATAAGAACTTGTAAGTATTCAGTTTTTCCAGTTGTGTGATAACCCCCAACATAGAAGAAGTAATTACTTGATACATTACATTATTCTTTAAGTCCACCTAGTTATCAGAAGAAAAAAACATAGAGAAATGTTTGGAAATTAAACTTGGCCTTCAATTCATATAATTTGTAAGAAGTGATTTATTATTTTATATATTGTGTTTTCTTAGCTAAAGTTTTCTAGAGTTTTCTTAGCTAAAGAATTACTTTGCCTCAAAACTGAATTGGGAAAAGAGAAAACATAAATTTCTTCTTTAACAGCCTGATAAAATTTAGTTTATTTTTCATGTTAACACAATATATAAAATAATAAATCACTTCTTACAAATTATATGAATGGCATCAGCACAAAACCAGCACTTATTAAAACATTTAATTGGCTAATTCAGGATCAACTTCCAGGAATGAAGTATTCTGGAAATCTAAACAGCATATAAAAGAGCAGACAATGCACAGATTTTCACTTTGATTTTTCTGTCAGATTTTTGTAGTATAATGCCCCATCATATTTTACTGTCTGCTTCAATTGTTGGAATCAAGTGTATTGTAGTCGTAACATTTAAACTCATTCCACTTATGAGAACTTATGCTGGTTTTGGTAGTTACGATCACTCTTTCTCACTCCCTTTCTTTCTCCCAGGGAAAACAGAGTGAATTTTTTAATGGTGAGATTGAAAGGAAAAACAAGGCCAGATGTTTAGTTATTCAGCCCAGGCTAAGCAATTACCCAGATCTCCCCTGAGGGCTTCAGGTGTGGTTCTAGCATTATCTGTTTAGAAATGATTAATCTTGGGGCTGGAGCAACACAGGTAGGGTGTTTGCCTTGCATGCAGCTGACTCGGGTTCGATTCCCAGCTTCTGATGTGGTCCCCCAAGCACCAACAGGAGTGATTCCTGAGTGCTGAGCCGGGACTACCCTGTGTATCACCAGATGTGTCCCAAAAAGGAAAAAAAAAAGAAATGATTAGTCCATTTTGGGGTCTCTATCAAGAGACACATTTGCTTATAGAAATAAACTACATTTTACAGTTTCAATTTTCTCAATAGTCAAGGGAAATTGCCACCTTATTTCAGTCAGTGCAGAACAAAGGTAGGGAAGAGAAATGATCATTATTAGAATTTTTAGAAATCATATAGCTCAGCTTATACTGGAGAGTGATGAGAATGACAGTTTGGTAGTGACCATTTGATGTACTGATATAACTTTATCAAAGTACATTTGTGTTCTTCTTTCATCACGCTACCGTACTCCATCTGGACTCCTGTAATTGTCCTCATTAAGAACTGGCCTAGACTTTAAAAAGATTAAGGTATGACTTTACTCTGTATAGTATAGACTTGCACGCTGCTCAATACATGCTTTGACCATATGAGGCTACATTTCCTGACTGTTGGTTCAAAATACAATGGGATTATTTTGGGTAGCCCTCTTGATGCTTAATACAACCATTGTTGTGTACAACTAAAATTATGTTCATAATGTTCGAGAAATTTCAAAAAAATACCTGAATTTAAAAATATACTCATTATTGTAAAATGGCAAAAATAGTGACTTGGTAAAAGTTAAAATCACAAATTAAATTTTATTTTTTATATTCTGAAATTTATTATAGCCAGTGAATATATGCCTGTTTGAGATCAACAATTAAATAAGTGCTTGTCCTTTTGATAGTCATATATCTTTGAAAGGACACTAAAAGCCCCAGACAAGCAAATAAGAAAGATGGATTACCTTCAATATAAAACAGGTAAAAAAGAAATCATCTTTAATTTATCTTTTTTCATCAACCTACCTGTTAAATAATATCTATAATATAAAGATGTTGGTTGATGTTGAATACCAACAATAACAGCCTTATGAAACATAGTTGTGTACTGTATGTAGAAATAAGCTTTTGATAGATGTAATCATTTAAATATACATACCTCAACCAAAGTGAATGCCTTTTGTACTGTAGAAGAGAAACAAAGAAAAACTATCACTACTAAATCATATAGGCATGGATCTTAACATCATCTGAATATTCTCAGTGAATTAGTTTATACACATAAAAAGTCCAAAAAGATGTGCTGTGATCTTTGCTCTACTAAAAGGTTCTAAATCTGAGAATATAATGTATTTTTTACCCGTACCATTTCTGAAAATAACTAATGTTGACCCCTTCTAATTAATATGGATTCATGAGAGGATATTAGAATTAATCTATAATTGCTCTGTTGGTGAGTACTTGGTATATGAATATGAATAAATACAACAAAGCCATTATTGTCCTTATGTAGTTTTTCTGCTCTGTAAATTGAGTGAAAGCATCTGAAGAAAACATTAATTCTAAACAGTGAATAACCTATTTATAAGCAAATTTAGACAACTGTTTTTATGGAGTTTTTACTGGTCAAGCAATGAAAACTTCTACATAACATATGTACATTTTCTACAGAATGGCACAAATTATGTTATGAATAACTTCAGCATTTACTGAATATTTACTAAAAGTAGCTCCAAATATGTGTTAATATCTGATGAAAAAATAAAATATTTTATATAAAAATAAAACCAAAATGTCCTAACAAGAGTATGATGAATTTTAAATTTTATTTTAGATGTTATAAATATGTTATAAATATAAATATCTAAAATTTTATTTTAGATGTTTTAAATATAAATATAAAAAATGTTAAAATATACCAATAATGAGAATATATCATTATTTTATGTGACTGGGCTGGAACAATAGCACAGCGGTAGGGCATTTGCCTTGCACGTGGCCAATCTGGCCAACCCGAGTCGATTCCTCGATTCCTCCACCCCTCTCGTAGAGCCTGGCAAGCTACTGAGTGTATTTCACCTGCACAGCAAAGCCTGGCAAGCTCTCCGTGATGTATTCGATATGCCAAACACAGTAACAGCAAAAATCTCACAATGGAGACGTTACTGGGCCTTCTTGAGCAAATTGATGAACAAATGGGAGGATAGTGCTATAGTGCTTTATGTGACTAGTGCTGACAGGATGTATTTTACTTTGCAAAGGAAACTGAGAGAGCTGTATATAAATATACATGCAGATAAATATATGTTGATATCCTAGTATGTTTCTGTTAAAATTTCTTAAAGTATAAAAAGCATTCCTATTTAATGATAAATACTACTTAGCCAATGCAGGGTTAGTGCATGGGATCTTGTTTGTATGTATGTGTTCAATAAATCTGTAAAAAAAATTGTCAGTAAAGTATGAGTTTAGGATCTTCTTTTTCCTCAAAATAGACATTTTGCTATCCAGGAAAGCCTGACATTTCATTGTGGAGCTCACTTTATTTCTTTGGTTTGAAACTTAGCCAATTGGCTAATAAGTAAAAATGAATATTTACTTTGGAGCTACTTAGGCAGTGTCATCTAATGGGAAAAACAAAGCCAAAAAGAGATTGTTTTAGGGTCAGACAGAGCTGGAAGTAACCTTTGTAAATGGTTTACTGAGTATCCATAGGAAAGTTATTTATATTCCAAAGTCCTCAATTTTCTCTTCAGGAAATTTAGATAACAGTAGTTACTTCAGAGTTGGTGTGAAAAAGAAATGAGAAAACTATAGCAATTATCACAGTAGCTGGCATAAGGAAGGTGTTTAAAACTAAATGTGTATAGTTGTCTACTTTTCTTCTCTAACATTAGTTTTCTGGTATCAAAAGATCTACAGTTTCTGGAGAGATCCAGAAAAAGAGAAATACTACAAATTGGTTCCACTGTTTTTCCTCATGTGTATTCTTTTATTTTTTTAACTTTTATTTATTTTTTTTATTTTAATGAATCACCATGAGATACAGTTACAGATTTACAAACTTTAATGGTTGTGTTTCAGTTAAACAACGTTCGAGTACCTATCCCTCCACCAGTGCCCTTTCTCGACCATTAATGTTCCCAGTATCTCTCTCCCCACCCCCACCCCTTCCTACTCCCTGCCTCTGTGGCAGGCACATTCCCTCTTACTCTCTCTCTCCTTTTGGGTATTATGGTTTATACAAGGTACCAAGTGGCTATCATGTTTGGTCCATAGTCTACCTTTCATTACGCATCTACCATCCCAAGTGATCCCTCCAACTTTTAAGTGTGAATAGAATTAGATTTCATTTGCCTAAAACATCATAAACTATCCTTATATTTACTACATGAGAATGTTTTATAGTTTTTACCTTTGTAAAAATAGGTTATATTTAACATATATTTACTTTTTCTAATATAAATTGTCAGAAATGGCATTGGAGAATTTTGTTTTTTTTTTTGAAAACATTATAACAGAGAGCACTTAAGGGACATTAACAAGGGGATGTTACTTGGAGAAGTTTTCAAGTAGAAGCATACTCAATAATTTTTGAATTTCCAGTAGTAAAAGAGCTGATTAATAAGCTATAAGAGAGTTTACTCTGAGAGGTTCGTAAAATTTAGAATTCATATGCCAGCAGTTATAATCTTGGCATCTAGAATTTTGAGCGACTTCCAGAAAGTCTGATAAACTATTTTTTTGTTGTTGCTAAAAGTTGGCACCTGATATGCTCCATCTGGTGACCCCGAAGTTTAGAGCCATGACTATGACCTAAGTACCACTGACTTGGCTTAAAACAAAACAAACCAAAAAAAGGATTGCCAAATTAAATTGCATACTAATGGTTCTGTACTATGTCTGCTAAATATATTCTGGAGAAGTAATAGTCTCTGGTGTTTACTTTCTTATTGGGAAAATACTGCTACACAGATGAGTCATTGCTTGTACTCCTAGATTGCTAAGAGCAGCATTTTCTTTAATGTGTTGGGATATTGACCAATAATATGCTAGATCAATATGCATTACATGCCCATAATTCTGTTATTTTTGTTGGGTACACTATGTATAGTTTGTTTGGCTTTTGTCTTTTCAAGCACCTGATATCTGGGATACTTCAAAATTAATGTCAGAATTGAATGTCTGATTTTTTTTTCCTTTCTGAACCCCTTCTTCTACATTTTTTCTTTGTTGATGGCCGTTTCATTCTTCTAGTTGCTCAGGGAAGAACACTGATTTCTTTTTGGTTTTCCAAGCTGAGTTCCAAAAAACCATAGAGCTTTTTTTCACTTCTGTATATATAGCCAGTATCCAGCTACTTCCTCTGATACTGCTGTCACCCGAGTCATATGCCACCACTATTTCTGCACCAGAGACCAGTGCCTTACTAGTCTCTTGCTTTTGTCCTTGTGCCCCACAGCCTGTTTTCAGTTAGACTGACAGTGATTCACAGTTATGTTTGATGTGTTCCTCCTTAGAACTTTAAGTAAAACTTAGAACTTTAAGTTCCTCATTCATAGAATTTTTTAAGATAACCCCCTTTAAGTTTCACAGTGTTTGCCACTGTGGAAAAGTAATCACTGCAGTAAGCCTACCAGAAATAAAACATGGTGGTGTGACAATCCAGTATATATTTTGATATCCAGTTTTATTGCATATAAACATTTTTCCATGTGGCTAGATTGGGTCCTTTCCTGTATAAATAAGACAATTTACCTGCTCTAAGCAATTGAATATGTATTGACTTCTCATTTGAACATACTGAGTTATATACTTATGAACTAAATTTCTAAGAAAACAAATTCCATAATCTCTCTGACCTATGTGATAAACTCAAAACTGGTCTGAATTCAAAGTCCATTGTTTTGTATCCACATTTACTTCAGCTACTTGTCACAAACCCTTCTTCCGTCTTTCCCTCTTTATTTGACTCTGATTTACATGTTACTAAATAAAACTTCTACCACTGACAGAACAATTTGAATCATTTATAGGCTTCACATGTCTTTTAACTAAATGGCATAGATTATATTTAAATATCATTTTTTAACTTTATGGTTATTGTTATCTGGCAACATTAAGTTGTCTATGCTTTTCTCTCATAGATGCAATAAACATGGGTCTAGTGAAAAAGTAAGCAGAACAGGATCACTTTTTAGAGTTTCCTTCCTTATTCCACACATATTTCACACATATTTCACTTCCACACTGAAGTACCTATATTCACACATATACAGATGAGGAGAACATCCTGTTTTCATGAGCTTTATTTTAAACACTCCTTCAGTTTGATCTTTATTATAAGGGAGTAAGATACATGAATTCAGCACAATATATATTGGAAAATACCCCACAAGATTCGTTTGTTTTGTAGAAATATATTTAATAAAGGTAAAAACTTTTCAAAAGAATTTATTCTAGCTAGTTATTACCCATATATATTTTTCCGTATTTAATTATTATTTATAGTGGCATTAGCATTTGTGTTTTAGATGTTGCCCATGTTGTTTTAGCAAAAAGTAATGAAAAATCTTAAAATTAAATTTCCTACCATTCCCACATTAATTAAAAGTTATAATGAAATTAAGTATGGAATAATAACTTGAAGAGAACAGCAACGCAATGGTAGAAGCAGGTTGAAGATGCCTACTCTCACTAATGAGTAAATCAACCACGCAGAGAATAAGCAAGTAAAGAGTATTATTTACTGACGAGCTACTCATCTCCCAAATCCAAATACATATTTTTCTCAACTGTACCTTAATATTCTTAAGGTTATGCCACCTGTTGATATAAGACAAGTTTCAATAAGCTTAAAAAGCACAAGCATTAGCACTAGCACTATCCTCCTGTTCATCGATTTGCTTGAGCGGGTCCAGTAACATTGTGAGACTTGTTACTGTGTTTGACATATCGAATATGTCACGGGTAGCTTGCCAGACTTTGCTTTGCAGGTGAGATACTCTCGGTAGCTTGCCAGGCTCTCAGAGAGGGGCGGAGGAATCAAACTCCAGGTCAGCCAGGTCGGCCGCATGCTAGGCAAACGCCCTACTGCTGTGCTATCACTACAGCCCGTGCAGTGAGGGCGATCTGGCTGTGACATCTGTCACCCCATAGATAACCAGGGTTGATTTGGCTAATTTGGCTGGCTAGGAGGGTGTCCCCTTCCTCCCTCACAGCTCCATGTGCATCCCTTCCAAAGGTGCGCGCTCGGTCGAAGAGGATGGCCTTCCCCAAATAGAGAAGACTAGTCTTCCTTTGAGGGTGTACGAGTAGCTGCGCTCCCCTGCTTGAACCACCAAACAAGCTCTCAAGCTTAAAAAGATTAAAATTATATCATGTAATTTTGTGGGGGCCACACCTGGTGGTGCACAGTGCTTACTCCTGGTTCTGCACTCAGGAATCACCCTTGACTCTGTGCTCAGTGATAACTCCTGGCGGGGTGTAGGGGACCTATCAGGTGCCAGGCATCAAATCCAGGTTGGCTGGCGCAAGACAAGCACCTTATTCTCTGTACTATGGCGACAGCCCTCAGGTAAAACTTTTTTTTTTTATGTCAGATAGTATAAAAGTAGAAATTTGACATAATAAGAAATCAGAAAAACTCACATAATTGAAAACATAAGAACATATGAAACAAAAGTATGGGAGTTTATAGCAATGCATTCAGGCAGCAAGGAAAAAAATTAAGTAAATAACCTCAAATGTAAAGACAAAGAAAAATAAGCAGTAAAATAAGTAAAAGGAAGGACCTGATAAGATCAGAGGTTGTCCTTTTTCAAACTTTAATTTATACTGTAAAGCTACAGTAATCAATAAAATATTCTTAAAAGTGAAGAATTCCAAGTAGTGGGAGAAAATATTTTCACATTCTGTACCTAATACAGAGCTACTGTCTAGAATATATAGGTGATGAACTATTTATTATTTTGTTGACAAACCACCTACAAAATTTAGACAACCTTATCAAAAACCATTGGGAATAGCTAAATACACATTCATTACAGAAGACACATTGTGTTTTTGGAATTATTTGCATATGAAACCATCATTAATAGTATTGTAATTACATTTCCTAAATTGGGAAAGAGAATTTTAAAAAATAAAGAAAAAAGCAAATGTAAACAGATAGAGAAACAATGGACAGGGAAAAAAGTGTATCTATGTACAGATAGTATGCATGGGGCTCCTTGACACCACCATTTTCAGAGAATTTGTATCTTCTTCTTATTTTGCAGGAATTTTGAAATACTGTTGTATTATGTAAGAATTATGGAATAAATTTTTCTGTATTATTTTTATTGTAAATAAAATATTGAAACTTGTATGGCATCTTGAAAGTAAATATTTTTCTTAAATGAGCATTGTAGTTTGCATTAATATACATTACAAACTAGTAAAATTAATCGAATTGGTAAAGAGGAGAAACACAGATTGCCAAAAAGCACATTAAAATACTTTTTATCATTTATTATCAGAAATGCAATTATAACAGTGAGATGTCACTTCACATCTCTGAGAATGACGTACATCATAAAGGTCAGCAACAAAAAAATTTAGTGAGGGTGTAGAGAAAACGGACCCTCTTATTTTTAAAGGCCTCTCTAGAATAAATTATGGAGATTTCTAAAAATTCTTTTAAAAGTAGAACTACTATATAATCTAGAAATTCTACTCCAAGGTTTTTGTCCAGAAAACACAAAAGCAAGATTCTGAAAATATATGTGCACACTTTTGTTCATTGCAGTACAATTTACAAATGTTAAAGCTATTTGTTAATAGCTCAAGTGCCAAAAGCCGGTTCAGTAGATAAAGAAAAGATAGCATATATACACAATGAAGTACTATTGTTATATAAGAAAAGATGCTACCTTGCCTTTTGCTACTACACAAATGGTACTGGAAGCATCCATGCTAACTTAAGTGGAAAGATCAAATTTCAAATGATCTCACAGATACATGGTATATAAAAAATATAGGAAAATATTTGAAATTTGACTAGAGTTGAGGTCACCAAAAGGGAACAGATAGAATTTTTAATGGATGGAGGGTAATTGATACTGGTGCTTGGAGTAGGAGTAGTGTGGTAAGGCAGATTTGAATTGGTGTGAAATTGTATGCCTAAAACATACTCAGTCTTATAAACCAATGTTTCCTCAATAAAAATAAAAGAGAGAACAAAACATTCACAAAATTGCTCTTATTGAAGACCAAGGTTTGTGCTTCTATGAAATCTTAAAAAAATATGGGCAATTTTATCATACTCTGCATGGGTTATTTTTCTTTATATGATGTTTCTATTGTAACTACCTTTCCCAGTATGATATTTTTTCTTAGTAGTCATTAATCCTAAAGTTTAAATTCAATACAATTCTAAAGTTTAAACATAGGCAAAATGGCAAATTATTTAACAAAAAACAAAAACAATTCTCTGTGGTTCACACAGTGAGGCATTTTAGTTTTGTGTGAGATGCATGCTTTCTGACTCACTCACAGCAGCTCTTTTTTGTCCTACAAGCCATTTCTTCCCAGTGGGAAATAAATCATATCAAACATCTTTATAAGTGTACTGTATGCTGGAGGCAAGGGAGGTGCATTTTTCAGTGATGTGGGTGGATCTGCTGACACAAGGCAAACAGTTCCTCTAGTATTTAGCCTCAGATATAAGGTTTGATTGAGCTTGAGGCCACGATATGGGCATCTACTACACAGTTAGGCCTCAATTCCTACTAGCAAGAAAGAAGGCTGGTGTTTCATGCTGTGACATGGTGATTAATTAGGAATACATTTTGAATGTATAGAATATAGATTTAGTTTTTAGACTACAATATATATTTTCAGATACCATTTAGTTTTATGACATCTCAGAGTTTTATCATTTCTGAGTACTGTTTTTGTTGGAAAAGGAAGGTTATTCTAAATTGTATTATGTAGCAGGAAAAAGTACCTGGGGCTAAATATTTTAGCACAGTTGAGCTGGTCAACTCGTACTCCCTATCTAATTCATTTGCTTCTCCATTCAAGACATATATGCATTCCAGGTATTAAAAATAATTAGGAAAAAAAGAAAAACCTAGATTTCCCTAATTTACTTAATGAAAATAATACAGAAATAAAAATATAAGTTGCAGTTAGCAATTTGTGCTATCAAAATTTTGTTAATGATTAATGTGTAAAACTCTCAGGGCAGAAACACCATTAGCTATGGTGATTAAAAATTACATGAGTTTTCAACATGTAGAAAGAGATGAAATTTACGCATGTGATGGACGGGGCTCAATCTATGGGATCCCATATGGTCCTTGAACACCCCCAGGAGTAATTCTTGAGTACAGAGCCAGGAACGATCCTGAATATTGATGAGTGGACTGGCATATTTGCAAAAAAAAGCCAGGATCACAATTAGATAGGAGAGGATTGAAGGAGGTTAGTAGATATAGGTAAGGAACTAAATTACTTAGGACACTGCATTATTTTTTTTTAAATGTACAAATATGTGTTTTTTACGTAGTAGTAGAAATTTGTGAACTTTTTATAAAGTGTGTATTTTTAGTGAGGGATGCTTAGTCTTTCATTTGTGAGAAGGAATTTCAGGCTATCAGTTTGTGAAAAAAAATTTTAGCGCATCATTTTGTACAAAGGAATTTTGCAGACTCCTCATAGGTTATTTTGGGGATGCTGAGTTTTTTTTTATTTGAAAGCTCACATGTATAATTATGGGAACATTAGCTATAATGTTAATTTTAATTTAATATTTTATGACATAATTTAATATAATATCACATTTATAAATGATGCTTTCCATTAATAATGTTTTATAAAGAATTTTGAAGTTGTAAGCCATTTTAAATTGCTTTTTGGACTATCCTTTTATGTACATCCTTCTGTTATTAGGATTTCTTGTGTTGTAGTATCATGGTCCTCCCATTGTTCATGGATTTGCTCGAGTGGGCCCAGTAATGTCTCCATCATGAGACTTGTTACTGTGTTTGGCATATCGAGTACATCATGGGTAGCTTGCCAGGCTCTGCCGTGCGGGCGAGATACTCTCAGTAGCTTGCCGGGCTCTCCAAGAGGGGCGGAGGAATCGAACTCGAGTCAGCTCTGTTGGCTGCATGTAAGGCAAACGCCCTATTGCTGTGTTATCGCTCCAGCCCTGTGTTGTAGTAAATAAAATTATTATTCGGTAATTAAAGCACAGTGGGTAGGGCGTTTGCCTTGCAAGCGGCCAACATGGCCGACCTGAGTTCGATTCCTCCGCCCCTCTCAGAGAGCCCGGCAAGCTACCGAGAGTATTCGATATGCCAGACACAGTAACAACAAAGTCTCCAATGGAGACGTTACTGGGCCCGCTCGAGCAAATCGATGATCAACGGGAGGGCCTTTACCTTTACCTTTTAATTAAAAGTCTGTGCATACATACAAACAAATACAGACATACTACCACTTAAATACTTTATTTCCTGTCTTTAACTGGTAAACTTTACTTTCTTTCTTGAAATCAAATTAACAGACTAATGTATTTATGGTTTGATGTTCTTTAACTCATTTAAAATTACTTACCAAATACATGGATATAAACCCAAAGAAACTATTTTGTCTATACAAATATTAATAGTATTGTGGGAAGAAAATGGATAAAATTGAAGGAAAATAAGACTGAAATTACCAGTAAATGCCTCCATATGAACTTTTAAGATTTGAGGGACAGTTCTAAAATGAGGGACAGGTCACCCAAGGCAAATACTCAATATTTTTTCTTTTTTGTTGTTATTGTCTTTTTGTTTGTGTGTCATACTCAGCAACTCAGGGATCACTTCTGGTCTATACTCAAGAATTACACCTGGTGGTGCTCATGGACCATATGGGATGTCAGCAATTGAACCCAGGTCCATCACATGTATATAGTCTATTTTAGATTATGCTTGAGCTGTGACTTAGCCATTTGTTTAGTTCTGTGATGAAGAACCTCCGAGGAAAAGCTGTAAGGAGACCTAGTTTCAGTTCTTAAACACAAAAAAGAAAAATGGAAATTATCATTAGTGTAGCACTGTAGCACTGTCCTCCCATTGTTCATCGATTTGCTCGGGCACCAGTAACATCTCACAACAAATTGTGAGACTTATTGTTACTGTTTTTGGCATATTGTATACGTCACGGTGAGCTTGCCAAACTTTGCCATGAGGGCGAGATACTCTTGGTAGCTTGCCGGGCTCTCCGAGAGGAGATGTATTATGTAATAATACATCATTAGTGTATTATTTCATATTTAACCAGCCTATAACATGGTGGACTGACTGCAGTTCATTGTAACAGTGATTTTGTGTGTAGCATAGTTGTACTTCTGCTGATGCTGTTTACACTTTAATGCAGTTCAAACCTATGGTATCTTGCAGTTTTGAGACTCAAGAAAGCCAGATTTTATTTCTTCAGATTTTATTTTATTTACTTCTTCAATGATGATCCCAGCATTGTTAAAAAAGCTGACAATAAGGTTTGCTTGAAAATATCAGGATATTATTTCTGTGAATATCACAGGCTGGCTCAGATTCCAGGGGTTTGGAATTAGACCCCTATTCTTGACGAAAGGATCTGTAAAGAATGTGAAGCCATTTAAAATGTGAGGAATATAAGGGTTTAAGAGGAGGAGGAGTTGGGGTGAGTGAGGAGTTGGGGATAAATAAAGGGTATAAAAGTTGGAAGGAAGTAAAAGTAGCAAGTGAAATTTTAAAATAAAGGTCACATGTATTCCTTTTTTGTTTTCTCCCAGATTGACTAGGGAATGCCAATTAGTGTGTTCTGGGTTTGGAAATAATGGATATGCTTCAGGAAAAGGAAATGGGAAAGAAAGAGACATACAAGAGAGATAGAGATAGAGGGGAGAGAAAGAAAGTGTAAGAGAAAAGAGTAAAGGAGTAAAGAAAAGAGTAAAGAAGCAGATCTTTAAAATATATATATTGCTTAAAGTTCTGTGACTGACATATGCTCGCAGGTAGTCACTGTCACTGTCACTGTCCTCCCATTGTTCATCAGTTTTCTCAAGTGGGCCCAGTAATGTCTCCATTGTGAGACTTTGTTGTTACTGTGTTTGGCATATCGAATATGTCACGGGTAGCTTGCCAGGCTTTGCCATGTGGGCGAGATACTCTCGGTAGCTTGCTGGGCTCTCCGAGAGGGGCGGAGGAATCGAACTTGGGTCGGCCATGTTGACTACGTGCAAGGCAAACACCTTACCCACTGTGCTATCCACTCCAGCCCCTTGCAGGTAGTGTTCCATGCATATAATTCCAACACCACACCCACTACCTGTGTATTCACTTATCACAATACCCTACCTCCCCCAGTAGCCTCCCTCTAAGGTTTCCTTACAACCATCTCATATGTGTAGATCAGTTCTGATGTGCTGCCCTTGGCCCTTTGTTACAACCGTTTTTTATCTTTTAGGTCCCATATATGAGGAAGGTCATTCTTTATCTCCTTCTTTCTGACTGACTTCACTTAACATGCTATTCCCCAGTTCTAACTATGTTGCTTCAAAGTTTATGATTTTGTTCTTTCTTAAAGAGTATTTAGAGTATTAGAGTTTTTTTAAAGACCTTTAGAGAATTCCATTGTGTACATACACCATCACTTCATCCATTCATCCATAGTTAAGCATTTAGATAGTTTCCATATCTTAGCTATTGTACTAAGTGTCCAAATGGACATGGTATATGTTCTTTCAAATTAGTAACTTTGTACTTTGGGAGCAGATGTCAAGAAGTGATATCTCTAGGTTATGTGGAAGTTATTTAGAAATTTTGGGGGGAGAACTCCATATTGCTTTCCATAGAGCCTGATTCAGGTGACATTCCCACCAACAGGGGATCCTTTTGCACCACAATGTCATCACTGGCTGTTTCCAGATATTTTGATAAATGTCATTCTCACTGGCATGAGATGAATCTTCATATTATTTTGATTTGCATTTCCCTAATCAGGAGAGATGATGAACACTTTTTGATATGACTGTTGGCCATCCATATGTCTTCTTTGAAAAACTGTCTTTTCATCTTGCGCCATTTGTGAATGTGTTTGTTGGATTATTTTTTGTTGTTGATTATTGTGAATTAATGCTTTATAGGTTTGGATGTTGGCCCATTATTGAAGCAGCTCTTTGAGCAGAGATGAGTTTATGTCAACTGTACCTAATTGAAGGACGGACTCAGATGCTTTGGGCTGATATCTCATTATGTGAGACTGATACAGATTGATACATTAGTTTAATAAAACATTCAAATGAAATCCGATTGCTTCATCAATGTCTGGGAAAGAACTGCAAAAGCAAAATCAGTTAGTAGTAAGACAGGAAAATATAGGATCCTTTCATTTAAATTATTAAACGATAAAAATATTGTTTGTCTGCATCTTGGCAGGCTATGATACAGTTTAGACAGCTGTGGTGCTAATTCTTGTTTGGGAGGATTATATATAGTCTCATTAATCTAAACCCTTAAAATGACCAGATAAACTTGCAAGAATAAGCAGACTCCTGTGGCTTTGTGTGGGCAATAATTGGATGGAAATCTTAGGTAGACTCTATTTAATATGTGACTTATGGCTTAATATTGCTTCTTTTCTCATTGATAACTTTAAGCTTTTAGACACTGTGTTTTTTGTTGGTATCTAAAGATAAATTCAATAAAAACAAGTCCAAAAGTGTTGTTCATCATTCAGTATCACCTTCTGTACTCTGTGGCTACTTTTATCTATTACAAAATATTTCACAGTTCCTAAATTCTGCCTGATGTCTCCTTAGATATTGGAATTCCCAATTTTGTTTCACCAAGTCCTCCCTTCCAATTTTGTTTCACCATGTTTGCATATTGCAGACAAATACATGATAAGATTCCCTGCTTTGGTGACCTCAAGGAAAGAGTCTAAGAGCTTCCTTTGTCATTTTCATCATCCAGGAGGGACCAAAAAAAGTCCTAACTAGTGTCTTCTTTGTTGGAAATGAAGGAAACTAAATATGCTCAGATTTTACATTAGTGAAAGAAGCAGAGGCTTTTCCCCTCCCCCCATTATTTTAGAGGAATTGTAATTGTTTATATTTTATAATGCTTCAGAGCTCTTATATATATATATTTAACAGTAGACAATTTGTTTTCTATTGCTGTTTATGAATAACATATGATGTCGCATGACTGCAGTAGTGGCCGCACAATTTTGAAATTCCGAAATTTTAACAATTAAATCTGGAGGGATTTCTGCCAAAATCTGCAGGGTTCCGAGATTTGTTCCTGAGTCTCTTGGATCATGGCCATTAAGCAGTTTGATCAGGAGCCAGAAAGGTCGTTTATTGGCGGTGACTCGGGGTCTCATTGGGGTGGGGAGGAAAGGGCCAGCTCCACACTCATCCCATGAGACCCCCCATATCTCGTCACTGTGGACCCAAACCTGACTGTCCAATGGCCTCTGGAGGATGGCAGCCACCAGGTGCCAGGGGGAACAGGCCAAGGCAGAAAACCTATTCGCACCTGGGGTGGCCCAGCACCAGTAATTTACTGCAGGGACTGGACACATCTCTGCCAAAAGCCATTGGGTTTCGAGATTTCTTTCTGAGTTTCTGGGATCATGGCCATTAAATGGCTTGATGAGGAGTCAGAGAGGCCGTTCGTTGGTGGCGACTCAGGGTCTTTTTGGGGTGGGGAGGAAAGGACCGGCACCCTTCCCCTCTGGGGTGGCCTGGCGACAGTAACCTGTGCGGTCCGGATGCATTTCTACCAGAAGCCTCTGGGTTTCGAGATTTGTTTCTGAGTCTCTGGGATCACAGCCATTGAGCAGCTTGATCAGGAGCCAGAGAGGCTGTTCGAGGGCAGTGACTTGGGGTCTCATTGGGATGGGGGGGAAAGGGCCGGCTCCACCCCCATCCCATGAGGCTCCATGTGTCTTGACACTGTGGGCCAAACCTGATTGTCCAGTGACCTTAGGAGGATGGCGGCCATCGGGCCGCCAGGAGGAACAGGCCAAGGCACGAAACCTATTCCCACCTGTGGTGGCCCAGCGTCTGTAACTTACTGCAGGGACTGGACGCATTTCTGCCAAAAGCTGTTGGGTTTTGAGATTTGTTTCTGAGTCTCTGGGATCATCTCCATTAAGCAGTTCAATCAGGAACCAGAGAGGCCATGCCTCCAATTATATAGCTGAGCTGGAGGTGGTTTGTGGGTGTGTCTCTCACATACCTAAATTTTGGCCATTTACTTTCTTGGTAAACTTTTCCCCAAGTTTCTGGGGTCTGGCCAAAGGCACAGCAGCAATTTTGGGGTATCTGGAAGTCTGAAGGAGTCATCAGGCTGCTGATGTACTTGTCTCACAGGTACAGATTCACCTGCTGGCGGCACCATACCCCCTTCAGAGCTCTTATAAACACCATCTAAAAATAAAGTAGAATTATATTATTATAATGAATGATTCATCTGATCAGCTGAGTACTTCTGAGACTTTTTTGGCACTGATAATATAAAAGCAAAAACTAGCTAGTACTTTTAGTCCACTAACTCTATGCTAGCCTTCTTGGTCTTCATTATATTTTTGGGATCTAGGATAAGAGACATTCACAGAACTTTGTTGTCATGCTTGTCTTAACAGGTTAATTTAACATTGTGGTTTCATAATACCATGAAATGTTGGTATAGGATAGAAGCAAAATGAAACATTCCAGTATTGTGAAAAATAATTTCTATTCAGATTTTATTAGTCACTGATTATTTTTTGTTTGATTTTTGGATTTTGGGGCTACATCCAGTAATTCTCAGGGCTCGTTCCTAGCTCTGTATTCAGGGATTACTTTTGGCAGGGATTGAAGGAACATATGAAGTACCAGGGATAGATTCTAGGTTGGCCAAGTGCAAGGCTAGCACTTTACCAACTATACTATCTCTCCAGTTTCCAAAATAGTAATTTCTTTTCAGGTCTTCTAAGAAGCTTTCTTAGATTAAATCGATGGCACACATTGACTGGAGCAATAGCACAGCAGAAAGGATGTTTCCCTTGTACCTTGTACCCAGTGGACCCGGGTTTGATTCCTCCACCCCTCTTGGAGAGCTGGGGCATACCTCAAGTATCCCACCTACACACAGAGCCTGGCAAGCTCCACATGGTGTCTTTGATGTGCCAAAACAGTAACAAGTCTCACAATGGAGACATTACTAGTGCCCACTCAAGCAAATCAATGAACAATGGGACGACAGTGCTACAGTGCTACATTGTGAAATTACTTCCTTCTACTTGAGTGATTTCTTACAGTGTCATACCTCAAACAATGTAGGATGGCTCCAAGAAAATAGGCAAAATACCACATTTCAAAGGTAGGGCAGGTAATGGAATTTGTTCATAGTTTTGAAACTTTTTTACAATTAAAACAGATTGAAGTTTTATTTAAGAATATCTGTTAGAATGGACTCAGATATACACAGCTTGCTTTCATTCCTGAAACTCTGTATACACTGGGTTAACTCAACCATGCACTGTTCACTGATGTAACTGGATCATGACCCTTGACCCTTTCTCAGATGCCATTGAAATTGGAACAAAAAATCTTTTACCCACATTTTAAAGAAGACAATTTGAGTTTCATCTAGACTATGCATGTAACTCAGACAGAGTAGTGCCTTTCTTTACTAAAAGAATTTTTTGTAAAAGCTTTAAGTTTCTGTGTTGAACGATGGAAAAGGAAGAAAACTGTTTCAGCCTAGATGGTCCGGTATTGATAGAAAATATGTTTATATGAAAGTATATTTATAGTTCAAGCATATCGTACCTTATTTAAATTCTTGTCTGTAAACTTTGATAATCTTCTCCAAAAATAACTGGCTTGGATCAATACATATTCTTTATTTTATTTTTTGTTTGTTTTGATATCCAGGATTCAGAGGACTGCTAGAAAAAGTCACAAGTATTGATTGAGCATAACAGAAACATGACCTTTCGCCTCAAATGATATTGCTCTGTAACGATGCTTGTTCCAAATGGCCCCTCCTACCTTCAGCAGCTATTATAGACCTTACTCCATTTTTCATGCTAGCTTTCTGACTGTTCACATCTAGGTGATGGCTCTACTATAGCCTAAAAGGTTATCATTGCACATTAATGCTAAAAAAATTTTCTAAGTTAAAAGCTTCATATTGATGTTCAAGTTGATAACAAAAATTCTGTTATCCTATACCCTCTTTGAAAATCTTATGAAACAGATATGCCCTTTACTTTCTATAGTATACATTTTCATGGATAGTAAAATCTCTGTGTGATGTAAGAAAGTGTTTGCAGTAATAGCATAGAATTTTATGAGTCACAGAATTTAAAGAATTTTATTAAAATTTCCTATTAGGTCATCAAAACTTGTTTTCTAACAGGATTTTTTCATTTTTTGAGGTGGCTTTTATTCAACTATCATAAAGACAAAATTTAGCAGCTCTGATGGAGTTACACTAAACTAATGCATTCTTTCATTTCATAAATTTTCTCTGTGTGTCTGTTTGTTCTTCTGACTCATGACATATCTATTTGTTGTAATTTGCAAGAACAAATATGGTCAAATGTGTACCAATAGACCATAAGAATCCCTACCTATCAATTTTGATGCACTGCATTTGTCCCAACAGTCTGAGAATAATATATCAAACCCACAAGAGAGCTCTAGAGAAGGTGTTGACACAATTCTATTACACCCGAAAATAGCTACGTGGTCATTAATTCAGTAAAAGTTGGATAAAAAAGTTAGATTCTTCTGGGACAACTATGTATAGTATGATAGAGGGAAAAAACCCACCTGAGCCATGTTCTCTCTATGGCTACAAATCAAACGAATCTTATTTCCTTGTAAATTTGATCACAGTTATATATTCTGTACTGTATAAACTAAAAACTAAATCACTCTTTACTTTCCCTCCGAGGTAGTGATATTACTGAAGATGTAGAGAACATATAGTAGGATATACACAAAAAAATCTTTATTAAATCTTTGTATGTCATACACTAGAAACAGGTTTATTCTTTTCGAAATACAATAAGGTGAGGTTATAAAGAAGTAGAATAACTCTTCAGTAGACATGAAGCTCTGGCTTTATCCTTAACCAGCGAGGTGATTTTCAGAATGTAATTAACCTTCTATTACTTTATATGTGGATGGAGGGGGTGGAAGCAGACTATATATTTTTTAAAAATACATTCCAGTTCTAAATTAACATAATTTTAGAATACAACTTTGCCAAGTGTACGAATGAAGTGTATGAATATTTTACACACAAAGATTGAAGTAAACCAAATCAGTTATTGAAAGCATTTTCCTTTGTCTGAGGTTAAACTCATTGATTAAATTAAATGAAAATCTCATGCTTTGTTATTTTAAGAACATACCACTTCTATCATTTCTTGGAAGAAGAAAATGTTGAATGCAGTGAAATGCTCAGCTGTGAGTGCTTGTGTTCCCTGAATAGCTGTTTTCTTTTGTACCTCACTAGTAATTTTAATATGATTTGATGCCATTTATTTCTTTTTTGGTTTTTGGTTGTCATACAAATAATCAGTTTGATCCCCTGTTTTCTGTTACTTTTATATGCATTTAGAAGTAGCATTACTAAATTACACAGTAGTTTTATGTTTAAATTTTGGAAAAATCACTACTCTCCACAGTGGCTGTGCTGTTTTACATTTCCACAAGCACTACATTTGGCTTTATGGTTTTTATCACCCTCTCTAGCACATTATTTTGTTTAAAAACAAAATTATTGCCTTCTTAGTATATGCAAGGTACTGCATTTTAATTTTTTATTTAAAATGAAAAATTGATTTTTTTTGTGTGATTATGGATGTATATGTTTATTCCAGATCAGCAGTTTTGTGGAGGCTTACCTTACTAGCTGTACAATCTCTCCTGTCATGAAATTTGCAATTGTTGAGTTAAACTGTGTGATATCATTAGGGCCCTACAGTTTTTATAACTCTTTGTTATGTACCTTCTGTTGTATGAGAGAAATAACTTAAGGGCTTTTAAAATATGCATTGTACACTGGTGAAGGAATGGGTGCTGGAACATTATATGACTAAAACCCAATCATGAACAACTTCAAAAAATATTCATTGGTGTGTGATTTGTAAAGAAGTTAGGTATTTTGGAAGGCCTCAAAAATGGATGATGTTTTTTATTGTGAAGCATGAGATGTCATTTTCCAGTGAACTGCAAAGGAACAATTAAAGATCAAACTGTTGGAAGTGTGTGAAGTAAAGTTTAGTGTCAGTTCAAGTGGCTGAAAAATGTTACTGCCACGTAAAGAGACAGATTCTTGCTTAATACCTTAATTGAATATTTGTGCTTAGTTACCCCAAATATTTTATTTTGATTGTTTATATTGTCTAGGAGGAATAATGTCCATTGGTTTTCAGAGCATACTTAGGGCTCTTTGCCCGGGGATCACTATTGGTAGGACTGAAGGTATCCAAATGCCATGCCAGGGATAGATTTTAAGGGATAGAAGAACCAAGGGATAGAACCAAAATTGGTGAGACAGAAAATCTATGATGTATACCATATAGTATTGTACTGTAGGCACTTGACAATAGATATGTTATCTTTATTTACTCTTTCCTTAGACTATAGCACATTGCTTGATACAAGAATTTCTTTCTTTTTTGGATGCCATCTCCCAAGTGGTGCTTAGAAGACCACATAGCTCCAGGTTCTCAAACTGATGCCAGCTTCAAGCAAGATATATGGATGGCTTAACCTCTAAAATTTACTCCACCCCCACTAACTGTTGATTGAAAAAATTAAAGGTTAACTGAAACCTCAAGTTAAATGAAGGATCTGGGGAAGGTGACTATAGCTCTGCAGTACTTCACAATTAAGCAGGAAGGCTTAAATCTTTGTTTAAACAGTGAGCACATTGGCATTTGACTCCTGAGAGTGTTGGACTGCTTAGGAGACTACTTGAGTGCTGAGGAGTCCTGTAACTTCAAAAGCCTTTTTCCAAAATTCAGAAATAAAAATGGAAATTGTCTTTTGTTGAATCAGAAACTTAATGTTTCCATTAATTTACATTTTTAAAATTATAAACAATGTTGTGGTTCCTAAAGAGGAATTTTTAGAATAAAATATCCTTTTATGAGGATATTTTTATGAGAAATAAAATTTATTTACAGCTTTCAAGATATTTTTCTAGTATTTAATATAGAAGTCCAAAGAAGTTCAAATGATTGCTAGTAAAATAGTGTATCTATACATTAGAGCATAAAGCGAAACTTTCTAAAGCTCTGACCACTGACACTAACATTTATCCTAGATAAACCCAGACATTCCTTGAAAGGGTGAAGAGCATAATGAGGGGCTGTTCTTGGGGTTGGAGAGATGATACAGCAGGTAAAGTCCTTGCCTTTCATGCAGACTGCCTGGGTCTAATCCTCAGTACCCCATATAGTTTCCCAAGCACACCAAAAATCATCACTGTGCAGAGCCATGATTAAGTTCTGAGGAAGTCATGCTTGGGCTCAAAAACAAAAACAAGAAGAGTAAATAGACAAACAAGAACTGTTCTTGATTCACACAGAATCTAATTTTTTTACTGAGAAGTGTACTGATTTATTTTCAGCAATACCTGTTTTATACTAAAAACATCTTCCACTTCTTTTAATTTCAGTGTTTTAATTTTAATTATATTTTACTATTAAAAATATTAGCTAGCAAAATAACTCTATACTAACAAAAATATCTCCACAAGAAAATATTTGGAAAGGGACCAGAGGGACATTATAGGGGGTAAGGTTCTTGCTTTGCATGTTTGTAGTAGACTTGGATTCTATTCCTGACACTACATCTGGGTACTCCACCAATCATGATCCCTGGACACAGAGCCAAGAATACCCTCTGAGAACCACTGGGTGTGATTTCCCAAAAACAATTTAAAAAGCAATCAAAGAAAAACACTTGAAGTAAATCAACACAAATATTCAAGCAAGGTCAACCAATACCCTGTCTCTTTTCAAAACATGTGAATTGGTACTAAACTTTAAAAAATAAGTGTAACAGTATGAATGGCAGGTGTCAAATCCCTACATTCAAATCTTGGAATTTTTATATTAGAAATTAATAATTTTCTGTTGTCATATGGATGAGCAGAGTGAGAGATTTCTTCTGTAAAGATTTTTCTAAAATTTAATAAGATTCCATTGAGAGAGTCATTTCTTATATCAGATTTCTATTCATTGCCAGTATAAAGATGAAATGTCCTCTTCCAAAATTAGGCTGTAATTGGGTTAAATTGACAATTTTTCTCAACAGTTCATCATTATTTGTTGATTAATCATCAAATTTCAAAAATAATTCTTTGTGAAGTCAATGGAAAAATGTCCTTGACCTATCAGTGGTCATATTATAAAATATTTCTCAATTCTCCCAAGGCAGTTTTGCTATTACTGTCTTGCACAAACTGTTCTAATTTAACTATTTTGTCTTATTATTTTAATAAATAATTTTATAACAGTAAGAATAAATGACCATATTTCCTGCCCTATAAGTAATTCAGTTACATATAGTGTCCAGAATTCTGTCCCATGTCCTGTCTTAATGTCTGCTTACAATTTTCTCTTACCTAGTATATATATTTCCTCATGAGACTATGACTTGTTATTTAAGCATGACTTTATTTTCTTTTCTTTTTACTTAAAAGGTAATAACTATTATCTCCTAAAACGTCAGTGTTTTCATTTTTCTCTTGACATATACTATGCTATTTTTTCTAAAATGTTTGGAATTAAATGTAGCTGTTTATTATATATGGACTCGGTTGCTGACAGGATTACATTGTAGTGGAGAGGAAATATAATTTTAAAAGCCATTAAAATAAAGAATAATATCTTTTCTTACTACTTGTTCAGCAGCATGCTACCCAGTCAAATTTAAACTATTAAATTAGGGGGGGAAAGGGTATCCAGATCAGAAATGAAGTAAAACAAACTCTATTATGTAAATATTATTTTTATAGCAAGCCATGATGAATCCATACATAAAAATTATTATAAATAATAAGCAAAATTAGTAATGTTGCAGGATGTTAGATCAGTATACTTAGCTAATATATCAAATGCCAGTCAGTGCAATACTCTTTCAATGAGCAATCTTAAAATGAAATTAAGAAAGCAATTTCATTTACAATTTCATCAAAAAAGATTAAGTACTGCTTTAAAATTTTATGTGAAAATTGAAAGGATCCACAGTAACCAAAAGCAATTACTACACAGCTACAATTACTATGGATAAATAAAATAGAACCTGAAAATAAATCTTTATGGTAAATTTTTGACAATGATTTTAAGAAAATTGATGGGGTAAAATAGTCTTTTGAATTAATGGTGCTGGACGACTGGATATCCACATGTAGAAGAATGGTGTTAAATGTTTCCCTTATACCACATATAAAAATAATGCCAAATGGGCCACAGTGATAGCACAGAGGATTAATGTACTTTGTTGTATGCAGCGACCCTGATTCAATCCCTGAATTCTATCTCTGGAACCAGATATGGATCCTCAGGATTCAGGAGTTACCTCTGAACACAGAGCCAGGACTAAGCCATTAAAACTTCTGGGTGTGGGATCCCATCTTCTCTCCAACATAATGCCAAATGAATTATAAACACAAATTTAAGAGCTAGCACTAATACAGCTTTGGGACAAAAACAAAGCAAATACTCATGATCTGGGTTTGGTGGTAGTTTCTGAGAAATGACTCCAAAGCATAAGTGATAAAAGAAAAAGTTGATTGTGATATGCAGACTAACATCTTCACTCAGATGCACATACTCGAATACCCAAGACATTTAGTTAACTTATATGACAAAAGGGCTTTATGTAATTAATAATATCAACATGAGGAAATATGCTGGGTTATTTGTGTGGGCCCAGTAGAACAACAATTATCTTTATGTGGGGGGAAAATATGTAGGATAGTCAGAGGAGAAATAAGGAAAAGGAAGACAGAAGCAGGATGGAGTGATGCTGGACCAAGAGCAAATAAATGTGAAGTGTTTCTAGAAGCCACAGTAGGCAACACATTATTTTTCCATTTAGTCTATAGAATACATATATCCCTGTAATATTAACACCTTGTTTTTCATCTACGAATCTGGTTTAGAAAAAAAAATTGGGGTGAGGATTTGTGCTGCACCTGGTGTCACCGTTTGTAATGCTTGCTCTATACTCTGTGCTCTGGGGTCACTCCTGGTGGTATTTAAAGAAATGTGTGGTACAGGGGATTGACTTAGGGTAAGCTGCATGCAGGGTAAACAAGTGTTTTAAGCCCTGTACTTTGTCTCTGGTTCCTGTTTTATACATTTAGTATCTATAGATATCAAATGTATAAAATTTGATAGAATTCTAGATAAATTGGAATTCAAATATTAAAATGTTTATGTATCAGAGACCAGTGTCAATAGTGAGGATTAAGGTATTAAACTCTTATTTAACTCTTGTGCCCATTGGCTCATACTTCGGAATACTGGAAAGTTCCAGAGGAATTGTGATAGTCTCGGGTGAAGTTCAGGTTGTTTTCTGTTTCCTTGAAGAATGTAGATTTCCAGAGGGTTCTGAGTAAATTTTTTTTTCTGAAAAGTGGTTGGTATACAAAATAATTTTGGGAAACTTTGCTCTATCAGAAAGACAGTATAGAGTAGCCAATGAGTATAAAGACATTTGAACATGAATGGGATCAATGACAGTGTCTCTGTAATTAAATAAATAAATAAATAAACAATTTTAAAAAGAGGACTTTTTGGATAATGAGGCAAATTCAGGTTTGGATAATGAGGCAAGTTCAAGTTATAAAAAGCACTGTAGCAATGTTGTCCCATTGTTCATCGATTTGCTTTAGTGGGCACCAGTAATGTCTCCATTGTGAGACTTGTTGTTACTGTTTTTTAGCATATCAAATACGCCACGGGGAGCTTGCCAGGCTCTGCTATGCAGGTGGGATACTTTTGGTAGCTTGCCAGGCAATTCGAAAGGGATGGAGGAATCAAACCTGGGTCAGCCATGTATAAGGCAAATGCCCTACCCACTGTGCTATAAAAACAATAATAATATGAGAGATCACTTACTCAACTAAGTACAATTTCCAGATTGTCTTGGCAGTCACCATTCAAATTCACATATCCCACTGTAAACTTTTGTGACTTTGGCTTTAAAGTTTTGAGGTTTATTTATTTTTTCTATTGGTTAAGGCTGTCAGGAAAAGCTTGATCATGGAGAAACCCATGAGATACTCTCAGTCACTAGCAAATGGTCATTTCTCAAGAGAAGGATTAGCTTTCAGAGGGATGGTAACCTAGCTAACTCACAGAGGTGCCCAATGGAGTTGCGGTATCTAAAGAAACAAAACAAAACAGAACAAAACAAAACAAACAAAAAATATCTTTAATGCCTTGCCTACTCGCTTGCTTCCATGTATGTGCTACTCTTTGTGTTCTGTGCTGTTATTTCTTAGGAAAACTTTGTTATATCAAAATCCCTATATTTAGATTGACATCTGGAAAAAACATTACTGGGAGTATAAGTAATGTCATTAAAAAACACAACTGACTAAATGATTCTCATAGATTAACATACCAGGCTGCTAGTGTAGAATATAAAGATACCATGTCTTTTGATAGGGTTATTGCAAAGGCAGTGTTAAGTATAGTATAATGGTTAAAGATGGAAAGCCCTTCTTTAGGGACTAGTTAAGAGAAATACTACTGTTCAGACCACTATAATAATACCAGAAAGGAGAAGGACCTATGAACAACAGATGTTTATTTCTAACAAATCAGGAGGCCAAAAAGCTCATGATCAAGATATCAGTAAATTTGATAGCTGGTGAGGGGCCCGTTCCTTGTTCATAAACAATCATTTTCTTATCATGTTCTCATAAGGAATAATGGACATAGGAGCTTTCTGGGGTGTTTTAATTGAGGACATTAATCTATTCCATGAGCCCTAATCACTTCCCAAAGTACTCATCCCCAAGCACTGTGATATTGAGGTTTAGATTTCGGTATATAAATAATTAGAAGTTATAATCAATCTATATTAATGACAATTCAGATACCACCTAGAGATTGTATGAATGGAAGATAGATGGTTGACAGATGCAAGTATAGAGCTACTAGATGAAGGCCGTGTGTGTGTGTGTATGTGTGTGTGTGTATGTGCGCACGCGTGTGTGCATGTGCGCGTGCATGTAATGGGAGAGAATTGGAGCAATGTACAAATGTGCATTGGAACAGGAGGGAAGTATGAAAGAGAAATAGAAGGAGAAACTGAATCTGAAAGTGAAATCAAATTAATGAATTATGGAAACCTATTAAAGACACTCTGTACTTCTAGTTTTGGGAATCTGTCCATCATGTTATTCCCTTGGCTTCAGTTGACTTACATTGGATATATCTAATGGAACTTAGAGTCTTATCTATTAAATTGCCAAATTTCCTGAGCACTTGCTTTATGCCAAATTCTACTGTTTTTTTTTAATCTTTAAGATTACTTTGTAATATTTATGTTATCATTTTATTTATTTATAGTTTAATTTGGGGGTGTTGTCCCATACCCAAAATTCTTGGGGTAGCATATGTGATGGTATAGATTTAAACCGGTATTGGTGGATGCAAATATATAAGCACATTAACTCCTAGACTAACTCCTATGTTTCTAGATGAGTAACTTTATCAGTTTATATCATTGTTAGTAATAGAAGCATCATATTAAACCTGGAATATAAGATGTGGCATAACCCAGTTTTATTCTGGAAGCAGAGTGATGCTAATGGTTCAGAGAGGATATTGGCAGATCTACATCTGGAAGGTTTGAGAAAAGGCAGCCATCACATCTCATACATATTTTATTTCCAACAGTTCCTGTAGTCTTTCACATAGTCATTTATACTTCAACATAATTTTACTGAGTACTAAATCACCTATTTATAATCAAAAGATAAAATTCTAATAGCAAGAGATTGTATTTAATAAGAAAAAGAGATAAAAAAGTATATTTGAGTTTGGGAATTATGATCTTAAGTTTGTATTATTTGTTCTAAGAGGCAATAAGGAGAAATGTCTTTTCTGTTTTTTCTTGGTGGGAAAACAAGATTCATAAAACAGTTTATTTAATGGATTCTTGATACAAAAAAATACACACTAGTCATTGTCAGGAGCGGTATTACAAGGAGAAAGAGCAGGTGGCAAAGGGGTGAGGCCATGAAGTAGAATGCACATTCTGGGAATTGAGGAGGCATCTTGGCTGAGTTGTTGGGATATTAATGGGAGCAATAGAATATCTACCAGATTCTAAGTCTGAGAGCAATACAATAAAAAAGGCAGTCATTAAAGATTTTTTTTTATCTCAAAGATTACATAAGAGAGATAAAGGTAAAGGTAAAGTCCCTCCCGTTGATCATCGATTTGCTCGAGTGGGCCTAGTAACGTCTCCATTGGAGACTTTGTTGTTACTGTGTCTGGCATATTGAATACGTCGCAGGGAGCTTGCCAGGCTCTGCCATGCGGGTGAGATACTCTCGGTAGCTTGCCAGGCTCTCCGAGAGGGGCAGAGGAATCGAACTCGGGTCGGCCATGTTGGGTGCGTGCAAGGCAAACGCCCTACCACTGTGCTATCGCTCGAGCCCACATAAGAGAGACTTTTTGAAAATGGAAATTTATTTTGAATTATCCAAAATAGAAGATGAAGGAACAATTGAGAAGACTTTGTGATAATCCAGACAAGATGTTTTAAATTTCTGAATCAAGGTCTTAATAGAGAAAATGGATGGTAACATACATATTAGGTCATTTAAATGTACACGTTTGTCTCTGAAGTGTTACTGTTATCTGTACTACCACAGCACAATGATTTCCTTAAGTATAACATGTATAAGTAATGCTAGGTCTTATTTGTGGTTCAGATGCTAAGACTTTATATACATAGCAAAATATTATCAGTAAGCAAGTATTTGTTGAACTGGCAGAGTATTTCCAGATTAAATGTTACTCTATAACAATTAGTTATTTACAGGTGTAGTCATGTTTCATACTGCATAGTATTACATTAAAAATAATGACCGAGTGACCTTATTTGATTCACATTTGCATCCACAGGGCTTATCACTGTTTCTTTGAAATAGATGGTCCACATTACATGTTTTTCACTAAATGAAAAATAAATTGCAGAGTGCTGGGTTAAAAAATGACATTTTTAAAAGGACAATTTTATTATTGAAATAAACCTTTGTATGTTTTCAAATATGCATTCTTGTTATCAGAAGAATAATTTGTTAAGGTGGTTAATTTTGATCACGCACTTTGAAAATACAGGGTATTGTATAATAAAGAGTAACTAATGTAATTGGCATGTGCCTCAGTTTTCTTGTTAGCATGATACAGTTAAGGTGATCTTCTCTGTATCAGTAATGAATTGAGGATCATGCTGTTTTAAACAAATTTAAAATAAGAGTTTGAATGAACAATTATTCTTTTTGGATAAAATGTTCTTTATAATATACCAATCACTTTGATTTCTTATCTGGGATCATATTTTAATTGAAATATAAATGCATGTATATTTTAAAACCCAAGTTTTAAAACCAGATATTTAAATAATAAAGGGTAGTTATTATAATAACATCTGAGAACAGTAGAGATATAAATACCAGGGGTATTACTCCACAGCTTGGAAGCCGGCATTGCATACTGGGGGAAAAGGCAGTTCAGAGAAGGGAAGAGCAAGTAAAGGGTGCTAGGAGGGCCCGCTCGGGATGGGAGATGCGGACTGAAAGTAGACTATATACTGAAAATGATGGCTACTTAATACCTCTACTGCAAACCACAAGACGCAAGAAGAGAGAGAGAACAAAAGGGAATGCCCTGCCACAGAGGTGGGGTGGGGTGGAGGGGATGCTGGGACCATTGGTGGTGGAAAATGGGCACTGGTGGAGGGATGGGAACTCGACCATTGTATGAAACACAAGAATGAAAGTTTGTAGTCTGTGACTGTACCCCATGGTAATTCACTAATAAATCTTTTTAAAAAGGTAGTTATTATAATAAACATATATTTAAAAATATGCCATTTTATTCATTTTCTTAGGTTTTAGAATGCTCACCATATTAATATGTAATCTATTTTAATAAGTATCAGTTATTCAGCACCCTAAAATCTGGTACCCTAAAGTGTGAGAATAAATTAGAAATCAACTATATATGTTTAAAGGGAATTATCAAGATGAATCAGACTGCAATTCACATTAAAGCAGGAGTTATAAAGCTCTCTTTTGGAATTAATGAACAGCTCATCATCAAAATATCAAATTGTAACGCCCCAAAAATTTAAACAAAGGGAGGTGCCTGAGAGATTCTGCAGCAGGTAGGGTTTTGCCTTGCATGCTGTGACCCAAGTTCGATCCGTGGTATCTCATATGCTTTCACAAGCCCTCCAGAAGTGATTCCTGAGTGCAGAGCCAGCAGGAACCCTTAAGCACCACAGGGTGAGACTGCAAAACAAATACAATAAACAAAATCAAAGCTCAAATTAAATATCTCCTCTTGAGGGATACATTTCTGGATAACAGATCCACTGATCCAAGCTAGACAATCTCATCATATCTCCTGGGAGTCTGCAATACACTATATTTGCTAATTTATTTGCTGACAATGTATATTCTCCACAGAATCCATGAACTCCCTCTCAGTTTTGGATTCTCTCCTTCCAGTATCTAGAACATTGTGTTGTAGTTACTTTGGAGAAATAAATTATTAAATTGTAGAAAAAAAACCACAATTTGTATTTACTCTCCATAGAAAAAGTGTTGTATATTTTACAGTGTATGCCCATCAGGGAAGTTCATGGAAAACACTATGAGATATGTATTTGTTCATTTACTATAAATATCTTTGTGAAAATGTGAGACAAAAATAGAAATCACAAAGTGGTGACAGCAGTTACTAGCTATGGCTTAAAAGAAAATTTTTTGAATAATAATAATGGTATTATAATTATAATGCTATGAAAGGGTAAAAATAAAAGGATAGATATAAATAAAATAAAGATGGTACAGCAGGTAGAGCACTTATTGTATATGGGCTGACCTGGGTTCTACCCTCTGTACCTCATAGGGTCCCTCAAGCCTTATGAGTAGTGATCCGTGAGGAGAGCCCTGAGCTTACTTGTTGGGTATGTCTCCCAAACAAAACAAAACCCACCACAAAAAAAAAACAAAGAATATAAAAGAACTCCAGAGAACATTGCTTCATTCTCAGGTTTTCTAATTTATTTGGGCAAATCCATGGTTATATAGCACAAATATAGTAACTGTACATCCTGCACTACATTTATTTAAATTGGACAAAGAATCTTGTATGTATTATATATAAGAGTCTTATGTTCTACTAACTGGGCTAGCTGGGTTGTTTGCAGATTATATTTAAGAATATAAGTTTTCTTGTCTTTTAATCATCACTGATACCTCAAATTTATATTTTAAATACATTATTATAGTTACTGAAAATATCAAAATTCTAGTAATGGAATGTGATTAAAATTATGAGGTCTACATACAAGAAAGGGAGTTTTAGCTTATAATTTAGAAACATTTCCATCCAAGGCATTTAAAATAATATCGCTATGGAAGCATTCACATTTGATCATGTTGAAGTCATTTAGACTCAGCATCACATTTTTAAAGCACAAATTAATAATAATACCCCTTTCCTGTAACATTTTTAACATTTTTAGTTAAACATAGAAAATTCTGAGCAAGATGCTAAATTCTACTTCATCTATACTTTATAGAGTACTGACCAAAACAATGATATCTCCATCCCATTATTCCTGTGATTTCTATTTCCCGTTTGTATTTAGCCATTAATGACAGCCCATGGCATATATTGTGCCAATCATTAAAACACAAATAAGGAAATAAAAATACTGTGCTGATATTTAGTGGAAGTTACTGCATATGGAGAACTATGTTAAGAATCTTAAATCTGGAGCTGGAGCTGGAGCTATAGTACAGCGGGTAGGGTGTTTGTCTTGCACGTGGCCGACCTGGATTCAATTCCCAGCATCTCGTATTGTTCCCGGAGCACCGCCAGGAGTAATTCCTGAGTGCAGAGCCAGGAATAACCCTTGAGCATTGCCAGGTGTGACCCAAAAAGCAAAAAAAAAAATTCTAAATCTATTATTTAATATTTGTTATAATAATGATGCCTAATATTGTTATGATGATTTTGCAATTGAATGACTTGGTTTACAAAAGATAATTTACTGAGGTTGGCCATTCTGCTTCAGAGTTTTCCTGCTAATACGCTGTATGTTTTTTGTTAAAGTAATGAACAAGTTCTAGGCAAAATTAGTGGAATGAATAATGAAAATTATTCCTGAAATTCAGTATTATAGTATTAATGTAATAATAGGTAATAGCTGGCAACTTAAAAAATTCAATTGATTCATTGTCACTGTCCTCCCATTGTTCATCGATTTGCTCCAGCGGGCCCGGTAACATTGAGAGACTTGTTACTGTGTTTGGCATATCGAATATGTCATGGGTAGCTTGCCAGGCTTTACCATGTGGGCGAGATACTCTCGGTAGCTTGCCAGGCTCTCTGAGAGGGGCAGAGGAATCGAACTCGGGTCGGCCATATTGGCCGCTTGCAAGGAAAACGCCCTACCTGCTGCGCTATTGCTCCAGCCCAAAAAATTCAATTGATTAACTTGCAATAATTTATTTCCCCTCTTAAGCTACAGTTATTCTATATCTTAGTTTTAAAACTGCTATTTACTGGTGCATGTTCTTCCCATAGCAGAACAAAAGAATAGAGGGAGTTTATATTAGCTATAACCTATGCTCTGGAATAGACTGTCACTTCTGTTGGGATTCCAGTGATCAACATGTGTGAGCAGCCCAAAATCATTAAGGCAAGAAAGTTTGTTTCTCTGATCGAATGAGAGTTGGGAGAGGGAATATGTTTCACAGCTTTCATATGATGGGAACTTCCATGTTTTTCCCACTTTAATCTGCCAAGCCAAGTAAAATCATAAACATGGTGGCTGTTTTTTTATGATTCATTTGAACATATTACCAAAAACATGTTTTTTCACCATCTCTAGTTCTCCTATGTTCAGATAACCTGTTCATCATCTCTAATTATCCTATGTTCAAATAATCAAAAATAATATTGCTCTGTAATTGGCATGCTTTGGACCAACTGAAGCAAGCAGCCATGATATGGAGTTCGGTCCCTGCAAGCTATCCTACTCCCCAATCCTGTGCTTTCCTCCACTCGGGACAAAGACCTAAATGAAGAAAATAATGTAGAAAAAGTTGAGATATTTCCTTTGTATATGTAAAAATATGTATTTACACAGACTTTGACATTAAATTAGGGAATTTTGCTCTTTAAGACAGTTGCTGAAGAAAAGTAAGGCATTGATAAGTTGTTAACTACTTCCTAATTTCAAATGATTAAAATCTCACTTGCACATTAATTTAGCTATCATTGCTTTTACTTTATTACCAGCAGATGTCTTGGTAAGTACTATTGATAAGGCCCTCCTGTTGTTAGTCGATTTGCTCGAGCGGGCCCAGTAACGTCTCCATTAGAGACTTTGTTGTTACTGTGTTTGGCATATCAAATACGTCACGGGGAGCTTGCCAGGCTCTGCCGTGTGGGCGAGATACTCTCGGTAGCTTGCTGGGCTCTCCGAGAGGGGCGGAGGAATCGAACTCAGGTCGGCCATGTTGGGTGCGTGCAAGGCAAATGCCCTACCGCTGTGCTATCGCTCTAGCCCATGTGAACAGGTTTAATGCGACTAAGTTTGCAACAGGTCAATGTAACAGAAACTTTACATAATTACAAGTCATGAAGTTAAAAACTTATCATCTTGTTTTGCCTTAAAACTCAGAAAATGCATAAGGGAGTTTTTCTCCCTGTATTTTTGATAAATATTTATGTTGCTTTCCATAAACTTCCAGACAACTCTAGTTTTTAAAAAAGAACTGTAGGAAATATATATCCATATTTTGTTATGGAAATAAATTAATTTCAAAGGATGTGTTGGAATATTTTCTTTGGGTTTTCAAATATGTGGAGACCCCATTTATTGAAATTTTTAGATATTACTGATAGATGAAGATTTAATCTTTATTATTTTTATTTTTTATTTTATTATTTTATTTTTTATTCTTTTTATTTACATAATCTAATATAGTCTTCCTTATATGGTTTCTAAAAATGTGTGGAGTTAAGTTTATATATATGATCACATTTTGTGAAAGTTAAATCACATGTGCAATATGTAACTTTGGATATATAATAAATATGAATATATATTTTGTTATGAATATAAAATATATATTAAGAATATTAGTTTAATAGATCGTGTTCAAATTTATGTTGCCATCTCTGAAGTGATTTATTAAGTGTTCTATTTGAATCCACTTCCTAATTTATAATGCACATGTTGCATATTAATTGCTGTCCAAAAGATATTCTTTATCACTGACTCATAAAAAATATTTTTTTTAACTTTAGAGTTTTTGATGTCACAAGTAGCAGTGCTCAAGGAATAGTATTGTGCCAGGGAATTGGACCTGGGTTGCAGCAGGCAAAGCGAACACCATTACCACTGTAGTGTCTCTGACTCAATAAAAACATTTTAAACTAGAAAATAGATGCATAGAATTACTGTCTACAATCTGTATGCCATCAAACCCATTGGATTCAATTTTAGATTTATAGCATTTTGAGGGCAATTCTAGCTCTTTGCATGACTTGATAAATATTTTTTCACTGTTTCCCAGAGGTCTTTCAAAGGACAAAGACAATTTACTTGTTTCATTTTATTTTTAGCAAATTACAATACAGAATAATTTGGTACATAGTGGGTAGAATTTAGAATTTAGTGGATAAATGTCAATTATCATATGATCCCTTTATAAAATGAAGATGTAATATTGTATTGTCATATTATTTTTCCATAATGTTATTCTATTTCACCCTCCTTGGAATTATTTTATTTTTCATCTTTGATTCCAAGCTATTCTGAAACAGAGTTAAGTGAATGAAAAGCGTTGTATAATTATGTGAAACAAGGCCAGAGAGGTAGTACAACGAGTCAGGTGCTTGCCTTGCATGTGGCCAACTTGGATTCAGTCCCTGGCACCACATGTGGTCCTCCAAGCACTGCCAGTAGTGATTTGTGAGTGCAGAGCCAGGAGTAAGCCCTGAGCACAGCCGCATGTGACCCAAAAACAAACAACCAAAAAACATAATTATGTAAACAATAAATTGTGTAAAACATAGAATTTCACAATTATGAAGTAAATCAGAAGATGAATGAAAAGAGACAGCAGTACTCTAGGCATTGATGGTTTTCCAGAATGGATAATGTAAGTGAAACATCACACCCATTAATTTCGAGATTATGTTACTCTAGATGATTTCTCTTAAATCACAAGTACTTGGATAAATAATATATTTAGGTTTTGGGGCCACAGCTGAAAATTCTCAGGGTTTACTCCTGGCTTTGCACTAAGGACTTACATTTGCAGGTGCTCTGGGACCATATGTGATATAGGGGTAAACTGGGTCAGGTGCATGCAAGATAAATGTCCTACACTCTGTAATATTGCTCCACCCCTAATTAATGCATTTTGTATCCTAAATATAGAATGCTGACCTTATCACTGATTCCACTTGAAGGACTTAGTTAAAGACTACTTTATTATGAAATCTGATTCATACCATTTTTATGTAAGATTATGTTATACTGTATCAAAAATTCACTTTATAATGATGTTTAATTTTAAATTATTACACGTATTTTAGATTTTTATTATTTCTCTGTACTATAAATTATTGATTATAACTAAAATATATTAAAATATTTATATTTAAAATTGAGAAAATGAGAAATAATGATGGTTACTTTTCCTGGTATGATGAGAATAAAATATACACTTTGACCCACAACTGTATTCCCATGAATATGCTCTGAAAAATACTTGAAACCAAAATGAAAATTTTTGCTGTTGCACAAAATGAAAACAAACTGGATAAATAATATTTAAAATGCTTTAATTAATTTTAGTATATCCATGAGATGGTATATCGTGTAGATTCTAATTATGATAATTGTGAAGACCATAAAAATGCAAAAAATATGATGCATGAAAACAACATTGCTAGAAGCATAAGCTTAAAGTAATTTTAAGTATTGCAATTGTAGGGTATAAAGAAAATGTTGTGCATGCTCTCCTGCAGTTATACTAACATTAAGTAAATTATTAAGTACACTGAATTTTATTTTTCTCTAAATTGGTGATACCTTAACTGAAATTTCTTGGATGGTGAGTTGAACTGAGAATTTGATAGTTTCCTGAGAGTAAAATAGAAAGTCATGATGTTTGGAGGATATTTTGGAGCCATTAAAAAAAAAAGTTTCTTGGGGAAGGGGAAAACAACGTAAGGGTTAAGGGTTAAGATGCCTATACTGCACACTTCTGGATTTGGTCCTAAAGGCCCTTGGGTAATCCCAGGTAATCCTGGACAGGTAATGACCCAGGTAATCCCGGCACCACTACAGGGTTTTACAGCACCTTATCTTTAGGTCTTCAAATTAAAATTGCTGGTCAGGTTGGCAGAAATTGCCAGAGGGACTCATAGGCTTTTTGGGGGGATGCCCATAACAAAAAATAAAAAACAAAAAATAACAAGACCACAAACTGAAAAAACAGATTGTGTTTCTGTCTCCTAACTGATTTGAGTTCCTACCCAGAAAGAAATATAAGTAACTTTGCATTTTTTCTCATTGAAAGTGAAATTTCAAAGGTGAAGACATTTGTTTAAAACTTCATTGACCCCCAAATTCCACTTGATTTATTTGTTTGTTTTTTGATGCACCCAGTGATGCACAGTCTACTCCAGGCTCTGCCTGCACGCAGGGATTACTTCTGGCAATGCCCACTGGGTTGCAGCAGAATGAACCTGGGTCAGCCATATATAAAGCTAATTCTCTAATTCTCTAATGCTCGTACTATGACTCTGGCCCCTCCATTTTATTCTTGATTATATGTTCTTGATGATTCTTTTTCTTCTTAATTAGATTGTAATTTTTTGAAGGAAGAGGTATCTTCACAGGTCATTTGTAGCCAATAGTAAATGCAAAAATATATATTTCCAACAATGTTTAATTTCAATAATTCAATAAGAACAAATTTAGTCACTGAATATAATACATTTTGAGACGTGAGAATGAGAGCAAATGAAACAGATGTATTGGATATCTGAACTGTTTCAGGTATTGTAGATGACAATTCCATATTCTTATAAAAACTTCTATTGAAATTTTTTCTGCTGGGTAGTATTCAGGTTTTAGTAGCTAAATTTAGACACAGGAATGTTAAAAGTGATGATGCTGTTAAGTTTCTGAAATGAACTCTACTTATGATCCCTATATTCCACACAACTGTGGACAATTGTGTAGGTATAGAAACAGAAAATGACTGCTTACTGCATATGCTATTCTCTTAGACTGGGGACATACAATTATCTATGAGGCCAGCTGCCATCTTATACAAATAACAAGGCCTAGAAAATGCGTAATTATTTGACAAGTCCAGAGTTGTGTAACATATCATGGGGTTAAGAGGAATTAAGTAACTTTTCACCAGGTTTTGTGTCCTGTAAAATACTCTGATTGACTTTACTAAACAACCAGAAACTTCAAACACATCTTATACATGCCCACACAGAGTATGTAATATCTTTAAAGTGGTCCACATTTTAACTACTGGGGGTTAGATATAGTTGACTGGAGTTATGACGCTCTGTGATAAAGTTTAAGTAAATGGGATGAGAATAGAGTTATAAGAAGAATAGTACAAGAAATGTCCTGGTAGATTTTTTTTTCTCTTCTGTTTTATTTGGAAAGTCTACTATGGGTCATGCATTTGTTAACCATTTTATAGTCTGCACTACAGAGAAACCAATCCCAAATTTATAAAAGCACTGACTTTGCAGTAAGGTTTGGGAGTCCATTTCTGGAATATCATTTATAAGGAAAAGAAAAATACAAATAGGATGATTTGGAACTATTGAAAAAATGGTAAATCTCATTCTCATGTGATGTTACTGGCATTCATTTCTGACATTAATAAATTTTCTCTTTTCCCATTGGTGTTAAATGCTTTCCAGTGATTACACATGGATAGAGCTTGTAGAGGCAGCATCTCTGTACTCTATTTTTACAACTACAAAGTTGAATTCCAACATAGATGAACCATGTTTATGGGGAGACTAGAGCTAAAATTGTTTTCAGGCACCCTTTGGAGTGAATCCTCAGAATTTTTATGAGTGAATAAACATTTGGTCAATAGTAAGCCACTAATACTATAGCGTTTTATCTTTGTCCCTGCCCATGCTAATACCTAAGATGTTTATACCTAAGATGTTTTTGCTAGGATCTGTTCTCATATTTTGTCTTATTGTCTTATTTTAGTTTGCAGTCTTCCAATGCTATCATATTTAGTTTGGGATTTTAAATATAGGGAGTACAGCTCTTTGATTTTTTTCCTTAATAAAATGCATTATTTAGACACTGTGGTTTACAGAGTTGTACATAGTACAGTTGTTAACGAGTTTTTGATGTTCTAATGCCAATCCCACCACCAGAGTGACCTTCTCTCCACAATGACCTTATTTCCACACCCCCCCAAGTCTACCCCTTTAGCAGACACACAATAATGTATAACATATTGCTTGTTACAACTAAGTGGCTAAGGGAATTATCAAAAGTACTTCAATAAAAGAAAAATTTATGAAAATTATTGTATCTCTCCAAGGGATATATCCTTGTCTGAGGATTTACTAAAGCTGTTTATTGCTGGTAGAGACTTCAAGTGCTATTGTTTTTGTTTGTTGAGTTTATTTGGCATCTATGTTACTTTCCCATCTAATTTGGAGTGCTCCTATTGAAATTTCAGAATTGTGGAATTTGGTATGCAGTCTCATGGTCCAGAAACTTTAGAATCTGTAGCTTGGGCTACTGAGTTGACGTGGTGGTGGTTGTGGGAGAGTGTGGCTCTGATTTTATACTGATTGAATTATAATTATACCACGAAGCATAATATAATTTTGTGATAAGCCAGAAAAATGAGGAGGCAAAGTCACAATGAAGGAATTGGAATCACTCTATTTTTAGTTGTTCTTTAGATCATATCAATTACCCACATTAAGTCTGCATTTTAAAATACTGCTCTCCAGAAAGAAATTATTTTTAGGATAAGCTGATTTTGCATGTATATTTATGCCACAGCATATCTGTTTTCATGAAAACTTTGAGACAAGTTAAAGAAGTTGGAATCTGTAATAGAATTGTTAAAGATACATCATGTTAACTCATGGTCACGGACCTCCCATTATTCATCAATCTGCTCAAGCAGGCTCAGTAACATCTCCATCGTGAGACTTGTTGTTACTGTGTTTGGCATATTGAATACATCATGGGTAGCTTGCTAGGCTTTGCCTTGCGGGCAAGATACTCTCAGTAGCTTGCTGAGCTCTCTGAGAGGGGTGAAGGAATTGAACCCCAGCTGTGCACAAGGCAAACGCTCTACCACTGTGCTATCGCTCCAGCCCCATCATGTTAAATAATCTTTTAAATATAAGAATGCCAAATTATAAACATATAGACAGTAGTCTTTGAAACTAATGCTCATATTTCACTCTCAACACCCTGAAAACTGATGTTGAGGTTTGGAAATGCAAATATGATGTAATTGTATAGGTTGCAATTCTAAATAATAATGAATATATTCTTCAGACGAGACACATTTTTTAGCAGTGAATTCTAACATGTGCCATATGTTTTTTAAATGTGCTTTGTATAATTTTATATCATAAAAATACTCAAGTATATTTTCCTGTAATCACTGTTACTGTCACTGTCCTCCCATTGTTCATCGATTTGCTTGAGCAGGCCCAGCAACATCTCCATTGTGACACTTGTTACTGTGTTTGGCATATCGAATACGTCACACGGAGCTTGCCAGGCTTTGCCGTGCGGGCAGATACTCTCTATAATCATAATTATTAGGTTTAACATATATGCTCTTTCAATGACTAAGGTGCAGGATTAATTATCTTTTAGTAAAGTTGATTTTGTGAGGGAGAAGACTAACATTTAAAATAATATTATGTAATATATAATTTTTCTCTACTAAAATGCAAAGTATTGAGGAATAATGCATTACACACTTTCTCTAAACACTACTTGTCCTTGACAGTTAAATGATGGAATAATTCTCAGTGTTTCATTTTTCTGTTGGTGACCTTTGATGTTGACATGATAGAAGTAATTATTTTGTTTAATTGTTTCTGGGCCACACCTAGCAATTCTAAGGGCTTACTTCTGGCTCTCTGCTCAGGACCTATTCCCAGCAATTCTGAGGGGGCTGTAAGTGGCTCCATGGACGGAACTTGGGTCAGCTGTATGCAAGGCAAATATGCCTTAATCCTTGTACTATCTCTGTGGCCTAATAAAAGTATCGTTTGCCAGAAAACATTTTAAGATCTTATTAATGTTCACTGTGTACATTAGTGATCAGTGGTTCAAAATGTCATAGTTTATTTTTTCTCTAACGTACAATTTTAGTTGTTTGAATTGTAGCAAAAGTGAAAAGAAATGAAATCCATCATATAAAAATACTGCAATACATTATAGAGTGCTAACAACATGTCATAACATAAAGTCTCTGGTAAAGATATTTGTAATGATAGTTGTAATGTAGAAAACATTTATGATGGTGAATTTTATTATGCATTTTATAAAATTAGTAATACATTCATTTTTGTTTTCTTTTTTGAATTCTTCCTCTCTTCCTCCTTTTTGTCTTTTGATGAGTAAAGACCCATACAAACATACTTTGTGGTGTTCAAACGTTGGTTGTGGTCCTTTTGAGGTGGCCCACTTGGTTGTAGTGGAACACAGTGGAGTGCTGTGAGGGTCATCACCTGGTCATGGTGCTTGTACGCTCTTATTGGTGGTGCTTGTCAGGGTCATACACTTAAGTTAAGATGCTTGCACACACCTAGCTGCTGAGAGACAAAGATCACACACTTTATTTCTGGGACTATACTCAGTGCATGTGGGCAGTAGTGGGACTCAAAGTCTAAACAAGCAACGTAAACATGAGGTATCATGCTTCAAAGCTGCTGCTTATGTTACTGAAGCTTTCCTAGTCCCTTGAGCTCATTTCTTTGTTTAGAAGTTTGAGATAGTAGTACTAGATTTTTTGTTGTTGTTATTAATTTGTTGACACATCTGGCAGTGCTTAGGGCTATTTCTTGGCTCTTTGTTCAGGCAACTCCCTTGGAAGTACTGTGTGCCAGGTATCTGAATGAGGGTAATAGCTACCAGCCACTGGACAAGTGCCTTACTTCCTGTGCTCTTTCTCCAGCCCCAACTTCAGTGAGTTTTTATTTAAAATATTATTTCCGTTTTCTAAAAGCAGCCCTTGTTCTGTAGACCACAATTGTGCCCTATGCAAAGTCAGTATACTGGTTACCTTTTGTAAAATATACATGATTATAAGAAATTATTTTGAACTTCTTAGAAAAGTAGCTCGGAGTGGTAGATTCTAAGGCACTCTATTTTTTGGAGTGGGCACACCTGGAGGTTTTCAGGGATTATTTCTGGATCTATGCTAAGGCATCACTCCTGATGGCCCTTCAGGAACCAGTGGGATCCAGAGAGATCCAACCCAGGTCAGCTACATACAAGGCAAGGGCCCTGAATTCTGTATTGAAGCTCCAGCCCCTCTAAGACATCTTAAGTAAATTGACATATATTGTTTAAGAGAAGACATTCAGTCTCCCATAAGGGGGGAAAGAAGAAAAAGAAAAATATATCTCTCTGTAATCATGATAAGACATACTCCCAGAAGAGCAGCAGTAGGGAAAGTGGGTATGGCACCAACTTGTGCACATTGCTGATGAAAAGGTGTGGTTAATGTGATACAGGCTCTGAGATACTAGGATAAAGTTCCACTCTTGTTACTGCCTACATGAATTCAGGTATTGCCTCAGTTTTCACATCTCTAAAATGAATAATTATCATTCACAGGTACTTGTACAATTGTATTTAGATTAAATTATTATTATATGTAAGTTGTTTAGAAATATTTGATCGATATTAAGAACCCAATAAATGTTGGAAAAATTTTATGTAGTTAGTAAGTAGTAATACTAGTAGAACTAGAAATGAATCAGATAATATTCCATATTTTAAGAATAACATTTAGATGCTATAGTTGAGCTTTCATGAATGAATTTACTAGAATTGGGTTGTAATTCATGATTAATATGTTTAAAATAAATTTAAAAATATTGAATTTTAAACTATAATTTGGTGATAAAATGAGTCAGAATTCTAAAGTTAGGATGTATACATGGATGAAGGGTGCGGATAGACTTGTAGAATGCAGAGGAAAGTCCTGTGGCTGAGTCATGATCTGGATCCCAGTGGACCAATGAAGCAGAAGCAGAGTAGTTATAAGTAGAATTTAGACATGAGGTTTCACTCATTTCTACAGTAGTAGAAATGAGAATAATAGAAATGAGAATAGGACTAGGAAATCATCAGTTTCATTATATGGGAAGGCATCTAGATATTAATCTTCATTAAAAACTGTATCTGAGTCTCCTAATATCTGTTGTATTTAATCTTCTTTATTTCTTAGTCTGACTCTTAATTTTTGAAGAACCACAATGTTCACTACCTGATTTCTTCTGCCTTTGAACAAGCCATTGAAAGTGGTATCTTTGCTTGTTCTTGTATACATTTTCTTATTATCATCAGAATAAAGCTAAAGGTAAATTCTGAGTGAACAAAAGGCTAATCATAAATTTGGTTTATAGTCATTATAAATTTCAAAGCTTACCCTCTAAGTCTTCACCTTTCTCAGACATTTAACAATATCATCATCTAGAATTAATTTTTTTAGGCTTGAAGTAACATTACATTATTACAAAGTTTCAGGTGTGCATCATCTAACATACACATGGGTTTAGAACTGAAAAGCCTTTCTATCACTTTCTAATTTTTAAAACAATATGAACAAAGTTATGAGTGGTAAAACACCCATTCCATGTCATTTCTTCCAATCAGCTCTTCACATGCTTTTTGCTGATTTGCTACTGCTTATTAAGAGCAGCTGTGTTTAAGCAGCTGGCACACAAGTTGTCCAGTAAATGCATACTATATAGATATTTAATACAACTTAGTGCTTTATCAGGCTTTACAACCTCTAATTAGTTAGACCACAGAACACCCGAACACATTAGGTAATTATTACTTTCCTCCCATTTCACAGACAAGGAAACTGAGCATGAGAAAGAGGTTTTTCCTACAATATTCTAATGGATAAACCAAGACTCAAGTGAGCTAAACATTGGGTTTGTGAAATGATGTCTCATTTGATGAGGTAGTGAATCCTTGAGAATCTGACAATTAGAAACATAATAACATATCTGTAGAGCTTTCTCCCATGTCCAAAAGTAGAACACCCCTAATAGGAATTGTCTGGGAATACGATTAGCATTAATTTATGTAAAAAATTATGTTCTATTACCTTTGCCCTAAACAGCCTACCAAATCATACCAAATAAGTATGTTCTACTTTTGAATTGTATGGGCAACATGTCTTAGTCAGAGACTTAGAATGTGATTAATAACATGTTACTCTTCCAGGCTAGAAATAAGTCCATGCCTATGATACTGAGTTTACTATTCAGTGGTTTATGTTTAGCTTCTTAGAAAACACTTCCCAAAAGAATAATGGTCTATTTCTTTGGTATTGGTATCCTAATCAGAATAGTATTGTTTACTATTTTTATTTATAGTTTCTTGGGATTAATGACATTCAATTTTCTAAAGACATAAGGTAGGTGAAACTATATTTTTATAACTATATGGGGGGATGTACATCAATATCTGGCAGTGCTTACTTCTGGCTCTGTGCTCAGGAATTACTCCTGGTCGGGATTAGGAGACCATATAATTGTGCCAGTGATTAAACCTGGTTTGGCAACATGCAAAGAAAGTACCTAATCTGATGTACTATCTCTCCAGCCTCTTTTTTTTTTTTGCTCTTTGGGTCACACCTGGCAGTGCACAGGGGTCATTCCTGGCTCTGCACTCAGAAATTACCCCTGACGGTGCTCAGGGGACTATATGGGATGCTGTGAATCGAACCCAGGTCAACCGCATACAAGGCAAATGCCCTATTCTTTAGGGATGCAAAACACCATAGTAAATGTACTCAGTCATTTGACTCAGTATAATTTCTGTCTGAAGTAATAACTACTTTGAAAAAATAACCATGCCAATAATCATCACAATCATGATCACAATCATCCTGTTGTTCGTCGATTGCCTTTTGCAGGCACCAGTAACGTCTCCTTCTTCCTAGTCCTGAGATTTCAAAAAGTGACATTTTCAAGGCTCTTTCAGGGTTAGGAGAATGAGACCCATCATTGTTACTGGTATTTGGCATATTGGGTACGCCACGGGGAGTTTGCCAGACTCTGCCATGTTAGCAGATTACATTCGGTTGCCTGCCAGGTTGTCCAAAGTAAGAACGAGATTATAAGATGTTGTGTGGCTGCAAATATGGCCACGCACTTCCGGGAGCTGGGTTTTATAGTCTCTGGGTCTTGGCCTTTGATGGGATTACCTGGTGCTGGGGCAATTGGTGGGTGTGACCCCTACTTACTGGAAGATGGAGGATCTGGGTGGAGGATGCTCAACCCTGATCCAAGCGGGCTTGGAGATCTCAGCCCCGGGACCCACATACCTGGGTTCTTCTGCTGGTTTCTTCCTGCGTGTGGAGAGTGGTCTCAGCATGGTGGTGGCTGGTTCTGGAGATCTTCAGCTGCTGGGGTTCTGCTTAGGGTGGGGAGAGAAACTCAACCCACCCCCCTCCAAGGGGCCCCGGTGAGGACAGCTAGGCGTGGGAGCCAGAGACTCTGCGCTGTTCTCTTCCGGGAGCTGGGTTTTATAGTCTCTGGGTCTTGGCCGTTGATGGGATTACATCTTTTCAGATGATGAAGCAGTCAATAATCATGGATAAGAATATTTATATAAAATGATAATCAAAATATCTTAAATAATGACCAAAGAAAGATAGAAATTGCAGCTGACCCAGGTTCCATCCTCAGCATAGGGTCCCTGAGCTCCACCAGGAATGATCCCTGAATATAGAGCTAGGGGAAAGCTGTGAGCATCACTGGTTATGGCCCCAAACAAACAAATAAAATTGTACAAATATGAGTCTTACTGAAGTTAAATTGGAGTAAAGTCTTTCTGTTTTTCACTATTAAATGATGCTGTGCATGGGGCTGGAGAGATAGCACAGCAGGTAGGGCATTTGTCTTGCACGCGGCTGACCCGAGTTCAATTCCCAGCATCCCATATGGTCCCCTGAGCACCGCCAGGAGTAACTCCTGAGTACAGAGCCAGGAGTAACTCCTGTGCACCGCTGGGTGTGACCCAAAAAGAAAAAAAATGATGCTCTCAAAGTCAGGATTTCTACATTTAGAATTAGTTCATTTAGAATTAATTCTAATTAATTTCTACTTAAGACGTTTTGGTTGTGCAGTCTATATACTCAGTGCCAACTCTCATTTTCTCAGGAGTTAGATGAACAGTCTCAGGGAGGGAAATGGTGAGATCTCTTTACCAAGCCACTAAAAAGATGCTTTACCAGGTAGAAGAAATTTGTCTTAACTGAAAGAAACTACCATTTAATCAAATTAACATATTTAGTGATTGAATTTAATCAAATTTTAATCATTTACAAAATTATTCAAGTGATTTTATAATTACTAATATTATCATTAATATTCCAAATTTGAGTAAATTATGATAAGTCTAAAATGGGAATGACAGTGTATAAGGTATGCCCTTTAATTTACAGATTAATTTTTATTTAGAAATATGCAAAAATTTTGTAAAGTAATGATGGTGGCCTATAGAGGAAAGAATTACTTTTCATGGTACTATACCTACACATAGTTTGAATATTTTAAATGATAACAAATCAATCCATAATACATATCAACACAGTGATAAAAATTAGAGAAGCAAGAGATGGGATTGGCTAATCTGCTATGCCATTTGAAATTTCTTCTTCAAATTTAGCAAAAGTGAAAGATTTGCTATCCAGAGGAAATAATTGGAATATATGCTAGAGGCTCAAACTGGGTTCTGTACACTTTTACTATTTTTAAAGATTTTTCTTTTTGCTTTTTGGATCACACCGGGCGATGCACGGGGGTTACTCCTGGCTCATGCACTCAGGAATTACTCCGTGCGGTGCTCAGGGGACCCCATGGGATGCTGAAATCAAACCCGGGTTGGCTGTGTGCAAGACAAACGCCCTACCCACTGTACTATTGCTCTGGCCTCCTATTTTTCAAAGTTTAAATAGAAGATAATTTTGTTCTTCTATTAGAGTGGTAGATGAAGGTGTTTTTGCGTGTGTTAATGTCTGATATGTACTATAAGAGAAGACAGAATCAAGATATATAGTTAAGGTCTGTATCTGAAAGGTCTATATCTGAAATTTGAAGATGAAATTCTGAGTAGAAGTGAGTGCTTACCACAGTGTAATACAGTTAGATTATTTAATATTTTTCCCTGCATGCTTTCTATATGCACTAAAAGAATCCAGCTAGTGTTACTCTGATATTAACTCCAGGTGATAAAGGGTAGATATGTAGACTCTTATTTATTTATATATTATTCACAAATTACCTTTTTGAAAAAATTCAATTACAGCCAAGAACAGAAGTTTACATTTTACTACTTATCAGCAAAGTTTATACAAGAATGGCAATAATTTATGTTGGATGTGAGAGGTAGAAAAAAATTAAGCAATAATCTCCAGTGTCTTAGTTCATGAGCATCCATGTCAACTTTAAGAAAGAAAATAAAACTAAAAAATGAAAAAGAAAATGAGTGTTTGGGTGGATTCAAGGGATAGCTTAAAGGGCTAACGCATGTGCCCAGTGCTTTAAATTACAGGAATTAGTGTTGAGATTCCCTGAGCATTCCTTGGGAGGCCTACCCTGCAGAATCCCATCAAAGCACGCCACAAGATTATACATCTTATAATGAGCAAGTAAATGCAGTCTACAGTTAATCACATGGAAATTCTGTATTAAAATAATGTTTTAATCCAGAAGGAACTTCAGATATTCCAGGATTCTCATTAGATACTGTACCCATTGATAGAAACATAGTTTTACCTCTCCTCATAGATTTTTTTTGACAGCAGAGATCTAAACCTGTAGTTTTTGGCACATGCACTATGATATGGACTTTGTAATAAAGGACTATATAAGTTTACTTTTAGAAGTGTAAATCATGTATTGCTGCTTTCCCTGAAGTTGTTTTTTTTTCCCATTAGGAGAATGTTCTTTGGGGGAGGGAAGTTGAGAGATCTTATTTTTGCTTAATATTATCAGTCTGTATTCCATACTGTCAGATTCAGTATTTTATGCTGTTGTCACAAAAAATGCAAAAAATAATTATGCATTGTTAACTTCGATGATCCATTCATCCATTCATACATAGATATATATGTACAAATGTACATATATTAACTGATGGCGAGTACTTTGCATAATTTGGAATAAGTGAAGCTTAAACAGCCTTAACAGTCTAACTTGTGTGTAGTACAGAAATAAAATTCCCCAGAACAGCAGTTGGTTGATGACTTTAGTCTATATAGACAGCATGAGGTCCATAAAATCCACATGTGATTTTAAAACTTTTAACTTTAATGACCTTACTTGTGTCATAACTCAGGCAAGCTGGAACATAATCCATATTATTAAGGTCTCAGCAGTACTGTCTAATGAAAAAGAAAGGAAACTGGGATGTGATGGAAGCATGGGAGTGAGCCACAGAAATCTATAGGCATTATTCATTATTGGAAGATTTGGAAAATCCTAAATTTTGCTATCTAGATATTGTTGTGCAATCACAGAGGTGATGGGCAATTCAATTGTCTGATATTTTATATCAAAATTCTAGTTAGGTTTAGGAATAAAATCTATAGCAAAAGGAACAAGACTTGATATATATGCATAAGTACATATAATTAATTTTTAAAATATATTTCAGTAAATAAGATGGACCATATATACATACAGTTTTCTGTGAATAAGACATTAGCATTAGATTTTGTATATTTGGGGCTGTGATAAAAAAAACCAGCTTGTAATTAAGTTAAGCACAGGGAAAGTAGGAATTCTGGGACTCCTACTGTATATGCAATACCTTCTTGACAAAACGTGGCTGAAATTTTGCCGATATATTGTTATGCTGTGCACAACTGAATATACAAAATAAATAATACAAAGGTATAGTGCCAACTGGCTTCCTTAAGACCCCCAAAGAAACAGGTTTTAAGGAACATGAATTCAGAATGAAGACTAGCTATGATAAATGGAGATGGTCACAGTTGCTTTGAAGTAATTTGTGACATTCAGCCCACACACTAATGCTAATGCTATGAGCATTGGATCCCATAAAGCAGGACTCCTCACTTCACTTTAATGACCATGTTTTGTTCATTAAGGTTTTTCCTGTAGTGCTTTTGTTTGTTTGGTTTTGGTTTTGGTTTTGGGGCCACACCTGGTGGCACTCACAACTTGCACCTGCCTCTGTTCTCAGGGAAAAGTTCTGGTGATGTTCAGAACTATATGCAGTACTTAGGGTCTGACGAGCATCAGCTGCCTGTCTGCAAATATAGAATAGCCTGTATATTTTATATTATAGTCTAAATAGTGCATAATATATATCGTATAGAATAGTATAGCATAGTATTGTAGACCCTTTATTATCTCTCGACCCCATCCATAAGTGTTAGTTATGTGCTCAGAAAGTGGATGAAATTTAGCTTATAGAAGAAAAGTGTTACTGCTTGGACAAAAAAGTATTGAGTGTATGCTAGTATTTGTATTTCATTATTTTACATCTCTTTGATAATGAATGATAGGTGATGTGGGCCTAATTTTGTATATTCATGGACATAGCTTACCATCTTATTCCATTATAGACTATTTTGGTTATATACTAAGAATACAGAGCAAATACTTGTATGTAATTCACTTCTAAATTATCTTTTTAGGTAATCTTTTAAACCGTTTATTGGTAATGTAATGTTATTCATTAACATTTTTAAGTGCATGATTATTTGTGACAGCTGCATTAAATCTTAAACAATTACTTCTAAAATTCTTTTGTAGAACCATAGGTTTAATTTTTAATGAGTTCAAATTTACAGATGTTAGCTTAATATTTAACTTTCCAAAATAGAGAATAAAAACTTCAATCAGCAAATTCTCTAATCAGGATTCTATAAGAAATTTTTATTAAAAAACAATTATTATTAGCCTAAATTTACCCTTAAATTTGATTATGACTATCATTATTTGCCCAAAAATAAAGCAGAGTTAAATATATATGTAGACCTATTAAAGTGCAAGCATATTACCATCCACTAGCAGACAACACTTACTATAACAGGCAACTCATCCTTAAATACAAAGAATATGTGCATCTACATATTCTACTTGAAAAAGAAGCTAACTAAAAAGACTCACTATTTATGGACCTGCTTTCTATTGTCAATTCACATCATTTATTCCTGAAATCCAGATATGTTTACTCATTAGTTTTTGGAATCTTGACAGTTCCTCTTCATTTTATTTAGATACAAATAATGCACTCCCCCAGAAATCTGCTTAGTGAGTCAGTAATTTTCAGTAAACATTGTTTTTCTATTAAAATATAGCTTCCGCCAGATGCTGGATTAAAATCAAAGCTGGTGTTGTACCAGTCTAGACCTAAAATTTGAGCATATCAATGTGGACTTATTTTTCTTACCTCTGCCTACCCTTGCTACAGAGCTCTTAAAACCAGGATTGGGAGTTCTTTGAAGAATAATGTTATATTTAGAAAGCATTACACTTTTATCCATAGGCACAGATGTGAATACTCAGAGTCCTTACCCAACAGTAAATCCTGTTTTCTTAGGGAGCTGAGTCTTATTTTCATATATTATCAGTTATGCCTTCTCTGGTCACTGCTTTCACTTGCCTCATTTTCAAGGTCAACTATCATGCACAATTCTATTTTTTTAAAAAATGATTTTTTGTTTATATTTTAAAAATTAGACCTTTCAAACTGATGTCTCAATTGTGAGAATTAGTGAAAGAACTAATGAAAACATGACTAATTCAAGATCACTGTCCTTAACTTATAGAGCTATGTCATTTGTATGTGAGAAGGTGCGTGGATGAGTTCCACATATATAAGCTGTTAGCTGTCAGGAAAAAAAAAGTTGTCAGAGATTATTCAGAAGTCATGCACATATGCAAACACATCCCCTTCCCACCATTCCCTCTATGCACTCAAGATCATGCATTGCTTTCTAACATCCTTTTGCTCACCATTATATTTATTGTTTCTGATATAGAACATAACACATACTAGATACATGTAACAGTTTGTTCAAAAATGATTAATAAATAGATTTAGTTTTATTCAGTGTAATGTTATGAAAAATTGTCAGTGATTTGAAATTTTGAAAGTGACTCCAACTTCCGAGCATATATCTGTCCTCCGTCCTTCCCCATTCTGCCTTCCTAGCTGCTATAAGTGTCACCTTCTGTATTCTGGTTCATAAAAGTTGACTGTAGTCTTTCCTCCCAATTGATTGCTGAATCAGGACTCTCAAGACATTTTATCGATCTGACACTTCAAATGATTGGCAATAAAACCAAATTTATTATTTTTAAATCATATACTATATATGGGGCTGGAGCGATAGCACAGTGGTAGAGCGTTTGCCTTGCAAGCCATCAGCCTGGCCGAGCCGGGTTCGATTCCTTCACCCCTCTTGGAGAGACCGGCAAGCTACCGAGAGTATTTCACCCGCACGGCAAAACCTGGCAAACTACCCATAATGTATTCAATATGCCAAATACAGTAACAGCAAGTCTCACAATGAATGGAGATGTTACTGGGCCTGCTCGAGCAATACTATATGTGAATTTTCCCAGAGATACGGTGAAAACCCAATATCTGAAAAGTCCATAATCTTATTTTATGTATTTATAATTAGTTAAATAAAATCTATCTAGTCTTCCATTTGTTCATTTTACTGGTCTCCCATATTTATAAAATCTTACCATCATCTGATACATTTTTCTCCTTTGTTAAATTAAGCAACATAAGCATTTAAAAGAAAAGTCTTCTTTTACCATTGATAATGATTCTTGAAATTTGTATTATGTAACAACTTTAGCAGTCATTTTTGTCCATCTTCGTTTTGACAGCCCTGAGATTTTATGAGCCTCTGCTTCCTCATCCTTCTTAACGCTGCCATATTAGTGGCTCTTTCAGGGTCAGGAGAATGGAACCCATTGTATTTACTGGTTTTGGCATATCGAATACAACATGTATAGCTTGCTAGGCTATGTCTGGTGGGCGGAACACTGTCGGTAGCTTGCCAGGCTCTCTGAGAGGGATAGAGGCTCTTAGAGCGGCCTCTAATCACCCTTACAGGTGTTCCCATGCTTCAAACCACATTTCAACACATTCAAATATGGTGCAGTAATCTTGTATTAAGTGTTTTATGATGTATCGTGGAACGCTGTGGCCGCGTGGTCCAGAAAGTGTCCTTGAGGGCCTCCGCAGCTGGGTAGTGGAGGTAATGAAGGTAATGGAGGTCTGACGGGCTGCTGGAAGCAGGCAGAGGATCTTTGCTCCCAGGTCTGTTGAGCCTGGAGTCCAAGGTTACAGAGTTCTGCTTCCCTGGCTCTCTGGGGCTTCACTCATGCGTGAGTCCCGGCCTGAGTGTCCAGAAAGTGTCCTGGAGGGTGTCCATGGCTGGGTAGTGGAGGTAATGGAGGTAATGGAGTTCTGCCGGGCTGCTGGGAGCAGGCAGAGGATCTCTGCTCCTGGGTCTGTTGAGCCTAGAGCCCGAGGCCACAGAGTTCTGCCTTCCTAAATAGCTAAAACGACAAAGAACCTCCAGCTCCCGGCACATCTCTTCGATTCCACTGTTCTTCCTGCATTAACATATGCCTCAGAGGCCTGGGCCCTTTGAAAGCAGGATGAGAACACTATTTGGGTCTCTCAAAGAGGAATCGAAAGAGCTATGCTTGGAGTATCATGCTTCACTCAAATGAGAGAAAGAATCCGGAGTTCCGACCTTTGCTGACGGTCAAGAATCAGGGACGCTGTCTCGTTCGGCAAGGCGTCAAAAATGAGATGGGCTGGATACGTAATGAGATTTGGAGACGACCGCTGGATTAGAGCCATTACCGACTGGATTCCACGGGGCGTCAAAAGATTGTGTGGCCGCCCACCTATGAGATGGTCAGACTTCTTTGTCAAGACTCTGAACAATCCGTTTGAGGCTCGTCGTGTTCCTAGAATGAGCAGGTGCCATTGGGCTGCATTAGCATGCAACAGGGATGAATGGAGATGATACTGGTGCCTGCTCGAGAAAATCAATGAGTATCGGGATGTCAAGTGATCAAGTGAACAACTTATATATAACCATATGTTATAGTCATTTGGAAATAGAAAGATTTGGATATAATAGGTTTTCCCTCCTAAGAAAGCTATTAAGCAGTTGATATTAGTATCAGAGTGTGTGATATTTACTAGGGAATCTATGTTTTCTGACCAGCCTTTTGATTCCTCAAATTTTAGTTTTTAGTTGTTTTCAAAAATATTTTTATTGAAATGTCATTGCATTAAAGTATTATGTAAGATTGATGTTCTCATTGAGAGAAAGAGTCCAGAGTTCCGACCTCCGTCGATGATCAAGAATCAGGGACTCTGTCTTGTTTTCCAAGGCGTCAAAAATCAGATGGCTGAACACATTATGAGGTTTGGAGACAACTGCTGGACTAGAGCTGTTACCGACTGGATTAATTCCACAGCATGTCAAGAGACTGCGTGGCCGCCCACCTACCAGATGGTCAGACTTCTTCATCAAGATCCTGAATGATCGGTTTGAGGCCCTTCATGTTCCTAGAACGAACAGACGCCATTGGGCTACACTAGCACATGACAGGGATAAATGGAAACATTACTGGCGCCCACTTGAGCAAATCGATGATTAATGGGAAGTCAAGTGATCAAATGATGTTCTTATCATTATAAACATCTGTGTAGAGTTTCAATTTTTCATATTGATAAAATCAATATAACTCACACATCTCAGAATTCCTCTGTGGAAACTTTTTAATAGATCAGCTTAATAAAATATAAAATGCCACATAAAGACAATATATGTTCAGGCTAAGTTTATAAAAGAAGAGAATGTTATATACTTATAAAAATTTTAATTATATTATGCTAAAATTGTTTTGAAGGTTATTGAGGTATTGACAATAGCAAGTGTTTATGTTTAGTGGACATATGTTATTTGCAAGGTAATTTAATTTTAAAATCAGATAGTCATCCTAAAAAATGGAATGATTATTATTTTATTTATGCAGATAAGAAATAGAGGCTAAGAAAATTTCCTCAGAAATTTTCTGCTGGATTTCCAGTGGAGAAACAGAGCTTGATATCGAAAATTGTCTCACTTCACTCTTTCATTGCCTTAGATGACAATATTTTGAGAAATGGTGATAAAATTTTGGAAAATGAAGAGTTTACTTCTAGCCATACTCTTAAAAATTCAATTTTGGAAAATGTATAGAATCCTAATAGTGGTGATAGAATCCAAGAAAAGATTTGTTGACTCAGGGAGAGTATGTGGGAAGCTTCAAATATGGTTCAAATATGGGAAAGCATTTGGCAGTGTTTGGAATGACTGACTCTTGAAGTATCTGAGAGAAAATAAGCAGGGAATGAATGATAGGTTCTGATAGTTGGGTTAGGTCAGATTGAGGAGTTTTAAATGTCAGTAAACAGAGTTTGTGTTTGATTTAGTGGACAGCAGGGTCTCATAACCTATGTTCCATGGCACTCACATTGACAGAACCAACTTTAAAGCACAACACAAGGACCCATACTGGGAAACACAAGCGAATCTACCAAGTTGATTGCAGACAGAGTGAAAATAGAACCTGGGTTAGGAAGCAGTGATCAGAAGGGAATGTAACTTAAGAAGAGTAATTGTAATTTAGATTGTAAATTCAGAAATGTTGGGATAGAAAACAAACTCTTACAGTCCTATCAGAAAATTCGTTAAGTTTTAGCCTCTTTGAAGAGTCATTGCGTGATTTTAGTGATGGTTGCAGGAAATGGAGGGAACCGAAGAAGTTTTTTGTTTATTTTGTTTTTAGATTTTATATGGGACTGATGTGGAAAGGAAAGTGAATAATAGAGTTGCATTTGTGGAAAAAATAATGTTACCACAAGATATGAGATGGATAGGAGCCACTGGGTTTACAAGAACTTTAGACACACTGGTGGAGGGAGGGGTGTTGAAACTCAGTTATGAAAGCTTTGTAACTGTATCTCATGGTGACTCAATAAAAAAGGAAGATAGTTTGATTTCCACATAATATTAAATTTCCACATAATATTTAAAAATTAATATTATAATAAAATGCTAGATATGTGATTATTTAGCAAATCGGTCACGGTCCTCCCATTGTTCATCAATTGCTCGAGCAGGCCTAGTAACATTTCCATCCTGAGGCTTGTTACTGTGTTTCACATATTGAATACGTCAAGGGTAGCTTGCCAGGCTTTGCCATGTGGGCAAGATACTCTCAGTAGCTTGCCGGGCTCTCAGAGAGGGGCGGAGGAGTCAAACCCGGCTCGGCCAGGCTGGCTGTGCACAAGGCAAATGTCCTACCACTGTGCTATCGCTCAGTCTCATAATCTAGCATATATCTCCTATATATATATTGTTAGAGTTTATCACAATTTTCTAAATTTACATTTCAGTTTTGTTGCTTTTAAAGATGCTACTGTTATGCTTTTGATGGTATGTACAGAAACAAATATTTTTATATATTAACTTATATCCCATGACCTTATCATTTCCACAAATTTATTCTAGGATTTTGTTGGTGGTGGTGGTGCTGGTGGTTGCGATTTTCTGTGTAAACCACATGCTCTTTGTAATCATTTTATTTCCTCATTTCTTTTCTTTTTGTTCTGTGTCATTCTGTGGGGGGTTTATTATAATACTAATTTCTTTAAATGATGAAAAGGATATTTGTGACTTGTTTCAAATGTTGGTGAAAAGTATCACAAGTTTTACCATTCAGTGCAGTAAATCAATAAGTTCCACATTATTTCAAATATTTATGAAGATTAAAGATTGTGGTTATTTTTATTATATATTTTTTCTTGTTGCTAAAATAAATAAGCTGTATACTCCAAAAAAAAAGTTTAGAAAGAAATCAATCCAAGTTTTAGCCAACTGAGTTATTTCATTGTGGAAGGTGGAGAAGAGATAGTGATTTTATTTTCACTGATTCACTATTGTTGCATTTTCTTTTTTTAGAAGAAAGAAGTCTCTAGTAGTACATAATAATGTTTTAAAATGTCGCAGAACATTACTATGATGGATTAAAAGTCACATTCCAACTTCAGAGTCTTTTTCTCTGAAGATTTTTGTGTCAAGTGTCACAAGCACACACACTTATCAGAATAAAAATGCATACATAGAAGTATATTATTTTTTGCTGTTTTTGGTTCTTTTTTGTTTGAGGGTCACATCAAGTAGTGCTCATGGATTGTTCCTGGCTTTGCGCTCAGGCATCATTCCTGGTTAGCTTGGAGGAACATATGGAATGTTGGTATTGAACATAAGTCTGACACACCCGAGTCAGGCACACTACCCACTGTACTAGCTCTCTGACCAGTAAGTATATTATTTTAGCTCTACTTTATACAAATTTCATCACTCTTTCTTATATACAACTCGTAAACTCTCTGAACCTCACAGTCTCAGTTTCATGTAGCCCCATGTGACTAAGAATATTGCAGAGCTGATAAATAAAAAGGAATCAAAGACATTTCTGTATTCTAAATCTGATTTTTTTTGACCTTGGTTAAAAATGTAAGAGACATACTTGTCTTCAGTTTTTCAATTTAGGCCAGAGAAGTCATTGGAAGTTCTCCCCCTCCTTTTTTTTAACCTGATGAGAAAATGCGTAGTATTAACCCTATCTCTTGTGTCCAGCCTGTACTTTGTAAAAAGCCACATTTTTAAATCATCTTTGCCCCCATCACATTTATAGAATAGAATTGACCATTCCAAATGCTGTTTTTGTCTGAGTTGACTATTTGTGTAGATTTTATCCTATATTATAACTCTGTTGGGGAAAACTTGAGAAGTAAAATATAGAACAAGGAAAAGAGGTAAAACACATAGTGCCCTAACAGCTTGTGAGGAATGAATTTTTGCCTCAGTTTCCACTTCAACAAAAGAAAGAAACTGAAAGAAATGACTGGATTGAGCTGAGGTCACTTCCAGTGGAAATAAGTTTCTATCTTTGAATATAGCCAAAGTTTCCCAAGGTAATACACAGGATAGAAAATGTTCAAGTGAAAAGAGAAAGTAATTTTAATAACTTAAAAATAAGAAGATTGAATGTTCTTATCATCAAAATGCTTAACATTATAAATGTATCATCACTAAAGTTAGTTCAGAGATTTCCTTAATTTATTTGGCCTACCGCCTGCAGTACAAAAAAGAGAAAATTACTCATTGCTTCTATTAATAACTATCTACCTTGTTAAGTGAACAAAAAAAGTTATGCCCGTTGTACCCAACATACTTGTACTTCCCTCCATACTGCTACTTCATTGTTTTAGTGCCATATTGGGGGCAGTATCACCTATTTTGGGAATCAGTGAGTTAAAGATACAAAGTCTTTATTAAGTGGTGTAGGACAAAGCAATAGCACAGCAGTTTAGGTACTTGCCGTGCAGCTGACCCCAGTCACCACATATGGTTTTGGAGTATAACCAGGAGTGATGCTTGAGCACAGATACAGGAGTAAGCCCTGAACACTATTAGGTATATTCCTCAAAAGAAAATGAAACAAAAAATGTATTGATAATAAAAGTAGCCTGTTCCTTAGAAACTTTCTAAAGTACTTTTATTAATCTCTCAGCTGTCCAGTATGCTTGTATTTGTACATCTTTATTAATCTGTGATGTTGACATGATTTAAATATCGCTGTATTTTCTATAACACAAGCTGATTTTTCAAACTCTTCCCTGCAGTTTTTGAGTTTATGCTTTTATCATCCGTATGTAACATAGTCAAAAAAAAGCGAAGAACATTTAAGAAATAGTTTCAAGGTCATTTTTTCCTAGAACTAAATTTCCATTCATATGTTTTCCCTCTGTGAAATAAGATACAGACAAACTACTAGGTGTGCAATACACTCATCATCAGACAGTCAGATGGCAAATGTAGAGTGCAGCTCAGAAAAAGGAACTCGGTTCAAATCAATAACACCTATAATGGAACTCCCACGCTGAAACTCAGGACAGGCATCTAGAGAATCAAATCTCTTCCATAATGGAGAGTGATTTGAGCAACAGAACACTCATTGAAAGTAAATGGATTTCTTAAATGATAACAGAGGAAAAGAAAAATAGGAAGAAGGGTTAAAACAGCAAGACCTAAACTGGAGTACACAGAACTGGTATGTCTCCATGTGAAAAAGAAAGGCCTGGCTTCATCTGGGACTTTGCTATTAGGAAAGTGTAGGATATTTGGATACTATCTTTGTAATTGATAATATTTAAACATTTATAGTGAAAACATTAGCATGATATAGAGAAACAATAATTTAAATGGTAATTCATATCTTATATGCCATGAACAGTTAATTACTTGGAAGGCTTTGTTTAGTGGTTCTGGGTGAGTGAAGATCAGAATGAAATAGGACCCTTTTTAATATTCAGGTGGTGAGGGATGAGAAGACAATTGGATAGTCAAGTCTGGAATCCAGAGGAGACATACAGGCTGAAGAAGAACATTTGGGAGTAGTATTGAAATACTGTTTTTATTCTGACTTAAAAAACAAACTCCAGAGTTAGAGTTATAGTACGGCAGGTAGGTCCTTGCCCTGCACAAGGTCAACCCAGGTCAGTCCCTGGCATGCTATATTTTCCTCTGAGCCCACCAGGAATCACCCCCTCATGCAGAGCTGGGAGCAAGATCTGAGCACTTCTGGATGTGGCCCCAAAACAAAAACTAAACAAAATAAATTCCAAATGACTATATGTTTTTTTCAGACATGAAGTTCACTTGTTGAAATAATCAAAAAAAGTGGGGCCTATGATAATTACTGTTGTTTCAGTTATATCTTTTTCCTTCTCCCATTTGTCTTACAAAGACAATAATTTCCTTTTACTTCTTCAATAATAATAAAGATAAAATGTATTGAGAAAGATAAATCAAAATGAACTTTACTCATAAACATCTGGTTAAAATTAGAAAATTTTGGAAAACTTGCTTGTATGTTTTGAATTTGTTATTTTGTTTTCTAGTATGTCAAAGTTTTGAAACATGCAATTTAATATATTGGGAAACTTGTTTTTCTTGTTTTCTCTTTCATCTTATAGTTTAGAGATTATAGATTGTATGATATAGAAAATCTGATAGTGCAGAAACCTCTTTATTTGATATTAATACAAGATGAATTGCAGACAGGAGGCATTGGAATAAAAGTAGTATGCCAAGATACCATTTATTTATATAGCTGGCTACTGAGCGTGGTCAGAAAGATTCAACAGTTCAGTGTGTATGTAGGTGAGTAATGAGGAAGTGAGAATATTAATAGTATTTAGCTTGAACTGTAGCTGCAGGCAGTAGGAATATTTTGATAGTACACAAAAGCATGGAATGCCAAAATCTCTATCCCCAGGCAAAGAGCAGGTTCAATGATTTCTAAGGAGGTAATCAGAATCATCCTAATGAGTTAAAGTCTGGTCTTTGATGAACACAAAAGGAAAAACACTATCTAAGGCGTCTGGGGACTGACTTTAGTGTTGTGCATCTTTTGAAACACATTTTGAATCAAAAGCAAGTTTTCTGAATGACATTAAATAATCATTTTCCTACTATAAATGTAGTTTAGTAAGGACTGTATTCTGCATGTTTATTTATATGCTTCTAAAATATGTCTCTTAAAATAAAACTGTTTCAATAAATTAATCATAAGCATTCATGTTTCTTATTTAAACAAATACTTTGGACTGAAAATATTCGAAAGACAGAAATTGAGCCAGACGGTGTGAGTGTTTAAAAAGACTGCTTGGGTTTACTGCCTGACAGTGCATAGCCTGTGTAAGTAAGGGTGGCTGAAACTTGGTTTGGGAAGGGAAGGGCAGAAGTTCTGAAAAAGACTCTTCCATTCTTTCACTGTGCATCTTGGGACAATCTCCAGTCTTAAAGTCAATGAGGGAGAATTTTTTGATATAAAATATAATATCACTCTAGGAATAATTGGATATTGCTTATAATAAAGGTATCATTCGCTTTTGTTGCTACATTACTTCAGGAATTCTGCTTTATGCCATGAGTAGGATCAGTACCTGCTATGGTTAGAAAGGAAGTAATTATATTTTGTTTTAGTACAGTTAATGGAAGGTGAACAAAATATTGAGTGAACTATGTTTTGACCTATATAGAATCTGTGAATTGCTGTGGTTTTGTTGGTTCTTGCCAAATTGTGACTTTCCTAATATGTGGTTTAGAGATATGGTAGATAAAGATTTAATACTAAGTTTTCACTTCCTGTATTATCATTGGCTCTTATTGCAGTTGTCTATTTATAAAGCATAACTTTGTATGCTCAAATAAATTGATTATAAAGAACGTGATGGAACTGTTAGTAAGTTAAATTGGCTTGTCAGTCCACCTCCTGCCCCAGTGCTGTATGGGATAGTCATAACTCCTAACATGGTGAGAGTATAATCATTTTCTTATTAAGAGTTATAAGAAAAGAACATGGTGTGCAACCTAAAGACATCATCTGCATAGCTTTCAGAGGCATTTGCTTTTGTTATTGTTGTTGTTATTGCTGTTATACTTTTGTCTCTGTACCTGGCTTGGCCATATGGGGTGCTGGGGATTGAACCCATTTTGGCTACATGCAAGCATCTTACCCACTGTACTATCTCTCTGGCCCCTTCAAAACAACTTTATAAAGTTTTGCTGATGTATCATCCTCAGTAGCTGAGAGGTAATCAGCCAAATTAGGAAAAGAAAGGAGCATTATTGACATAGTTGTGAGCTAATAACTGTTACTGTCACTGTCACTGTCACTGTCCTCCGTTGTTCATCGATTTGCTCGAGCAGGCCCAGTAACGTCTCCATTGGAGACTTTTTTGTTGTTACTGTGTTTGGCATATCGAATACATCACGGGTAGCTTGCCAGGCTCTGCCGTGTGGGCGAGATACTCTCGGTAGCTAGCCGGACTCTCCCAGAGGGACGGAGGAATCGAACTTGGGTCGGCCATGTTGACTGCGTGCAAGGCAAACACCCTACTGCTGTGCTATTGCTCCAGCCCTAAAACTTTGAAATTATGAGGCAAGACATTGTTGATCAAGTAATGGCCAGCAAAAGTTAAAAATAGGTGCTTATAACTGACAAGTGAGATTACTATTTGAATGCAGCCATCCCTGGTTTGAACTTTAGTGCCACATAATGGTTCCCTGAACACCTCCAGAGGTGGCCCCGACTCTCTCCCCACTCTTAAATAATGAAAATCATTGTTATTAGTATAGTAAAAGGGAATATTATTTGTATACTTTTGAATGTGTTATCATTCATTTAACACAGAGTTATTATGGCACTATTCTAAGTACAAATCATATGGTAGACGAATTTAGATCTTCATGAGAGATTTTGACATTAGCCAAATAAAAACACATATGTATATGTATAGATATGCATATGCTTAATTCAAGGTAGCTTTAACAATTAAGACAAACAGAGGAAGGTGAATCGTGATGATATGGTAAATATTAATCTGTTGTAGGATATATACAGATTTCTTTGAAAAAGTGATACTTGAATTACAAATTTGAGGAATGAAATGGAATATAAAACTATCCTCATCCAACTGCGAATTAAACAGACCACAAACACTGCATCCATTGCAGGACTGTGTGCAGTCCAGGATGTAAGTCCTGGGCCCTTAATTTCTTCACTCTGACTGACCTTGAGACTCTGCTCTATCTGGAAATAAAGATCTAAGAAGAGTTTTAAAATGTTTGAGTTTTGAAAGCATATATCCAACACATACATAGAGCTCTCTTCAAAGATTTAGAAAAGTATCATTTCAATGTATTTGAGGAAATTTCCATCAATTACTGACTTCTTGCCAAGGTGACCAAGCAGAAGCTTCAGTGGGTACAAATGACAAAGAATGCAGATTTTCTAGAATTAAACCTGGAAACTAATTAAACTTTTAATATCAAAGCCAAACTGTGACCATGGAGGATATGATTTCTTAAAATGTATTGATTTAATAAAATACATGTTATCCAGAAGGAAGCAAGAAAGAATGTCCCATGAAAGTTTAAAAATAAACAGAAAAATATAAATAAAATAAATATCCCTGAGGAAGCTCAAATGATAGGTGCACAGGAAAAGACTCTAAATCAGGTGTCATATGTTCACCAAAGTAAAGAAAATCTGTATAATGAGCTAAAGATGAGAGTGACATGCTGTTAACTAGGGAAGATCAACAAAGAGACAAAATTTACCAACTGGAAATTCTGGAGTTGAAAGTATAATGACTAAAGTGAAATACTCACCAGGGGGCTCAATAGCAGATTTAAGCTGGCAGAGTAATGTTAATAGGAGAACTGAAATTAGTCAGACTAAAGACTAGAGATTAAAAAAAATAGTCTTGGGAATCTGTTAGTTATGTCCACATGTTCTAAGTTTATGATCTATAAGGATCTCCAACAACAAGTCTATGAGGAAAGGGAAAAAGAATAGGAACAATATTTGAAGAAAAATTTCACCCTGTTTGATTTTAAAAAAATGATTAACATAGGAACCAAATACAAGTAGAATGAACTCAATAAAATTTATACCTGAATATATCATAGTTAAACCGTCAAATTCCAAGGACAATGAAGAAATCATAAATCTTCCGGAAAATGCAGTTCATATCATATTATGCCAGAGATTCTCAGTAAATAATGGTTGGATTAACAAGATCATAGAGATAATAAGAAAATGGAATGATATATTCAAAGTGATGAATGCAAAACATTGTCAACCAAAAGTTCATGTCAGATAAACTAGGCTTTAAACATAAGGAGAAATTAGGAATTTCCAACTAAATAAAGACAATTTTTCAATATTAGACATAATGCCTATGAAATATATAATAAAGTCATTTGGACTTTTGGGACATTAGAGAATAACTCAAATCCACATAAGAAGTATAGTACAGGGTCAAAGTGGTAGGATGTTTGCCTTGCATACGGCTGACCTGAGTTAGATCCCAAGTACCCACGTTTTGTTCCCTGAGCCTGCAAAGAGTGATCCCTGAGTGCAGAGCCAGAAGTCCTGACCACCAGATGTCAGCCCTGAACACTGCAGGGTCTGGTCTGAAAACCAACAGTAATTGCATAAAAATGGAGTACAGAGAAAAGTCAACTATGTACATGCATATAAAAGACAGTGTGTTGTTTCTTGTATTTTATTTTAAGTGGCAAAAATAAAGCAATTAAAATATTTTTATGGCCTTTTTGGGCCTTTTTGGGCAATGCTTAGAGACCCCCGGGGCCACTCCTGGTGATACTCAGCCAACTATGTCTGATGGTTCAATGCTTGGGCCTGGTGCCTTGTTGCTGTCTGGACCCAGTAGCACTTGAGAACCACCAGGGCTCCACCTAATGGTTTGAACAGTACCTTAAATTCTGTGTTGATGGTTTTATAATAGCTGCAGATATGTACCCAAATGGTCCCCATCTTTTCAGAAAATCAAGTTGATGCTAAAAGAAAATTCACATAGAAATATATTCAATCCAGAGATGCCAAAATAATATTGAAAAAATTAAAACAATTTTGAAGGATTCATACTTCTTCATCTCCAGACATACCACAAAACTACATTAGTCAATGTATGTAGTGCTTTCATAAGCTAGTGATATAAATAATAGAATACTATTTAGAGTTCAGAAAATAACACTAATTTTATGGCTCACTGGGCTAGTAGTTCAATTTATTGGTCCAAAGATACTGTGCTCCTTGGGCCCCACTGTACTGGCTGTAACCCTGGTGGCAAATCAGGGGTCTCTTTGGCTATACCTTGCAATTCTTTGTGCAAACATGTGGTATTAGGATCAAACTGTTCAGGTGTGTACTAGGAATTTGCATTATCTTCTTTGTTATCTCCTCATCTATATATAACATTGCAATTTCATATTCAAGAATATACCCTAGACAAGTTTATATGTATGTCCACATAAATGTTTTCACACAAATGTCCAAATATTTATAAAAATTCAAAATTTGAAGCTCCCAAATATTGATTTGATAATAAATTGATAAATAACATATGATATATTTATGCAGTATTATTTTTTTAAGAAAAGAGAATGGAGTGCTGTGACTTGTCATATTGTAGGTGAATCTTGCAAATGCTGAGGAGAGACTAAATATTGTTGTCACAGAAGATCACAGAAGGTCACACATGTTCTGATATCATTTATGTAAAAATGCTTTGAATGCAAATGTTGATACAAATATCAGTTGTAGTGTGATTGTCAGGAACTGTGGGTAAGAGTGAAAGAGGAGTAACTAATAATAGGTACATGCAGTTTATAGTTCATCAAGTATTTTAACATTAGATTTTACTGCTATTTATATAACTGTGAATATATTAAACCATTAATTATGCAGAAAAAATGGTATTTTTGGTATATAAATTATTTTTAATAAAGCTATTATTTTAAAATGTCATCATTTGACATTTTGATAAAATGATGATAAAGAGAAAAAATTATAGTTGGAAATTGAAGAGGATAAACTGTCATCTTTTCAAGAACTTTCTCTGTGAACAAAGGAGAAGACAGTAACATTTAAAGGAATAAAGAAATCCTAAGTCCTGTGACGACTGAAATATTTGCTAATAGAAAGAAAAAAGGGAAGATAGACATGGAAGTAAATGAGGAAGCATAATTTCACCGTCTTATTTCATGTGAAAAAATTGCAACTTTCATTTAATGACACATTGTTTCTAATTATGATTGATTGCTGATATTATCAAATTAAGGCTATCTAATTATCCAATTTATGTACATCAGTGCTTTTCTTCCTCCAAAGTTTGCATGAAATTCTAGCCTGAGCCAGATATGTGAGTTGAATAGGTCTGTGCTAATGCTTTGATTAAAGAAAATCAAACCTGTTTCAACCTTGACCTTTCACACATTTGAAATGGCCATACCTAGGCAAAAAGTTCATGAGTTTTAAAATTTTCAACCCTACTAGATTTCTTTAGTCTTCCTTTAATGAGTAGCATTTGTCAAAATGCTAAAAATATGTGAATACATGAATTTGTTTCATCTGCTTCGACAATTTGATTTGTTGTCACTAAAAATTACACCCCAAGATGTTGAGTTTGGGTCAATTTTAGAAAATGTATTAAATATTTATTATCTTATTAGAGAATTCAACTGTTATATGTTCTGTTTTCTTGTTCCTAAAACCCTTAAAATCCTTGAAAGCCAAAACATATTGAGAGATGTTTAACTGACTTTTCAGTATATTAAAAAGACTTTGGAAGCCTACATATGCCTTCCTAAGACTCTAAAAAAGACCCCAAAAAATCAAGATAGTATGGTTAAACTTAGAATATATCTATCCTACTTTTTCCTTTGTGTAATCTATTCAGATGAACACTAGTAAAGAATCCTAGAAATTTCTGATAAATAAATAAGTGAATGGGTCGGAGCAATAGTACAGTGGGTATAGTGCTGGTATAGTGCTTGCCTTGCACTCAACCAACCTGAGTTCAGTTCCCAGTTACCCATATCGTCCCCTAAGCACCACTAGGAGTAATTCCTGAGCACAGAGTCCTGAGTAACTCCTGAGCATTGCCTGGTGTAGCCAACCCCCTGTAAATGGAATAATTATATAAGTAATAAATAAATAAAAGTGATCTAAAGTGGATTGTAAAGAGAAAAAGGACAGGAGAAAATAGTCAAAGGTTTTTCTAATCTGTACTTAGTGTAGACAACCATTCCTGACTCAGTTCTGTCCATTTGCTTCTTTGTATCTATTTTAGCCTTAGTCCTTCTGTCTGGAAATGTGTCTGCTGGCATCTTCATGCCCACTAGGGCTCAGAGGGGAGCCTCTAGGTACCCTGCCTATGGCTGTCACTTCTCCCAATCTCCGCTGTGGCTTCCAGTCCTCTTAGCAGTGCTGTTGTCTGCTTCTCTCTCTCTCTCTCTCTCTCTCTCTCTCTCTCTCTCTCTCTCTCTCTCTCTCTTTCCCTCATACACACACACACACACACACACACACACACACACACACACACCTAATCCCATCACCAGCATCAAACTTTCTCCATCAGCGTCCTTAGTTTCACTTCTACCCCCAAGCCTGCATTCTTGACAAGCATATGTTTAAGTTTGGTTGCTGTAGTTTTGGGATCTCATGACTTCAATGTTATTGGCACATGTATTCCACTTATATACCACCTATGTTTTCAAGACCCCTGACACCTGCTCCCATTGTCTCCATCTGCCTTTTCGTACTCTCTCTCACCCCATTTCTTTCCTTCCCTGTCATCAGTTCCTTAAAATACAGAAAACAACCGTAATCTAGATATATCTGCTTTGACACCTTGATACATTTGTCCATACAGATAACTGAGATCATCTAATATTTGTCTCTCTTTATCTGACTTTTTTAAACTATATTTCTTTTTTTAATAATATTTGTGGTACAGAATTCTAACCTATGAGTTTAAATACTTGTTTTGGGAGAATATATCTTTTGAAGAACTAGTACAAATTATTTATACAGTTTCTTTGTGCATCAATTGTGATAAATAATCATGCTTAAAATAAGAGTGAAGGGCCAGAGAGATAGCACAAGGGTGAAGGTTCTTGCCTTGCACATGGATGAACCCAGTTTGACCACAACTTTGTAATGGCCCCCCCAAACCCCAATAGGAGTAATCCCTGAGCATTGCCAGGTGTTGCCACTATACTGAAGTAACTAAAAAGGAGATATTTAAGATTATTTTATTCCATTTACTGTGATCTAAAATGGAAGAATGGGATATAGTTACTAGAACAAGGACTTAAAATGAACAAGATTAAACTACCTGATTTAGTGGAAGTTTCATGACTGAGAAATAGCCTTGAGGTTGTAAAGTTATTTGAAGCCCTACACATTCAATACTAGTTCTAGAGTTCTATTCCCTCCTCTTCCTGCATGCCTAAATCTCTTGCTAAATTCTGAAAGATTTCCTTATGGGACTCATTTAGATAATTTTCATTTCCAATGTAATTTATTTGGAACTTTAGGTAGGAGAAAAGTCTTTTTTTTTCACTTCAATGTGAATAAATGATTGTTATAAGAGCCTTAAATTTGTTTTTACATAGAAATACGATGGTTATCTTCATTTACAATAAATGCCAGTCTATTTCAATAATATCATGATTCAGATTCTGTGAGTAAATAGATTCTGTTTACATAATATATATATATATATATATATACATATATATTCCCACACAATGACAATTAGGAAAAGCATAGTTTTTTAATATATATATAAACACTTTTAAAATGCATTAATTTTATATATTGCAGGGCTCATATATACAGAAGACAGGATCATATTACATATTACTGTTTGGTGAATAACTGTATTTTCTTAGCTTTCCTCTTTGTGTTTATCTTTTAGTGCTTAATTCTAGGATTTTTTCTAAAATTCCTAAATACTTCTTCCCAAAATACTGCTCTCAGTTTGTGATTGTTCATTTTCATTTATTATCTTTGCTAGGTTGTGCTTCATGATGAGCTATATAACTTTACAAGAACCAGGTATTTCAAATTCATATTCAAATGAATCTTCCACATAAAGTATTCCCCCCACTATTTATAACCACTCCTCTTCCAAATAATTTTAAAGTTGCATTTCTATTTATTTTAGGGTATGTAGGGAGAGCAATGTACATTATATATGTATTTGATATAAAATGTATATACACATATATTTGATGTAATCGTTTCATTCTCCTAAATTCAATATATTTTCACCATTTCACCATCATACCTATCTCTTAAAAGACAGGCTATGTAAATATTCCCTCAAAGTGCCCATAACAGCATTACAAACTCAGGCAAAAACCTGAAACAGCCTGTTCATAAACTGAACTACATTAATCTCAGATAAACATCTCAGTAAAGTCAAGTGGTTCAGAAATCATTCACAGTGCTTTTGGTAAGCATAGGTTTCAGTTTTTTCTCCTGTCCTTGTCCCCTGCTTTACTTCTGTTTGTAGCACACTGCTGTAAAGGAGAACAGTGCTGTGTTTGTCTTATCCTCATTGTGAGATTCTCAGGGCAAGAATCCAAGTTAGTTTCATTTTCCCTTTTAACATGAAGTGTTGTTAAACATCATTTATTGACACTAAAGATTTAAAATGTGTTTTCAGGAGAAAAAGTTTTGTCGGCAGAAAGTGCCTGTATAAATAAAACATCACTAGTTGCATCCTACACAGTTTTTTTTTTTACTTTTACTATGCACATACCTTTTATCTGTCTTTCATTCTTGCTTCCCAATGTATATGAAATTATGAGCATACTCCTTTTTTGGAAAAATAATGTACCTAAGCACAGCATCCCTGCCCCTTTCTATAATCTTTTCTGATCTACAAAAAAACACAAGATGTTTTCAAAGCAAATATTGAGTCTTCTTAACCACAAAATGAAGATTTCCTCTTTAAATAAAAGTGTGTGTTGACGGATTTTATGGTCTACAGTTTAAACTGCTTCCTAGCTATTAAATATGAACACTTAAATACATATAGAGCTTAGCCACCAGCTTTTAGTGCCATTAGGCTTTCTATTTGTTCTTTTATTTGCAAAAATATCATTTAAAATAGACAACAGTAACTTCAAATTAATTCATGAATATGAAATTCATTCATCATAGAATATGACATATTTTTTAACAATATCTGTGCTAAATCTGGGGGTTTTGTTTGTTTTTTGGAGGGCCATCTCCTTTTGGTGCTCGGGGCTTATTTCTGGCTCTATGCTCAGTAATTATTCCTAGAAGTGCTTGGGAACCATATGGGATGCAGGGATTGAACCTGGTTTGACTGCATGCAAAGCAAGCAACATACTCTGTATTATCGCTCTGGTCCCAAGAGTTTTTTAAAATAAATATTGACTTGGTTGGTGTAGTAAAATAAAAAAAAAAATGAGCGCTACTTTTTTTTTTTTTTTTTTTTTTTTTTTGCTTTTTGTGTCATATCTGGCGATGTGCAGGGGTTACTCCTAGCTCATGCACTCAAGAATTACTCCTGGCGGTGCTCAAGGGACCATATGGGATGCTGGGAATCGAATCCTGGTCAGCTCTGTGCAAGGCAAACACCCTACTATTGTTCCAGCCCCATGAATGCTACTTTATAAAAAAATGTAAAAACAGTTGTAGTTGGCATAGGTTATATAGGGCTGGAGCGATAGCACAGCGGGTAGGGCGTCTGCCTTGCACGCAGCCAACATGGCCGACCCGAGTTCGATTCCTCCGCCCCTCTCGGAGAGCCCGGCAAGCTACCGAGAGTATTCGATATGCCAGACACAGTAACAACAAAGTCTCCAATGGAGACATTACTGGGCCCGCTCGAGCAAATCGATGATCAACGGGAGGGCCTTTACTTACTTACTTTACTATATAGGCCATTATTTGATTCTATTTCTCAGTATTATTCTGGTGATAAATTATGTATGATGTATGATTTAGAGATTGCTCACTTAAAAAAAAATAATCCAGCCTTGAGGCCAGAGAGATAGTACTGTAGGTAGGGTGTTTGCCTTAAATGGACCCATGCCCTGGTTCAATCCCCAGAATCATAAAAAATCCCCTAATCCAGCCAGTAGTGATTTCTGAGCAGAGTCAGAAGCTCTGAGCCCTGCTGGGTGCCATTCAAAAACAAAAACACCAAACAAAACAAATTAAAAATAAAGAAACCCAGTCTGTACTTGCAGGTAGGTCTCTGCTGATATTAAGTTGTTTAGGGATCAGTTCTTTTACACAGGCCCTGTGATACTATTTTAATGGGGTCTTTACTTAAGACTTAGGTTTCATCTCAGTAGAAAATAACTGTACTATCCAGTACAGAGTGGGAGTCAAGTTGAACAGATTAACTTTGCTAACTAATGTCACCAATAGCAGGATGAAACGATGTTATATTGTTTCATCTATATAATATAGTATAGGTGAATATATGTAAATATCTCTAATATTTCAGAGATTATGAATTTATTAACTTTGTACTCAGTGTTCACCCCTGACCTTATCATCTCCAAGTGATGACCAGCTCTCTCAATAAAAGACAAACCGGCATTATTAAAAACAAAGGAAAGACAAATAAACAACTTAATATTATATATGCAAGGGGGTGTTTTAGCTGACAGGAGACATGAGGCTTGATAGACATCTGACTGACACATCTAGTATACCCATTTAATTCAAAAATGAATTTGAAGTGTCAGTGATAATTTACATTTGATCTTTTGGGCAATTACAAAATACACAAGCAGTTTGGAAAGCCTGCATTACAAGTGTTAATCCATGACTGCACAGTTGAAATATGCAAATCATACATTTTACATTAGAAAACAAGTTTAAATGCCCACTCAAACTTGCTAATGGTTTTGTGAAAATCAAAGGTGCTTAAACAAGGGCCAGAGAGATGGTACAGTGGGTAAGGCACTTGCCTTGTATGCAGTCTATCTGGGTTCAATTCCCGGCACCCCAGATGGGCCCTTGAGCACTGCCCGAGTGATCCCTGAGTGCAGAGCCAAGAGTAACCCTTGAGTGTTGCCACGTGTGGCCCAAAACCAAAAAAAAAAAGGCACTTAAACAGTTTTATAACTAATGAAATTTGAACACCATTAGATTCCTTATATCTATTAATTTCTTACTGGTGATTATCTCTGGTATATAGGTACATGACATACTTTAGAATCTTTTAGATATGTGGATGTTATCTCTAATTCTTTTGTGTTTGTTTGCTATTAGAACTTTATGTGAACCAATCACAGACTTTCTAGATATTCCTGAGAAGTTAAAACAAAAAATAATAAAAAAAACAAACTTTTTCACAGTGCAGTGGAAAGATATTGGATAATAGAAAATTAGTCATTTTTGTTTTCTGCAGGTTTCCTCAGAAACTATGTGTCAGTGTACTTTGAAACACCTGCACAGATGCCTTCCATCCTTTTTCTTAGCAAATTTCACTAGACTAATATACAGAAGCATTTACTGCATCACGTGATATTTTGAAGCTTGTTAGTCACATGCATCTCTCAAATGTGTCTCCTCCGATGATTTATTAATTTTATGGAGTCTGATGATTGAAATAGATGATTTATGACCATAACTCTAGTCAAGTGCATGAGAAAATTTAATATATTTTTTATTGTGTGAGTAGATTTATTTGAAAGGCAAGAATCGGGTGATTTACTTAGTAACCATGAAGAAAGACTGGAGAGTTAATGGTATTACTTGCTTAAACATTATATATTACTTACTGTCTTAACTCATACTGTGGATTAACTTTTATGTAAGAGTATTAGCACCTTAACCAAATTTACCGGTTTACAGGTTACTTTTTTATTTTCTGCCTGACCATCTTAAAGCTATAAAAAAATTATAATTGCCCATGACAGTAAGCTTTGTCTTATGGTGAATTGTAATACCTTCATAACTAAAGGTAATTGCATTATTGTGTGCATCATTTTATGTATTTCTACTTATTTGAAAATGTGTGCCCATATTCCTTTTTAGGTCATGAAAAATACTTTCTTAAATTCAAAGTAGCATGCAATATCTTTACCAATATCCAAATACTCATTGACAATACAAACTATAAAACAAATAGCATTTTTATTACTTAAAAGTTTACCCCCAATTTTTAAAAATCTTCTTTTTAATTTTATTCTAGTTGATTTGCGGATATTAACATTTTTTAAAATTATTTTATAATATAAAATTATTGTTGTTAAAAACTACGTGGTGTTTTTTGTTTTGTTTTATTTGTTTGCTTGGGATTTTGGGCCACACCTGACTGTGCTCATGACTTATTCCTGGTTCTGCTTTCTGAGATCACTCTTGGGGATGCGCAGGGGATCATATGGAGTGCTAGGGATTGAACCCAGGTCAGCCAGGTGCAAGGCAAGCTATTAACATGCTATGTTATCCCTCTCATCCCCAAATGATGTTTTTATGTCTTCCTCTTAGGTATTTATATTTTCAGTTTTCTCCCTTCATAAAGCTAGACTACATTGACTTAAGGTTAGAATAAGGGGCTAGGGAAATAGCTTAATTGACAGGATAATACGCGTTGCATGCAAGAAGTCTGAGTTTGATTCCTGGCACTGTGTGGTGCCCTGAGCCACCCAGGAGTGAACTTTGAGTACAGAACAGGGAGTAATCTTCAACTCTGCTAAATTACTCCACATATTTTAGTGTTATCCTCTAAATTTTTTTAAAGTAAAAAGTATATAACTCTACTTATTGTGTGTTGACTTTGAATTTGTCAATAACACCGTGCAATATTGCCGAAGTTAAAGGAAAGCTGAAAGAATATCAACTAGATCAATTATAATCATCTTCTCTCCTTGTTTGGTAGAGGACTAATCAAGTATATTTCCCTGAAAGATTTTGCAAAGTACATAAAAATTTTACTACCTGTGCATTTTTCCCTCTAGAAATAAACATGATTTTCCAGTGTTTATTAAGGGCACAGTAACAAGAGATTGTGAGTAGATAACTTTTATCACTCAGAGAAACAATTTCTGTGCTGAAATAAATATTTTAACTCTCTTTTGTTTTTATTTTGCAGTCATAAAATCTTAGAACACAATTAATATGAATACTTAAAGTGTTTGGAATTCATTCCTTTGCTTTTAGCAAGGAATATTTTGTAGAATAATCATTATTTATTTCTTACTCTTTTTCCTATTCACTCTTCCCTTTGTCCTTTTCCTCCTTTTCCTCCTTGGTCTTCTTGATTCTAGATGTGTATTTGTTTCTCTCATTTGTGTTACCCTGAGGAATGCGGGTAATTGCAAGAATAGTTCAATGAACTAGAAGATCATTTGATCAAATGGAGTACTAGTTCTGGGCATTCAACTTGAAGGAAACGATAGGGCTTCAGTTGCTTTTTTTCCCCTATTAGCACAGATGGATTCAGGTTCCTCTCAGAAAGAAAGCTAAAGGCTTGGGAACAGATCAGAATAGTGTTGAGAAATAAAAAGAAAGCCTTGAACAAAATGTTTTCTGGGAGAAATTCAAACACTCTGAGAAAATTAGAGGTTGGAGATGTAGAAATTTATTCAAGGTCTCATAGCAATAAAGAGGTAGAGCTATAATTCAATTCTCTATCTCTTTAAAATTCCAAAGTAGATTATACCTTCTGAAAATGTAATGTGTAGGCTATTGGCAGAAAAGACTGAGAGAATAAAAGATATAATGAGAGCAAGGAAAGAAGCAATGTTGTCTTTATGGAAGCAATGTTTATTTGATTTTACAGAAAAGATTAACACATTAAGAATTCTAGCATAAGTTCACAAGGAGTGAATTTGGGAATCAAATATAGAATTTCCATAACAAAGCCTAGATAAAAACTATGTGGGCATACCACTGCTGTAACTGGATTCTCCTGCGTCCAGCCATAGTTTGTCTTGCAAAACATATTGTTATTTATTTAAATTTTCTTAAGTTTAACTAGCACCTACATGTGCAAACTATGAGATTATACCTAAAAGTTCATATCTTCATATTTTTGAAAGTATAAAAGTGGCCAGGCTTGGTATTTACTCTTAGGTGGCTATATTTTTCTAGGGAGATGATGAATCTCTTGCAGAGAGGATATATGCTGTGTTCTTCACCTAGGGGGCTCACCTCAATGACTAGTTGTATTGAGTCATTTAGAAGACCTGTTTGGCATGTGTGAGCATTTCACTTCTTTATGTTTGAAATGTAAAAAATTAGCTGTAGGGGTCTGAGAGATGGTACAGCAGGGAGTGCATTTGTCTTGCACCAGACTGGTCTGGATTTGATCCCATGCAGCATTTATTGTTCCGAGAATCACCAAGGGTTATCCCTCATTACAGAGCCCAGAGTAAACCCCAAGCACTCCTGGGTGGGACCCGAAAACCAAAGTTGGGGAAGAATGAGCTATAGATCTTTGACTGGGGAATACATTTCATTCCACAAATATTTATTCAGTTAATGATCAATGATGTATAGTGCAGTGAAGAAATCAGAAACATTCCTTCATAAAGATTTTATTCTAATGTAGATTATAGATAATCATAAAGAAAATAATAGCTAAATCATGCTTTATGTTAAAAATATTAAGGAGGAAAATTAAGCATCTGTGAATAACTATTTTAACTAGTATAGTTAGGGAAAGTCTTAGTAAAAAGTGTAACATTTGGTAAAGAATCTGAAAAAAAAGTGGTTCTGTGAGGGTTGAATGCTTCAGGAGAAATCAAATACACTCCATAAATGAATTTCTAGTGTGTTTATTATACCTTAAAGACACAATGCAGATGATATTGAGTGAAACAGTGGGAGAGGTGAAAATAATTTGAATTTTGAATGGTGTAACATGACTGTTGGTACTGTCACTCTTAGTATGAATGATATGACCTTAAGGCTGCTGATACACTATTCTAAGGAACATCATGAAGCTGAATTTTCTTAAGTATCTCAAATTGCCATATAAGTAGGGTAACCTACCTACCTACCTGGATATTGTATTGCAATATGATCATATGCTAACATAAGATCTTTATCCCAGATATAGTCCTCTATTACTGAAAGCTGTTTCAGTAATTGATTCATTGCCTTTTAACTTCATGCTTACCCCCTTCACTACTGGCTCTGCTTTAGTGGAGTTAGATTCTTTAAGTAGTTTTTCATAGCAGAATTCAAAATTAAGCTTTGTCAGTAGAGGGCGCTAAGGCAACATTACAGGAGGAAGAGTGTTGCCATTCCTGGTAGCAGTCTGTTTTATTTCTTGCTTCTACTGCAAGAATGTCAGTATGTCCAGTGGTATACTGTTTCCACCTCACATCATACCACGTAATTTCATGGATCTAATTTCCCTTAATGTGGCTGTCAGTGAGATGCCATATATAGCAGGTCTCTTGCTGCTCTGCTGGTGAACAGACTCCAATGCCCTAACTCCATCTGTGTGCCCACCTGCCTACCTCTAAAGGGATATGTCATGCTTGCAACTGTAGACAAGCTGTGGCCTGGAAACAGTAGAATTCACTGTCTCTGAAGAAGACATATTTCACATATTTATGTGAAAGGTCACAGTTCCCCCGCGCCCCCTGTCCATGTCATCTTTAATGAGTTCTGCATCGAGATTTGAGGTCGTCCTTCCCGACTAAATTGTACCATCTTTGGATATTCTGTCAACTCACAAGTTTTATCTACATATTTAATTATGCCTTTATAGTTTCCAATTTACTGTTTGTATTTCTATCTATAGTTTTATTAAAGATTTTAGTATCTTCTTCATTTTTTGCTCTGTTTAGTATTGTGTTTTGCCTATTCAAATCTTGATATAGTCCATAAGACCTGACTGAACCTTGAATTACACAAGGGGTAAAAGAACAAAAGTTCTGAAAGTTATAATTATTACTTTTTTTCCAGTATTAAGGGCACAGCAAGTTTGAAAATCTCGGCCAAAGGTTTTCTTTAATTATGGTTATCATGGAGTTCACAAATGAGACTCGTATAATAAGAGAAGTTTTTGACATAAATGCAAAATGTTTTACATTTCTTTTTTTTCTGCATGAGTGTTTTGTGGTGCTGGGATCAAATTCACGGCTTCACACATGCAAAACAAGTGGTCTACTGATCCCACAAAGCATTTATTTTTTTTACCCTACAGATGATACATCGCACCACTATAAAGCATTTCTAACTAGAAAAATATTGCTGACTAAATAAAAAGTAGAGATACAGTTTTATTAAGAGCCATGCACATATATTGAGCAGTTTTTACTTGCAAAGCACCCGTGCCATTGCTCTGAAGTGTAACATGATTCATTATTCATTGAACATATATATTTATTGACAGCACATAAATGCTGATAACAGATAATACTGGGTAGTTGTTATGAAAGTCACATAGTGTAGACAGGGAATTTATACCTTCAAACAACAGCCCAGCCAGCACAGGGGTGGGAGTGGAGGTGCAGAATGATTCCTGAGCATAGTGTAAGAAGTAAATTCTGAGCACCCCTGGGTATGACCCAAATATCCCAAAACAACAACAAAATACTTAGAGTCCTCTGTGTATGTGTGTGTGTTAGAAGTGGGGGTGAGAGACAGACAGACAGACTCATGATTACATCATAAGATAAGACCTACATGGAAGTGAAAGAGTGAAACGTAAGAGAAAGGTCAGGTAAGACTGGAGAGTTAGATGTTTTGAGTGTGAGCTACCCTTCCATTAAAGGCCCCACTGTGGATATAATTACACTGTTTTCTTTAAATATAACACTAAATCTCAGTAATAAAGGTAATTCCTGGTGCCAAATTATCTTGTTATAAAATTTAGATACCTCAATGTATCCTTTACTTTCTTGGAATAATAATTTGCTGACTATCATCTGATAATTCAGTAAATGAAGTCAACTTCTTCCATGGTATTCAATACTCATAGGGCAATTTACTGGTCATATTATACTAATTGGAAAGAAAATTATGAATAAATTTGAAATACAATGTCAATCAGTCATTTTCATGTAACTTTAGTGCAGGAAAAGCTCCAAGTAATTTTATCTAATCACTTAGCTATAGTTAGTCAATATATTCATGTGATGTAGTTGAAATGTGCTAGTATAGGTTCAGCACATTTGTCTCATTTATTTACTGTCTCTTTTAGATATTTAAAACAAATTTAATTTATTTATTAATTTTTCCGAGAGCCCGGCAAGCTACCGAGAGTATTCGATATGCCAGACACAGTAACAACAAAGTCTCCAATGGAGACGTTACTGGGCCCGCTCGAGCAAATCGATGATCAACGGGAGGGCCTTTACTTTTACTTTTACTTTTATTAATTTTATTTTTGTAGGGGCTGTGCCTAATGGTGATGAGGACCAGATATGCTCTGTGTTTGAGAGACTGTGAGCTCGAACCTAGCATCTCAGAGAAATGGGCTCTGTCACTTGGTACCCACCCCTGACCCCAACAACTTCGACTTAAACTGCAAGAAGAAACACAGAAATGGAATATTTATCTTGATATTTTGTTTTACTTCTGAAATGTGTATTTTACTTACATTTGTCTTTAAGATTTTATACTTCTCTTAAATTTCTCTTGTCTTACTAGAATTTTTTTTTCAATTTGGCAAAATTTACTCTATAACATAAATAGTACATCCAGACACAAAACATACCTGTGCTAAATAAGAATATCATTCATTGATGGCATCCAGAGTAACAAGTGTCACAATGGAGACATTACTGGGCCTGCTCGAGCAAAATCGATGAACAACGGGAGGACAGTGACAGTGACAGTGATGGCATCCAGAGAAACTCTGGCTCCTAACATTTATCATTGTGAACTCATTGAGGTGTTTTGGTACTTGAGGATTATGTTGAATCTTAATGTTTTCAAGACTCACCAATCCTGGAAGTAATGTGGTAGCGGAATTAGGGGGAAGTTTAAACCACAGTTCCTTGGCACAGTATCATATGGATCTTTTCCATTGTAAACAAAGGTTGGTTTAGTCAAATTAGCCATCTGCCTCTGATGATTTTAAACAGTAATGTGACATATTTTAGCACTGTAACAAGCTTTTGCTACTTTTTTTTTTAAGAAAGAAGGTATCAGTGGATAACAGCATGTCCCAGGTTTCCCCTTCAGATAAAATCTTGAATTGCTTCATAGCATTTCACTTCTGTCAGCAGCTGTTATAAATTGTTATGGTAAAACATTAGAAGAAACTAACATTTCTTGATTTTCAGTTCTTAAATTCTTCTCTAGTCACTTAATCTCTTCTAAAAGTCCATTTTCCTTTGTGAATTAATGAATTAAGTTTGCTATATTTTCATGGAATAAACCATGCACTTTGATTACATGTTTAGAGTTAGTGAATTAAGTAGCCACATTTAACTTTTAAACAGATACCATGAAGATGTCTACTTCTTTTGCCATGTGGCTAATTTTGGTACAAGGTAATGGATCTATAGACATAAGCCACTGGCATGGTTTATTGCTAAACTATATTGATTATTGATACTGGCAATTTAAAAGTCTTTGGTTTCTTACAAAGACTTCATGGTTCTGAATTGTCTTATGGGAAATTTACACTTCTTACATTTACTACAAACTTATTACAAACTCTTAACTACATCGGCAATCTTTGAATACATTACGGTTCTCTCCTTTGATTTGCATAATTATTGAAAAGTGTTATTGACTCATCAGTGGCAGACTTATTTTGAATAACAGGATATTCGGAAACACCCATCTGCTCTAGCAATGTAAGACTGACAAGAATCTTTAAACTTTACAGTTAACAAAATGTGAGAATTTTAAAAAAATCAGCTAATATTACTCAGAGTTACTGGCATACCTATAAATATACCAGGTGGCAGGGAAATTATTTTTATATATGTATATAAATACATATATTTGTGATATATTAAGTAAGTAAAGTAAAAGTAAGTAAGTAATATATTTAACATATCTTAAACTGTGCTGTATCAAAGCACCATAGACAATGAGTTGAAGAAGTGGGAAAGCCGTTTGCTTTCATAGTGCTCGCTGACTTGGATTTTATCCCTGACACCCCATATGGGTTCCAGAGCACTTACAGGCATGATCCCTGAGTGTAGAGCCAGATGTGGGCCCAAATCAATAATAATAATAATAATAATAATAATAATAGTAGTAGTAGCACTGTGGCACTGTGCTCCCATTGTTTAATGATTTGCTCAAGCAGGCACCAGTAACGTCTCCATTGTGAAACTTGTTTTTACTGTTTTTGGCATATGGAATATGACACAGGTTGCTTGCCAGGCTTTGCCATGTAGGCAGGATACCCTTGGCAGTTTGCCGGGCTCTCCGAGAGGGATGGAAAAATCGAATCCGGGTCAGTCATGTGCAAGGCAAACACCCTACCCGCTGTGCTATCTATTGCTCTAGTCCTGTATATGTCTAACAATCCCATTCTCTTAGCTCCTCATTTAGGGCTCTGCTCTCTTTACTGATATTCTGCCTAGTTTATTGATATTAATATCACAGCTTTGTTATTTAATTATGTTTAATCCTAGAATTGAAATAGGGGACTGGTTAGATAAAGGAGATAGGACTATTGTTGGGGGTGCTAGGTAATGCTGGAGTTTCAAATTATTGCCTTTCCTGCCTTCTGGTAAAAGTGCTCTTGTTTTCTATGTGCCAAGAATGAGACTTTGATTCTGGAGAAAATCCAGAGACAGCTGATGCTTTTGGTGCTCTCTGACTTCTGTCAGTAAAGCTGATATTTGGGTTGTGCCCCTGTGAGAGTGATGTTGCAGCAACTTTGCAGCTACCTTTGCTGTCTTGACCTCTAGGTTCTTTATTTTAATTTATTTTTTTTGTTTTATTTTATGTAGAAAAAATAATAAATACTATATACAAGGAGAGTTATAATCAATAGCAATTTATTTCTGATAGATGTGGAAGCCAGAAAGTCCAAAGTCAAATTTCCGACAGCTTTGGTGTATAATGAGGGTCATCTTTCCAGTCCATATATGGCTGTGTTTCTGCTGTGTCCTCACGTGGTGGGAGGGGCTGAGGGTTGAAACAGAGGGTTGCTCTCTGATTCTCTCTTATAAGGGCACTAAATCTATGGGAGCCCTATCCTTATGATCTAATTACCACCCAAAGATGATGATCACTTTGATCTTGTGATTAAAACCATCATATTGAGGATTACTGCTCAGCATAAAAATTGGGGGAGGATGCAGCCATTGTTGATAACAGCCTTCGGGTTTATTTTTAGTATTGAATCTGTACAAATTTCTTTTGATAATTTTCAAATTGCTTGGCTTTGTTTGTGTGGTAGAGTTGATTTTGTTTGTGTGATAGAGTTTATTATTGGTATTCATTCTTCACAATGACTCAAGTCTAGAGCCTCCCTTTTACGTCTCTGTAGTTATTCTAACAGTCAAGAGAGAGGAATCCATAGCTTGACTTGGGTTTCGTTATGTAATTTGCTTAGATCAAACATGGTAAGATTTCTAAAGTATGATTATTAAACATGTGGATATATATGCAAGCATTTATGAATTCATTTTCTTAAAGTCAAATACCTGGCACTATAAATGTCATTACCACAAGAAGAGAAACTGATTACCTGCTGCCCCAAATAGCTTCAGAGGCACTTAGATTCCAATTCAAAAGCCACCTACATCAGCCAGTCTTCCAACAAGCCTGCAGACTTAGATTGAGAAGAAAATACTTGCTTTATACCATTCAGCATGGTGGTGGCTTGTTATTTTTTAGTTTGTCTAAAAGCTTGACTAAAATGAAAGTAGATTTTACTATACACATGTATATACACTGACTTTAGAAATATTGTACAGGAAGTGGAAGAAGATAAGTTATTCTGCATCTATATCATGTTTATCTTTTCCTCATTTTCTCTCTACGTTATTTATATAGTTTCTCTATTACTAAGACCCATTATCTGCCTCCACTGTTTATCCAGCCCCTATTTTACTGGCATGCATTCTTTTATTTTCTTTCTGAAACAGAACTGCTTAAATCTTATCCTATAGCTTCAAGGATATATATACCTGCAAGCTCCTTACAATAACTTGATTCTCTTGCAAATTTTTAAAAGAACCAGGGTTCTGCTGCCTGAAAATGTAAAACATGGCATTATTTCCGGTCTAGTTAAAGTGATTGCATTTGACTTAGGTTTTTGTTTGTTTGTTTGTTTTTGTTTTGTTTTGTTTTGTTTTGGGGCCACAACCCAAATGGCAGTGCTTATGGCTTACACCTGGACTTGCTTGGGACAAGGATGGGGGTGGGGTGGGGTGGGACCATATGGGTTCTGCGGATCTAAGCCAGCAAGCGCCATAGCAGTGTACTACCTCTGGCGCCCTTAGGTTTCTAATTCAAAAATTAAACATCAGAACTAGCCTGAGTTGAATCTTAATACCCTAGAGAGATAAGCAAGCTGACTCAATTTTAGAACAAAAAGTTCTCTCCAAAAGGAAATTTTGTGTCTTTTATTAGACTCACTAAAAGCCTTTGACTTTTTTCAGTTGAAGATTTTTCTTTATTTTTAGTTATTTTGTATTCTTTTACGAGTTGACAGATTAGGTGTGGAGACAACTTTGGAGACAGAGGAAAGACTAAGGAGAAAAAATAGGTGTGCTGTGTGCACAGGTCCTAGAGGACAGTATATATGTCCTGATCCACAGAAAAACACCAGGATAGTTACATCTGAAAATCAGAGCATATCTGCTGATTACTGGGGCCACAGACTTCCCTGGGGCCACAGACTTTCCTGCTAAGCAACGATGGTAGACAGGATGGATAGTTTAGGATGCTAGTATGTATAATTTTGGTGAAACATGAGTTGTAAAAGTTATTTCCACTTGTGTGGTGCCCAACTCTGGTACTATGGATAATGCAGAAGAATGTTTCTTGTAACATACGCCATATAGAGGTCAGATAGGGGAAACACAGCTCTGAATGTGTTAGGATTCTTTGTTTGTTTTGCTTTGTTTTGTTGGTTATCAAAGGCAAACATCTCTATATCTAAGAAATGGTTAACAGGGAGAGACTGAAAGATTTTCTAAGATTAAAAATATTTTTTATTCTGCAGAAAATATAGTGCATGTGTATGTGCATTCACACGTACACACGCAACACATATACACACATGCTATGCACTTGTCAAGAGTTCAGTTTTAGTGCATCTTATTACATGAAAAACTCAGTAAAAGTGATACTAATGAAATTTATATAACTTCTTTTTGATTTTTTTCTTTCTGTAGGCAGGAACTAAAATCTGAATCAACACTCAACACCTAGGAATCCTAATAACAAATAGAAGAAACAAAAGTGAAAAATATGTGGAGATATTAATTTTGACTATCTGGAACATTACCTTTTCACAACCTAGTTTCTATTTTTTGACACAGCCCGTGCTTCCTTAGGCTTTATTTGAATGGCATTTACAAAGGGCTGCTACAGGAGCAGCAAGACTGTGTTCCTTGAGTTCTAGCCAAACAGATTTGGGAGATTTTCAGGCCCTTCATCTTCTCTCTAGATAGACTGGGAATTTGGGGGCGGTTCTGTATTATATGCTTCAGTGTCCTCTAATCTATCACAGGCTGTCTGACATTTCTACTTTTCCTGTTGCTGGTGCCTGGTATATTCTCCAGAAGTCCCCGACCCTTGTTTAGAGAGCTGCTGTTCTTACCAAGAAGACCTTTGTCTCAAGTTGCTGAATCCAAACCAATCCTTTTCATTATTGGCTCTTTTATTGAAGTCACTGGCCTTCCACTCATCCAAAACTCTACCCTGGCTTTATCTATGAAATCATAAAGGTTGGACTATGAATCTGTTAGTCACAGCTGTTTTCTCCACTGAAAACCTCCCTACCCTCTCTTGAGCATCCCATCTCACACCAAAGACATTTTATAGATTTTCCTCAATTACATGGAACATATAGTCTTATCCAGACCCATTTTATTATAAAAGTTTGGGATCCTTAAATGAAAACCTTCTAAGAAGCCCTGCTAATAATAAATTGACCACTTTAGCTGTATTTATTTTGATAAAGAATACCAAATTTTGTTTTACTAATTGTAGTAAAATGATCAGTAACTTAAGTTAGCAAGGTATTTGGGAACCACTATGTATCATGTCTTTTGCTAAACTAGAGAACTTATAAAATGAGATGAAAAGTAATATAGTTTTCTAAATAAGTGTATGCTGTAGTAAAAAGTAGTCTATGCATTAAAATATATGAACATGGTATGGTTTCAGGTAGAAGACAATCAGATAGTGATTCTTAAAATTTCAAATTAGAATTGCTATTTTCAAATTACATTCTGAATAGATGATTGAGGCTTGAGGAATCTTCATATGTAGGTGGAAATGGAATACATGGAAAGACAGATGCACACTCTCATATTTCCATATTCCTTTAATCATCTGAACTTATCCTATGTTATTGATATAAATCTTTTAATCCAAACATGTCTGTTAGATTGAAAATTATTCTGGTCAATCAATAAATTCTTGTATAGACATTTAGAAGTAACTAAGGGTGATCTGCAGGGCTACATTGGTGAGAATAGAATGGATACAGAGATGAGGGATGACATTCAGCGTGCTCTGCACTCCGTCTAAGCCATTTGTCTTGTTCAATTCCTAGCACTTTTGTCAGTTTTTCTTAAAACAGTGCCCTGATTTTCCTTTAAAGGATTTATTCATCCATGTCCTAATTTTCATGTTGTGAGAAGACTTAAAGTGACCTCTGATTAAGTAGACCCGTCTTTGATCTTAATGATTAATCTAGGTCTGTACGTTTGACCTAAATTGGGTGGAGAGAAATACAATCCCAGCATTTGTGTGGAAGCTTTTTGAAAAGATGTTATCTTGTACTACAAATAATGTGATGTGAGAACCAGTTCAAAACAGTACTGGAACTGATGCAGTCATATACGTGCCATGAAGAAAAGGCATGAGGGTTTAGTAGCTGCATTATGAAAGCTAGTGTGAAAAAACAGGAAACTATAACAAAATCAGTCTCTTAAAAATGCTGTTTGAGGCACTGAGTGAAACTTCAAATCAAGATGAAGTTTAGATTTGAATTTGTTTAAGCCAGTGAATTTCCTTAATAAAATGAATTTGGATTGGTTCAACTGCCACTTGTAACACAAAAAAGTCTTAACTGACACAAAGAAAAAATATTCATAATTATAGTGGGAAAGAACCAGTACACAAAGAAATATGTTCAGAGGTACAAATAGTAGGAAAGAACTTTATAGCAACAATGTAATAGAAAACAGTACCTTTGATGAAAGCAGTCCCTTTGAAAAGAACAAATTAAAATTTGAATGAGGAGGTGCATGGAGATAAGTATGATTTAGTGGAAACACTATGTTCCCTTGGTCTCTGGAAATTTAGAACTGAAATAGAGTAATGGCAGGACTAGAGAGAAGGATTTTAGGATAGCAATTAAGATGTTAGTTGAATTCATTGAAGATGAGCTCAAAGAAAATAAACAATAAAATGCTATACCTTTTTGTTGTATGAAAAGAATATACAGGCAATAAGAAAGAAGGAAATCAGGCAGGTCAGAAGTATACAAGATAGCAAAAGTCTAAGGAAATTTTTATTTCCTGGTAAAACTAAATAACATAATATAATTGAAAGGAATATACCTTATACATTTCTAAATACTAGCATCTATAATTACCATTAACTTGTAGGACAACAGTTGGAAGTGTTTGATGTCTTTAAGTTAGTGAAAAAACCTTGACAGTATGTAGGGGTCAAAGGCTATTGTCTGATGCAGTTGTCTGATCTATTGATCATAGAAATATATTTATTAATCTGAATTAAAATCTTTTTCAGGATCTATTTTCTTCAATTTTTAGATTTCTGACTGTAAATGTATATGGTTTCTTAAACTCTATCAGCTTATTGAATATCATGCTTAGATTTTAACCTAGATCAAATAAGTGACAAAGATGAGTACTATTTAATCATTTCGAAGGATCACATATTCCGCATTGCCAGTTCATTTCATGTCATTGCTAACATTAATCTTTTTTTTTCCTTAAATTTTTATTAGTGAAACACCAGGAGGTACAGTTGTAGACTTACAAATTTTTGTGCTTGGGTTTCAGCTATACAATGATCAAATACCATCCCTCCACCAGTGCCCATTCTCCACCACCACCAGTCCCAGTATCACTCCCACCCCCCTTCCCCCCATCCCCTATCCCACCCAACCACTGTGGCAGGGCTTTCCTTTTTGTTATCTCTCTCCTTTTGAGTGCTGTGGTTTGCGAAAGAGATAGTGAGTGGCAATCTTGTTCGGACTATAGTCTACTCTCATCACGCATTTCCCATCCTGAGAGGAACCTCCCAACACCCTTTATTTGTGCTCCCTTCTCTGTCTGAGCTGCCTTTTCCCCTAGTGTGTGCGGTTGTCCTCAAAGCCATGGAGTAATCTGCCTTTTAAGGAAAATTTCCCTCCTCTAATAGGATGAAGAAATGCTGCTTAGTTTAAGACATAATGATAGTAATAATATAATAATAGACAATTTATTTGCATCATTTTGTAAATAATTTCCATATATTTAGCGGCAGAGCCTGGCAAGCTCCCCGTGGTATATTCAATATGCCAAAAACTGTAACAAGTCTCACAATAGATATGTTACTGGTGCCCGCTTGAGAAATCAAAGAACAATGGGAGGACAGTGCTACAATGCCATATTTATTTATATACTCACTATAGCACTTTTATGAGATGGTATTATTATCCACAGTTTGTAAGCAAGAAACTGAGGCTCAGATAGGTTAATGAACATATCCAGTATATTTATATTGGTTACTACGGTGTCTACTTAAAATACCTCAAGCGATTCCTTTTCCCATTTTAAAAAGTTATTTGTTAGTACTTTTGCAGGACAGTAAAACACAGGCACAATTTTTTTTTATGATATATCTTATATTCTCTACTTTGAAAATGACAGTATTTAAATTTTTGGTGACAGAGAGGTAGATATCAAACTGCATAGAATTCCATCTTCTACCGTTGAATGCCATGCTAATTTCCTAGGTATTTTCAAGTGCCTGTGGAAAACTAATTTTAACCTGAAATTTAATGAAATATGAAATATGTAGGCTTAGTTTCTAATTTGGACAAGGAAGGATACTACTTAAGGGAAATTCTTAGAGAAAAATACTTTATTTTTAAAATTTATTTGAGGGGCCTGGAGCAATAGTACAGCGGGTTGAGTGTTTGCCTTGCACACGGACAACCTGGGTTCGATTTCCAGCATCCCATATGATCCCTCGAGCACCACCAGGAGTAATTTGAATGCAGAGACAGGAGTAACCCCTGTGCATTGCCAGGTATGATCAAAAAGCAAAAATAAAATAAAATAAAATTTATTTGAATTGCCTTTTGTTTTCAAGTTGAAGGAATACAAAATAGTGAAAATATGTTCTATAATATCTGTGGAAAATGCTTTGAATTTTGTAAATGACTTAGCTGTTGATACTATGCAACAACTTTTGTGCAATTGTACAATTGTTTTGAATGACAAAACTTCCAAAATAGGAGACATATTCAGCTGTGCCATATTCATTTGTCAAATTTGTAGACAATTCTAGCACCAAAAAAATGACACAACTCTCCCAATTACAGTTATAATTGACCAGTGTGAACATTTTTCATAAAAGAAAAGTGCTTAGAGATTCAGGTCAGGAGTGCAAAATGCTGGAGCAATGTTATGTCCAAAGGTCACTAAGAATGTGGAACTCATGAAAACAGTAAATAGAATTCTCCATTTTCCATTACAAAAGTGTATCTTTTGATTTTTATTAATGGAATCTTTATAAATTATAATAGATGTATATGATAGAAATTTTAGTTTTCTATGGCAAAATATTAAAATTGTTTTTCACTCATCCTCTAAGATGCACATGAAGCTTTACCCAGAAATTTATTTATGGAATCTATTTTGCTTGTTTTTAAGGGTAAATATCTAGATAGTTTCCTTCATCTCTGTAGAACATAGATTGCTCCCTAAAATAAAATATATTAATAGTAATTTTAATTTATATCTTTTCCAATTTTATGAAAAAATATTTAAATTTGTATTAAGTCACTGTGATTTAAAAAATATTCATTTTTGAGTTTTAGGCTGACAGTGCTCTAATATCAGTCCCATTACCAGCTCAATTTTTTTTTCCACCACTGTCTTCAGAATCCCTCCCACTGACTAGCCTGTCTCCTTAACAGGGGTATTTTTTGTATTTAACATTGTATTTGGATCTCAGGCTTCAATGTTCTTGGTTCTGCAGCTCGCTTATATTCATATTGTATACCAGCACACCGTCAATGTGGCCAAGGCTTCCTGTCCCGCCCCTATTCAGCTTTTATATCCCCCTCTCAATTTCTTTCCTTCCCTGTTCTTCTCATTTCTGTAATCCAGGCTGAAGGGTAATCTAGCTATTTTCATTTAATACCTTGCATCAACTTGTCCTGTTATTTTATCAAAAATATTTTACACTAGATATAATTATAACAAATATTTGATTTGATTAGTTGGCCTAAAACATTGAGAGAAAATAGAGGTCATTTTATACATTTTATACAAAGATCATTTTTAAATACCAGATTAAACAACTTTGACATAATGTTTTTATAATTTTAGTGAATGTTTATTTTCTGGTTATTTGGAAGTCTGATATTTCTGTTGCCACCTCTCAGGCAATGACAGAAGGAACCATGACTTTCTGCTTTCATTTGAAGGTGGAAAGTTGCCAGAAATTTTCACAAGCCACAGTAAAAGAGAATACATGGTTTGAATCCTCATTAAGTTGTCTGTTTGATGAGAGTTTACATTCTTCCCTAAACAGCTAGCATATAAGCTCTTGAAAGGCAGGAATAGACTCTGTTTGTTCGTTAATATATTCTTTAAGCTGGGAATCTTGCACTGCTGACCAAAAGCACTTATTAAATACTTATTAAATAAAGGCATTTGAGGGTGGAGATGGACTTTAGTAGTCTTGTGTCTTCACCACAGGAAAAGAAATAATGCCTCATTAGGCAAAAGTAGACAAGAATAGGTCACAATCAACCAGAATGATAGTACAGTGGTAGGGTGATTTCATTGCATGGGTTTCATCCTGGCATTCCGTATGGTCCTCCAAGACCCTCCGGTAATGATCCCAGAATGCAGAGCCAGAAGTAATCCCTGAGCACTACTAGGTGTGGCTCAAAAAAAAATAAACATGAAAAGAATGAGGCTTGATTTAGCAATCTTTCTGGAAAAAAAAAGATGTAATTTTTTCTGCTTTAAATTTATTTTTAATTCCATTTTATTTTAGGAAACAGCACTTACTGATAATGGTAGGGTTTTCTCCATAAAGCATTCTAGCACCACATTGTCAACCAGAGTGTTATGGCACATCTACACAATGGAATACTATGCAGCTGTCAGAAAAACTAAAGTAATGAAATTTGCCTGTGAATGGATAGACATGGAGAGTATCATGCTGAGTTAAATTAAAAATTTTATGGTGTTATTTTGTGGCATCATCTGACTCTGTTCAGGACTTACTCCTGGCTCTAGACTAAAGAATTATTCCAGCTGGTGCTCAGGGAACACTATGTGGTCCTAAAAATCAAACCAGAATTGGATGTGTGCATGACAAGTACCCAAACCCCTGTGTTATCTCTTGGACCAGTTTAATGTGCAGAGATTCTGAAGTGTGGACACACATAGATACACACACATTCAATGTCAGGGATAATCATGTTCTGTGGTATAGTGTTCAAGGAAGAAATTGTATTTTCTTAGTTTTGTGTTTTTTTACCTACATTTTCAGTTTCTGCCTTTTGATTGATCTTTGTCCTCAGTCATCTCTAACATGCTCATTGCTACAGAGTTAAAACTCAAGAAAAATTCTAATCTTTCATTCATTGCTTTATTGCTTTTCTTTTTGGATAAGTGCAAATATTAAAGACAATTACAGTTGATATCTTAATTTCTTATGTCTCATTTCCTCTAACTTCTTGACAATCTGGCTTTGCCACCATTATTCCGATCAATATATTTCCATTAGACCACCAATGCTCATATTATGAAAATCACATGCTTAAATATTTAGTAAGAATTCTCTGCTACCTTGAGGTATTTGCCCGCTTTGTCCTCCCTGAAATTGTTCTTTGCTTATGGAGACTTTACTCTTCATTATCTTATGTTTTTATGATGGACGCTGATTGAAGTTTTAATTGGAAACAAAAATTAGCATTTTATATCGAAACCAATTCAAAAGTGAATTTCCTCAAAGTAAATGTTTTCCTTGACCCTGACTCACTGCCAGCACACACTTAATGAATTGATCCAGTGGTGGTGGGTGAAGGGTAGCATAGGGAAAGTGATGACAAATATCTTGATCATCTTTGTACTTTGTTTTGAACAGTGTTTAGTACTTTGTTAGTATTCAGTTAACATTTTGAATTGTTGACAATTTCACTGTATTTTTATTTTAGTTTATACCATATCTGCCATTACTTCCCTCAAACCACCACCCCCAGCACAACCTCCTTGGTTTTAATATGGAATTTGTTTGTTTGTTTGTTTTGGGGGGGCGCGGAACTTAGCAGTTCTCACTAAATACTCCTGGCTCTGTGCACAGATATCACTCCTGGAAGTTCTCGGGATCATATGGCATATGGGTGCCGGGAATTGAACCCTGATCAGTCATGTGCAAAGCAAGCTCATTACCTACTAAACTAGCTCTCTGACTCCTCAGTGTGTGATCCTAATTGGGCAGAATACAGTGAGAGGAACTGGAGAGGTATTTTATCAGGTAAGTTGCTTTCCTTGCAGTGGCAGGCCCAGTAGGAAGCCATGAGCACTACTGGATGTGGTCCAAAATAAAACAACAACAAAAGCCAACAGAATAAAATTATCTGACTTGTGCAAAAAATATCCAGGTAAGTAAAACTATTGAAAATAAAATTCTGTAGATAGATTCAGGTGATTAGTTTTATATTTGTGTTATCATATACATATGTCCAAATAACTATGATACAAATATCATGAAGATGGAAGAATAAATGGAGGATTTTCCCAGAGAACTGGACTTGGAATGTAGGGGCGATTAATTTACTTAAAATATCATTTTAATCCTTCTATTGCATATAATCCCCTAAACTCTACCAGGAGTGATCCCTGAGAACAGAGATAACACTAAACCCTGCATAATGCCAGTTATTACCTACCCTCCACCAGGAAAACAAAAAATGAAAATGAAAGATTCAATAACTTGGTTAACATCAGATTAGACATGTCAGAACAATTACCAAACTCAAATAATTAACTAGAAATACCTATATTTTTACTCAGAGAATACGAAACATGTGAGACTTTTACTAACAACCATATTTGAGAGTATATGAATGTGAAAAACAAAAGAAGGGATGATACCAATTAAAAGAAGTTTAGGAATAATTAAGGTTCTTACTTGCATGTAGCTAATGCTGGTTTGATTTTGAGTACCATATAATGTCTCCTAAGCAATGCAGAGAATGCTATCCCTAAGCACAGAACCAAGAGTAAACCCTACGTATAGCTGAGTATGACCCTAAAACTAAAAAAAATATGTATTTTTAAAAGGACCAGAGCAATAGTAAGTGGATGAAGGTACTTGCATGTGGTGCACCCCGGTAGACTCTATGTAACACATATGGGCTGCTCTACAGTGATACCTTTACAAAAAGCCTGAACAAAGTGCTGACCATTGCTGGGTAACCTCTAACACCCTGTGCCCGATTTTAAAACTGGTTTCAAAAATCTGGACTTAGGAAAGGGAGAATAACAAAAAGTTGAGTGAAGTGGAAATGTTAAGACAGAAAAAGCTTGTGGAAGTCATAAAATCTGAAATGTTGTCAAGATGAAAAGGCAGTTTTCTTATTGTGTGTTATCTGGGGGACAGAGTAGGAAGCAATTTGAAAGAAAGCAATTTGTAGCTCAACATGGGAAACTTTAATAATTGGGCTTTGAATGACAATGAACAGTGACTCCCCAGTCAGTGAAATTTTTAAACTTCAGATAACCAAGTGTCAGAGTGGTAGAAGACATTCTTAAATTGAATCCGAGTTTAATGAGCTCTCTTGTCAGAATCTTCCTAACTCCAAGGTTAAATAATTCTGTAGTGTGCATTCTAGTGAGTGATTGTTGTATTTTCATGACCGTACCTGGTGTACGAAGCCGTTCATGTAACCATTAACTCAGTGAATGTGAGGTGAATTACATCTCTTTGCAGGGGAGCTGCACAGAGATGTAAGACTCAGTCCTTGGCATCAACTTGATTGGCATCAACACGAGAAAAGCCTGTTCTGAAGAGTTTATAACTTATTCAGGTCACTCTAATAGAACTTAGTACAATGGAAGATGGGACATATATTATTAAAATGGAGCTGAATGGTGTGAAAGTATAATTCATCTCCACTAAATGAGTATTTTATTCTTTTTTACAGAGGATATTACATGCTGTTTGTCATATTGAATACAACTGCTATAAATATCACCCATTTTCGGACAACCAGATGATCTAGCACATTGTGCTTCCACACTCTTGAAGGCATGCTCCTAGACTATGGTGTTTCTTCAGTGATTCCCCCTTTCTGAACTGGTTGTTAAGATAATGTTCCAATTTTCTGTCACAAAGTGATCAGGTTGGGCTGAATGTTAGAGCAGAAGAAAGGTGTTATTTTTAGTAACTTTTAAATGCATTTTCTGTGCCATTAAATCAGAATCCTCTGCAATTATTTTCTATACCAAACATTTCTCCTACTGTCTTAATAATATTAAAAATATTTGATCCCATTATTTTAATAACTCAGGATGAGAGATTGGCTTACCAGTACTGCGGAATGATTCTGACACATATTCACAAACACACTTTTCATACAAAATTCCATTTTTAAATCTATCTTCTCTTGGGGGAAAAATGCTTCACGGTTTAAAAACATGGTTTTAACTGAATTGGGCAAAAGGGACGGGGTGGGGGTTTGAGCACATACTTCAGATCTTTTTATCTGTCCTTGATTTGCCCTCAAGCATTACTGAAAAATATTGTTGGTTCCACTGCCTGAAAATTGTTTTCACTGAAAATAAATGTTTCAACGGTGATGTTGTGTTCCCATTTGATACACCTTTCAACTTGTAAGCTGCTGAAGAAAGAAATAGGATGCTGTGTTTCTGTCACAAACTAAGGCACAAGCTTCAAATATGATGAGTAGAAAAATAGAACTGGAGATGTCTCTTTGTTGGCCTCAGACACTGAAGGCTTAATAAACCTACACATAACCCAGTGTGGTGCCCACCTATAGACAGTACACACCTACCTGGAATGGCCTAGGGACAAAGTTCACAATGAGGGCACCTGGGAATCCAAAGTGCCTCTGCCTTTTTCTAAATCCCTGAATGGATCTCTTGGGTGGACCCCTCTGAGTTTCATGTGATCTTACTCCTGAGAAACTGAAATAGGTTTTTGGGCTGATAACATTCATAAGTTCCATGTATTCCTAAATTTTGTCTTTGTATTCTTTTCTTTTCTACTTAGAGCAAGTTTTGTTAAACATACAATAAGCTAAAGTTAGTGTTTAAGTTGATTAAATTTATTTATTTATTTTAATTTTATTGAATCACTGTGAGAAAGTTACAAGCTTTCATGTTTGGGTTACAATCACACAATGAACAAACGCCCATCCCTCCACCAGTGCACATTTTCCACCACCAATCTCCCCGGATATTCCCTTTCCCCACCCTTCCCCTGCCTCCATGGCAGACAATATTCCCCATACTCTCTCTCTACTTTCGAGCATTATGGTTTGCAATACAGACACTGAGAGGTCATCATGTTTGGTCTATTATTTACTTTCTGCACACATCTCCCATCCCGACTGATTCCTCCAGCCATCATTTTCTTAGTGATCCCTTCTCTGTTCCACCTGCCTCCTCCCCTCCGCTCATGAGGCAGGGTTCCAGCTATGGGGCAATCCTTCTGGCCCTTGTATCTACTGTCCTTGGGTGTCAACTTCATGTTATGTTATTCTGTACTCCACAAATGAGTGCAGTCTTTCTATGTCTGTCCCTCTAAGTTGATTTTAAGTAATCTGATAATTTAGAGTCAATATCAATTAAATTATATTCGACTCCTGTTTGTACTAAGCCCCAACTTGTATCCAAAATTATTTTTAGTTCTTTTTAATGTAACTTTTATATTAAAGTATATATTTACTGAATGTTTTATCATTTGACAAATTCAAATGAACAAAATCAATAGGTGGACTTGTACATATATATATGTTTTATATTTTTCCCTCCTTGGTCTTTGTTTAATGGGCTTGCTGAGATAGAGGAAAGGGGCTTTTTCCTATTTCAGGAATTTGTTGTTAGTGTTTGATAACTATATAAATGTATACAATACTGATGAACCAATGAAATTGAGCAGCTTTAATTTGTTGATTTGGAGCTCAGAAATGTGGGTTATTTTGTGATTGAATAACATTCTTGAATCTTTAATGCGTGGCACCATTTACCTTGATTAGCTCAGCAATTCACTGCACATTATTTCCAAAGATACTAATCAATTTTAAATCGAAATAGATTGAGTTGCTTCTTAAATTGTTAAGATTGCCTGAAAATGTCACTCTTTTCGGGAAATCAAAATTCTTAATGAACACATACTACTTATGAAAAACTGAATAAGAATAATGGGTGCCAGAAATACTGTAAACTGGGGATAAATTTCTGAATATAACAGTATTTTTCAATTTAGTTCTGCAATTATTTTATCAATTTTATTCTATTTGTATGAAGTACCTGTGGTATTATTACAGATATTACTGTTTCTATTTTATGAAATTTGAAACACAGAAACACTAACTCAAATGTTACTGATTACCACATTCACTACTTGATTGTTCAAATTTTACAGTTTACAATACTACCCTGATCAAACAGTAGTAAGTATCCTCAGAACTGCATGTATAAAATTATTTGAAGTAGAAAGAGGAGACAACTTATATGGTGAACATTCAATTCCATATCTAAATGAAACAGAATTTCAAGTTGTATTTAATTATATAGATACACAGTATATTGACAGAGAACATAATATGTGGGTATCCAAATCGGAAAAGACAGAATTACACTGCTTTTTATTAACCTGTTTCAAACATTTAAAGCAAACATTTATGCTTCTTAAGAAAATAATTCCCTATGCCCTGCCACAGAGGCTGGGTGGGATGGGGGGGGGGGGGATTTGGGGTGGGAGGGATACTGGGATCCGTGGTGGTGGGAAATGGGCACTGGTGGAGGGATGGGTATTTGACCATTGTATAATTGAAACCCAAGTACAAAAATTTGTAAGTCTACAACTGTACCTCATGATGTCTCACTAATAAAAATTTAAAAAAAAAATTCCCTAACCTATCTGTAAAGGTAAAGGTAAAGGCCCTCCCGTTGATCGTCGATTTGCTTGAGTGGGCCCAGTAACTTTGTTGTTACTGTGTTTGGCATATCGAATACTCTCGGTAGCTTGCCGGGCTCTCCGAGAGGGGCGGAGGAATCGAACTCGGGTCGGCCATGTTGGTCGCTTGTAAGGCGAACGCCCTACCGCTGTGCTATCGCTCCAGCCTATAGCACAGCGGTAGGGCATTTGCCTTGCACGCAGCCAACATGGCCGACCCGAGTTTGATTCCTCTGCCCCTCTCGGCGAGCCCGGCAAGCTGCCGAGAGTATCTCGCCCGCACGGCAGAGCCTGGCAAGCTCCCCGTGATGTATTTGATATGCCGAACACAGTAACAACAAAGTCTCATGATGGAGACGTTACTGGGCCCGCTCGAGCAAATCGATAGGGCTGGAGCGATAGCACAGCGGGTAGGGCGTCTGCCTTGCACGCAGCCAACATGGCCGACCCGAGTTCGATTCCTCCGCCCCTCTCGGAGAGCCCGGCAAGCTACCGAGAGTATTCGATATGCCAGACACAGTAACAACAAAGTCTCCAATGGAGATGTTACTGGGCCCGCTCGAGCAAATCGACGATCAACGGGAGGGCCTTTACCTTTACCTTTACCTTTAACCTATCTGTAAAAAGACCTTGAAATGCAAAGATTTCAGACTATTGGCTTACATTAGTTCATGCTTGTTTCAGATAGGTGTAATATTTCAAATAAAAGGAAAATTGTATAAGGAATATGTTTTCATTGAAGATTTATTCATGGACTAACACATTAAGAAGTGGAAGGAGAGAATATTTTTTTTAAATTCCAAGATCAGTGTATAGTTTTTCCAAGAGAAATAAAGTTATAACTTTTAACATAGACATGTCTGAAAAGTGATCTTAACATTCTGTAGATAATATGGTCCTAATTCGAACACATTTTCCCTTTGTTGCAGTTATGGGGGGTTGGGAGTGGGTACACTCCTCAATACTCAGGGACTGTTCTTGGGTCTGTGTTCAGGAGTGACCCCTGGTGGTGGTCAGGAGGCCAAGAATTCAAACCCTGGTTGGCTGCACCTAAGGTGGTATCTAACCTATACTGTCTTTCTGAATTTTTCTCCCTCATTAATGCCTTCTTGCTTTAGACAAAATAGTAAACTCTCTGAGCCTCATTTTGAAAATGAGACTAGTTACAGCTGTTGAATAGATAGATTATAAGGAACATCCCTCTCAGTGATGGGAGTGGGCAGGGAAGACTTCTGACAGTGTTCTACCAGCGGTGCTAACATGATTGGTGCTCAGTTCTCGTGATGCTTGGGGCTTGGTGATGTTCATGGGCCTCCAAAGCTACAGTGGATGGCATTTTGTGGAGAGAGCACAGGTTCTGGGGACTGAACTCAGGATCTCATACCTGCTAGGCATATGCTCTACCAGTTGAACTATTCATATCCTAGAATGTAGTTTTTGTGGTTTTCCTGTGTGTGTGTGTGTGTGTGTGTGTGTGTGTGTTGTGTGTGCATGTGCATGCCACACCAGGAAGTGCTCAGGGCTAGCTCCTGGCTCTGCACTCAGGAATCATTCCTGGTGTGGTTTGGGAAACAACTTGAGGGGCTGGGAATCAAACGTAGGCAGTCTTTGTGCAAGAAAAGTTCCCTACACATTGAAGGTTCATTCTGGCCCCACAAATCCAGTTTTATTGTCTTATTCTATAATTGAATTATAAGAATGACAGTCTTAGAACCAATATTTGAGATGTCCTGGAAAGATGAAGGAAGAATTTCATGAAAAGACAAATTCTAAATTTGAGGATGATGAGAAATTAATTTATGTCTCTATTGCCTATTAAGTGCAAGTTATTTTTCTTCATTTTTATATAGGTGAAAATTTTTGATATCCTAAAGATGTATGGATGAAAAGTATCAATTTTCTTCAATGACTTTAGAAAAAATATTTTGATGAGTTTAGTTTTTACTGATAATATTTTATAATTTATTTTCCCTTATTTCTAGATGACACCATTACTGTATTTTAGGGATGTGAAGATTAGTTTTAATTTGTATTCATTCTTTAACTTAAGAGGAGTGTATCTGAGCCTTTCAATATAATGAAACCGTAGATCAGAGTCATATTTTGAGTATTTCTTTTCAGTGTTCTGAATTGTACACTCATTTCCAACTTGTCAAGTGATTAATTTTAAACAACTATTGATTCTTGATTTTTGCTTGGTTGTTAACTCATTTATTTTAATGGACTTGTTAATAAAATGTCAACTTTATCCTGTACTGTACTCTGTTTCTATTTTCTCACCATGCTTACTTGTGACCTGAAATAGGGAAAAAATGACTAATATTAATGTCTTGGTCTTGAAAAGTACTTATACTTTAATGTCCATCTTATAGATTTTTACATTAGGAAGTTCATGTGGATTCATAATATGCAGCTTCACTTATCCTTGACATCAGTCTCTTTTGGGAAATCAATTCCAAGAACTCTTACATCTGTATGTTGCAGTTTTGCTATTGGGCAATCTTTTTCAATGTTTAAAGATTTTGGCAATTTTTTTTCTTTCATGATTGCCCTTGAGTGCATTTTATTTAACTGGTTTCTGAAAGATAAAACTCATTGAGTTGTAAACCTATGGGTACATTGAAAAAAAAGATGATGATGAAGAATAAGAGCATTGTAGAGAAAATAGTTGATTCTTAATGCAAATTTTTATGAAACTATTAATTATGGAATAGTAAGTGAAATAGTATGATTCAAGGATAAGGTGCCGCAGGGACTACAGCCTAAAGTCATAAGGTATATTGAATATGCTTTAGTTTATCTACTAAGCCATTTATGTTTTAGCTTATCTATAAGCCATTTATAGCTATCAAAATATTCTTTACCAACTATATATTATATATGTGTGTATGTGCGTGTCTATGTATACACATATATGCACACATATGTATACATATACATATATATAATGCATCTGTTGGTGTTCAGGGGACTGATAGGTGTATATGGTGTCAGAGATAAAACCAGATAATGGGGAAAAAAACAGGTAATGAGGTTCTAGCCTTAGTATCTGGCTATGAATGGAGAAGGGTTTTATTATTAAGTATATTTTTCTTTCAAATCATTTTACTAGTTTACCAGATATAACTCTTAGAGATATGGGGAGAAAATTGTTCAACTTATTTACTTCTCAATTCCTGAGAGCCAAACTTAAAATAGTGAGTTGGAAATAACCTCACTAATTGTAGCCGATTAGATACCCAGTGGTAAGGGTATGTGTATGTGGTTTAAATGTATGATTTGTTCCCAGCTGATAGGATGAATCCAAAAGAAGACTGAGACAAAGAAATTTTGAACAAAATTAAGAAGAGAATTCAGGTACAGAACATTTACACTGCTTCTTTGTCAAAAGGATTAGATGAAAATTTGGGAGAATCGTTGCCATTCCTGCACTTCCTTTTTCCCTAATTTTTCAAAGAAATAGTTCGATATTGTAATATTGTAATAAATTAAAAAAATAACCAGTTACCTAAGGCATATTGGTCTTCATTTCTGTGAAAACCCATGGCAGTTGAATAAAGTAATATGAATTAACTCCAATTATAATGTAAGAATGCATAAAAGAAAAATAGTTTAAGAGCTTAAATTGTAAAAAAAAAGAGCTTAAATTGTGTAAACTAACAGAGATGTTAAATTTCTATTCTTATTTATGTTTTAAAGTACCTCACAAAATCAAAACTTCAGAAAGATAGTGATCAGTATCTGTTCAATAAAATAACAGAACAACATTTGAGTTTAATAGTTTTTCAATTATGTTATGACATGTGGTCTCCACAATAGACAATAAGAAAGTTGCATGCATTTTCTTAATATTTTTTTTTATTATTCCCAGTGTCTGAAGTATATGAAAAAGCTGCTATTGTGGATGACCTTTGGGGCTCAAGTAGCTAAGTGTACTAATCATTGAAGTGTTTATGTCTAGCCTTGCCCCTTCTGCTTCTTATATTTTTACATATTATTCCTCTTTCATAGTTTTAAGCTTCTGTTTAGGATATCTGATGTTATAGAATATCAGAATTCTGGAGTACCATTAGATTACTATTACTAGAAATTTATAGCTATCTACTCACATACGATAATATACATAATCATATTTATTTACACACAAGTATGCCTTTGTTTTGGGGGTATTCCCAAGTGGTGCTCATGGGAAAACAGAGCTGGATGTTTCAGTGCCCAGAACTAGTACTATGATACTACTTTGTACATGAACATATATATATATATATATACATACATACATATATATATATATATATATACGTATACACTGTAGCACTGTAGCACTGTCCTCCCGTTGTTCATCGATTTGCTTGAGCGGGCACCAGTAATGTCTCCATTGTGAGACTTGTTACTGTTTTTGGCATATCGAATGTGTCACGGTTAGCTTGCCAGGCTTTGCCATAGGGCAGGATACTCTTGGTAGCTTGCCGGGAGAGGGACGGAGGAATCGAACCCGGTTTAGCTGTGTGCAATACATATATAGATATATATTCTCACCCTTTTTATCTTTAAGCCTACATACAAAAATTATCTTCTTAATTCATCTGCATTATCCAGTTATGTACGCAACCTATCACACACACAAACTCAAACTCATATACATATACCATACATGCTTACATGAATTCTTCATTTCATGTATCAAAGATTTGACATTGTTGGGTTTAAAAACTCATAACCAAAAAAAAAATTAAAGAGGGAAATAAAGACATGCAGTATGTAGAATTTTATTTGTGTCAGATTTTCTAGTGTCTGTCAGAGGTTTTTATTAAGTTATTTGACAATTTTACAATTTGTTTGTTTGCGGGTCATGTGTAGTGGTGCTTAAGGTTCACTCCTGGATGATTTCTTCTCATGGTATTCGGGGATCATCTGTGTTGGGGTCATATAGGGTTGAGTTTGTGGGAAGCAAATACTTTGGCACTTGTGGTTTCTATATGGCTCCTTTTTTTTTTTTTTACAATTCTAATACATTCAAGAATAAGTGATTCTCCTGTATACAGTGTGTGAAGGAATGAAATGCCATTGTATGTGTATGTACTACTCAAGTTTATTGAGTTGATTTGAAGGTAGAATCTAAATAGGGCCTGTTACCTTAATATTTTCAGAATCGGCTGATTTTATCCAATACAGTGATTTACATAGAATATAAATTTATGTCTTATTTTCATTTTTCTCTTATTTGCATATTGATTTTACCGTGGAGTAAGGAGAGTTAATATTTCTTAAAGTGATAATGCTTTTTAAATATTTTTCTCTAAATACTTGGTTTTCTTCCCTTTTTAACCTTCAGATGACTGTACATAATGGCACACTAATATTCCTGCCTTAAATTTTACTGAAGGATGTATTTTGACATCATAATTTCCTCTCAGAGCTGTGGGGTGTTTTAAGCTTGACTTCCCTCCATTTTAGTCATTGAAAACCTCCCACTTTGAGTCAGTGTTTTAAACTCTAAAAGTCAGGTGTAAGCATTTCTGGCAGGCATGACTTTTTTCCAATGTACTTGGGAAAAAAATCAATCTAAGAAACCTTTGTGTGACTAACATCTTAAGAGTGAAAGGCGGATAGTCATAGTTACAAACATTGCTGTTAGTAAACTACTTGTTATTATCACAACTATTGTGAATCTCAGCCTGCAATTCCTTTGTATTAAATTTCTGTTTATTCTCTAATGTATGTATTCGGCAACTTTTTGTAAACCAAAATATTGGTAAACCATTTTGCAAACTGTTATATTTGTTTGCATTTTATAATCATTTTCCTGCTTACTTCTGAATTTGGAATATTTCTTTTATATGTGGTAGAAATTAGAGCATAGTTTGGCTAACAAATTAGAAAATGAGTTTATGAATTTACAGATAAATGTTTTACCAGCTTAAGGAGTAGTAAAGTTTCATGATATTTTACCAATTTTGACTTTTTTAAAATCATTTTTTAAAATTTTCTAACTCTTGGTATAAGCAATATGCAGGGTGACTTTCCATATTTTGTATACAAAGGAAATTGGTCTTGTAATTTCACATTATGAAGTCAAGAAAATGATAAAACACCGCTTCTTGTTGATTCCCTGAAAAATAAGGGTGGGAATGCTCTACTGGTATCCTATCAAATGCTGCTTTGTAGTTCATTGACTTGCTCTTTCCTATATGCATAATTATCCATAAATGAGTCTCTAGTAAACAGTATGGAATTTACTTCAGGTTCAAACAATGGAGATTTTAAAACTCAAAATGATAGAAATGAGACTAAAGAGGTGTTCAGGCATTTTTAATAACAGAGATGTGAATTAGGTATTGAAAAATAAGCTATATATACATATGCATATGTATGTGTATTATATGCATGTGTATATTTATATATACATTATAGATATATCGGTGCTTATATAGAATGTGTAAGCATGTATGTGTGTATATATACCTATATACATATATATCAGTGCTTATGTAGAATGATCTATTTTTATTTTTACTTGTTTTTTGAGGGGAGGAGTGGTTTCAGTCATACCAAATCACTTACTATTGCTTTGCACTCAGGAATCACCCCTGGGAGGGCTAAGGACCATATGCAGTACCAGGAAATGAACCAGGGTTGGCAAATGAAAAGTATATGACTTGATATATTATCATAAACAATTAATGAAAATGCAAATGGAATTCAAACTCAGACATACTTCACCTAAAAAATAGTTCTCATTCCAGAATATGGTGCATGAATACAGTCAGTAAATAAAGAAATGTACTGAATCATCTGTTTGGTTTAATGATTGAACTATGCTTATTTCCTTAACTAAGAATGAAGGATCTGTGCATTTCAGAGTATCCTCTTTAAGTTCCAAATAGTGGAATTCAGTCTTCACATGAATAAATGGTTGGTAATTCTAACATGTATTTTGTAGTTCAGAACTTGGAACAAACATATAGATATTGCTGCTTTGCTACTTTCATATGAGAAACCTCCTCCCAAGTACAGAAACATCACTTGCACCTGTGTAGTCCATACTCTTAATCACTGCATATAGTATCATTCAAACTTGAACTTTTCACCTAAAAATTTGTATTGTAGTTCTTTTTAAAAAGGTTTCTGGGTCACAGCTGGCAATGCTTAGGGGTTACTCTTGGTCCTGTGCTCAATAATTACCCTTGGCATGATTGGGAAACCATCTAAGATGCCGGGAATCAAATCCAAGTTGATTACATGCAAGGCAAACTTCCTGCCCACAGTATTATTGCTCCAGCTCTGGTATTATTCTTAATGCATGTTTTCAGGCTATCCTATGGCAATTTGTTTATTAATAGTACTAAAATTCACTGTTCTAAATCTATTAATTATCCCCTCAACCCACCCCACCCCTCAGATTTCTGTCCTATAACTAAATATTTACTATTTGGTAGACCAATCACTGAATATTCATTCTGCCCATAGTACAAAAGCAGGAGTCAATACCTCAGTTGCCTCTATGCAAATGTGTATAGTTGATAGTTCATCTTCCTGCTCTCTGCGGAGATGTCACTAATTGATGCAGACTTGACCTAGGATAAAGAGATGCGTAAGTTGATTTATATGTATACAAAGTATTCGCATGGTGATCACCAAACGGAGAGTCCATCATCACTGAATATTGTAGTGACATCAGTGCAACCTCCTGTAGCATTTTTTTCAATACAATCAACTACTTAACCTCTTATCCAGACAGTTCTCTAGTTTTATGCACAAGTCATCGAACCACCTTACATACTCCAATAAATCACTTTTGCATGCAGAGTACTATCACCTTATAATTCTGACTACTTCCTACACCCTGTATGCTTTTTTCAAATAAAATTCTGTTTATTCTACTCATGGAATTGATGACCCCCTCTGCTGAAGACCTTGGAATGCCCATGGGAGACAGGTGGGCCGAATACCTGCCAAACCAAGGCTCTGGCAGTAGCATACATCCCACCACTACAACTTTGCCAAAGGCTCATTTCTACCACCTCACAAATATTCTCTGCAGAGACCCCAATCTCCAAATAATTTCAGGTACCAGAACTCTGCTTGAGAACTGTTTTTTTTTTCAACTCAAGGAGGTAGTCTCTCCTCCGTCCCTCATACTTCCAGAAACCCCAGCACCCTCATCTACCACCCCCTTCTGCCATCTTGTGGACTCTGGCTCAGACCATAGATCTGAAAACATCTGTATCCTGCATCTGCATATGTGTTCTCACAATACCTGAAGCAAAAAAAAAGCTTAATATGTTGTTAGACAATGACTTATTAACCAGACATGCAATTGGATATAATTGGATATATATATTCACATGAATTTATTTACCACTTTTCACTATATTAAATTAATTTCTTTTTAAAAAATAAAGACACTGGACACATATAGAAAGGTAGAACTTTGTATACATGAAATAATAAAGTGACCTTTACTTTGAAGATAGCAGTGCTTAAATTAGTATAATATTCTATCCGAACTGTAGTTTATTGCTTGCATTGGAATAACTAGAGAAGTGAGATAAAAGGAAGAACTTGGGAAGACATGGTTATGAACTGTATTTAGTCAATTTTTCTTCTTTGTAAAACAAAGGTTAAAAGCTCCAATATATTCCTCCCCCAGAAAATTTAGAAAGAGAACAGAATTTCAGAATTAATTTTGTTCTGACATAGCTAACCTAATCTATTTTACCTGCTTCTTCCTAGTAGTTGCTCATACAGATGACATGTATCTATCACATTTCTCAGGAACTTTGAGATATCTGTATTCTCCTTTAGACTTTATAAAAGGAGGAATGTGATTAAAAGGGAGGAAATTTTCATATGGAATCTTTTCTTAATATGTTAATTTTCTTAATTTTTGGGATTCGTGATTATAATAAGTTCCTCTCTATCTTTTTAAAAAGTGATAACAAAATGAAAACTTATGAGTTTGTAACAACTCAGTTACTAATTGTTTCAATTCGGGGAAACAATTTTATTTTATGTTTTTACAATATTGAAAACAGGTCTGCAGCTTTTAATTCAATATATAGCAATAGCTGATTTAATTTGCTCTTCAGTTCTTTGAATTTAAAAATTCTGCAAATAAATTTTTGTATGATTATTAACCTTTGTGACAATCATACTAATGAATGTTGACGTTGTAATTTATTTTACTATTACTGGTGAAATGTTAATTTATCTATTAGTTTTAAGTCCCAAAACTGTCATTTTATTCTTGAGATAGATAGGAAAAGGATCCACAACAATATTAAGTAAAAAATTTTAATTATCAGGGCCAAAGAGATAGAATAGCAGGTAAGACACTTGCTTTGTATGCATCTGACCTGTGTTTGATTTCTCGCATCATATATGCTTTCCTGAATATAGAAGGAGGAGTAAGGCCTGAGCACAGCTGGTTGTGACTAAAGCAAAAATAAACAAAAAATAGTTTAGTCATGTAACATTAGGAGTCTTAGCATAGAAGTATTAAGTTGTCCCTGTAGTTTATTATATAAATTGTTTTTGCATAAGTCCTTCATTGTAGATTTCATTAAGATATACACTACCATTATTATTACCATTACTTATACTTAAAAATGTTAATAATCATTTCATTCATTGCTATATAATGTAATGGTAGTGGTAGTGGTAATGGTAATATTTTGTTCTCTATTGTGTCAGGCATACAGTTCCCAGTAAATATTGAGGAATTTTAGTAAATATATCTTTTATTTATTCTGTTAAATTCTTATTTTCAATTAGTCCATTTCCCCATCATAAGCTTTGCTTCATTAACACAATTGTGTAAGGAATACTATCTTGCAAATATTTTACTGCATGTTGGATGTGCTTGAAGCCAGTGCATATCCTGAACATTGAGGCTGGATGCAATACAACAAAATAACACAGTTCTTACTAACATGAATGTAAATAAATGATATAGCAAATGACTTTGAGTATATTAATAAGATATCCCAGAATGTCCAAATTTCATTAGGTATTACCCAGCGTAGAATTTTAAATTTAAGTTCTGAATTGTGACTGAGATTTAGAAAAGAAGTTGCTGACTCAAATACGTATGATGATATGAATTGTATTTTCTTTGGATTCTTCCATTCAGCTCAAAAATGGCTGACTCCCTTATGGTGAGAGCAAGCCAGGGAATTTTCGTGTCTCTACAGGGAATCTGCTGTGTAAGAGACTAACATCAATAATTTCAACATTATGCTGTCATCTCTTAAGAAAACCATTGAACTGTGGATTTAAATTAGCATTTCACAGTTGAAGTACTGTTAAGTATGGACCTTGGCATGGACTACGATAGATTTATGATGTCTCTAGAACAAGGCTTCTCTTCATAAGTCATTCAAATCTTTGACACTTGAAAGGTTGATACCATTTCAGTAAGTATAGTGGAGAATTTGATTTATGACTTTATAGTTCTCTAATTTTGAATGAGTAATTTTGAATGAGTAATTTTTGAACACAGTTGGATTGAGATCATATTAAACATTTCTATTCAGTGAATTTATATGTATACAAAAAGTCTTAGTAATATCTTCTTAAAATCAGAAGAAAGATCTGTAATAGATTGCTTCAAGTCCTTTCAATTTTTATCTGATGCATTTTTGATTTATTGTTGGGGTACAAATCATTTGTAATCAGAAAGGATATTTACTTTTAATACTCTTATGTGTTCGATATTATTGTCTGAATTCAGAAAGAAAATTAACTATTAAGTCAGTTACTATATTCAGTGTTCACTGGTTGTTATTCTGTAGCTCTCATGAAATTTAGTGAAACTATAGCAAATGCAAATTCTGTGACTGTTAGCTAGGACTTCACTATCTTGAGTCATTTTTCTTTTTTTTATTTGTGAGTTGTCCTATTTATGTTTTCTAGATATCTAGAGCGATTTTAGGATATAGAGGTGAAATATTCATTGTGTTTCATACTTTTCATTATACAATAAAAAGCTGTTTCTTTAAGAAATAGACCTGATCTTGTGGAACAATGCTTGTTTAGCAGAAGCCTCTGTGATTATTCCTTTTTCATAGATCATGATCTTCCTGTATGATAAATACAGTGAAGATTGGCTTCCTTCTTTAACTAAATGCTTCAATAGCTGTATTGATATATCTGGTTTAAAAATGTGGGTGCCTGTGTTTATAACTTTCTTTTACATTTTCATATTTGCAATACCCAAGAACTTTCAGTAGTATTTTATATATATTTAGAGATAAGTTTTAAAATAATAAGCACTAAGTTTTTTTAGCATATTAAATGCATCATGTGTATGTCCATTAAAGTTGAACAATCAAAAAGAACATAAAATCACCCAAAAGCTTGCATGTAATTGATTTGCACATAAAGAAAAATTTTAATCACTTAATCCCCGTTATTCATCAATTTATTCGAGCGGGTGCCAGTAACGTCTCCATTCATCCCGGTTGCGTGCTATCGTAGCCCAATGGTATCTGTTCGTTTTAGGAACATGCAGATCCTCAAACCTATCATTTAGGGTCTTGACGAAGAAGTCTGACCATCTTATAGGTGGGCGTCCACGTGATCTTTTGATGTCTCGTGGAATCCAATCTGTAATGGCGCTAGTCCAGCAGTTGTCTGTAAACCTCATTACGTGTCCAGCCCATCTGGTTTTTGATGTCTTGGCAAATGAGACAGCGTCCCTGATTCTTGAGCATTGACGAAGATCAGAACTATCGTGATATTCCAAGCATAGTTCTTTCGATTCCTCTTTGAGAGACCCGAATAGTGTTCTCCTCCTGTTTTCATAGGGTCTAGGTTTCTGAGGCATATGTTAATGCAGGAAGAATAGTGGAATCAAAGAGATGTGCTCATAGCTGGAGGTTCTTTGTCCTTTTAGTTATTTCTTCAGTGCTCTTGAAGGCATTCCAAGCCGCTCTCTTCCTCCTGCACAACTCAGGTGCCAGGTCATTCATCATGTTGATTTCTCAACCTAGGTATATATAACTGTTGCATTCGGAGATGGTGGTTCCGTTGAGAGCAAATGGAGCGTCAGGAACAAGGCTGTTTCTCATAAACATTGTCTTCGTAAGATTCAGCTGTAGTCCGACCTTTCCACATTCACGGTCAAAGTCGTTCAGCATTTGTGCCGCTTGGTTGATGTTTGGTGTTATTAGAACGATGTCATCAGCAAAGCGGAGGTGGTGTAGTTGCCGACCATCTGTCTTCACTCCCATGTTTTCCCATTCCAGTCTTCGCATGATGTTCTCGAGGGTGGCACTGAAGAGTTTTGGTGAAATGGTATCACCCTGCCGAACCCCTCTCTTGATATGGATGATTACTTCTTTGTAGAATGGTGAGATCTTGGTAGTGAATCCGCAATAGAGCTCACGAAGGATTTTGATATATTGAGTTTGTACGCCCTGATTGGCTAGGGCTTCCATGATTGCTTCCGTCTCAACAGAATCAAAGGCCTTCTTTAAATCAATGAACGTTAGACAGAGCGGCATCTTGAACTCCCGAGAAACCTCAATGAGCTTAGTAATCGTGTGGATATGGTCGATGGTACTGAATCCTTTTCGGTATCCAGCTTATTCACATGGTTGTCCTTCATCTAGTGTTCTGCTAATCCTATTCAGGATGACTCGAGTGAATAGTTTGTAGATGACAGACAATAGGCAGATTGGGCGATAGTTGCCGATGTCGTGGATGTCTCCTTTCTTGTATAGTAGTACAGTCCTGCTGGTTTTCCATTGGGATGAAACCTTGCATTCAGACAGGTAGCGTGTGAAGAGTCGAGCCAATGTATTGATGAGTACTGATGGTAAGTTCTTCAGGTGTTCAGGTCTGATCTTGTCTGGGCCAGGTGTTCTTTGTTTCTTTACCGACAAGATGGCATGTTGGATTTCGGAAGGGAGAACATTGGGAACGACATATCCATCATGTGGTATGTGGTATGTGGGCAAGTGGATGTGGCTATTAAAGAGATCTGAGTAGAAGTCATGAATAATCTTCTCCATTGCCCTTCTGGAAGATGTGATAGATCCATCAGGATGTCGGAGGGCAGTCATCTTGGTTTTGTAGTTGGTGAAGGACAGGCGGGCATTACGAATGTTTTTCCCAGCTTCTGCTGCATCTACCAGTACTGCTGCTCTCCTGTTTTTGAGGTCATCCTTGATGGCTTCTCTGCACTGTTTTGCCAGTTCGGACGTTCGCTTGTGGTTGCCTGAGGCACATGCCAAATAGACCAAATTGATATGCCAAATCCAGTAATAATAATAAAGAAAAATTTTATAGTTATTTATTTCATAATTCAGAATTTCTGTTATAAATGGTCAATTTTTTTCTCTAGCTATATCTACTGTTACTGTTACTGTGTCTGGCATATCGAATACTCTCGGTAGCTTGCTGGGCTCTCCGAGAGGGGTGGAGGAATCGAACTCGGGTCGGCCATGTTGGCTGTGTGCAAGGCAGACGCCCTACCCGCTGTGCTATACTTTCTAAATTTTTTATTGTTTCTAGTTTTCGTCTATATCCAGAAGTATTCAAAGATCACACCTGGTGGTGCTCAGGAGACCATGTGCTGCCAGGAAATGAAATTAAGCCTCCTGAAAGCAAAGCATGTGGCCAGACTGTTAAACTATCTCTCTGACCTCCAGTTTTTTTCCTTTGCTATTTTCATTATGTTGATTGAAGTAACATGAATTACAAAAGTGTTATGTTCTTTAGATATAGAATATTGCTACAACAGACCTGCCTCCAAACTTCCATATTCTTTTGCCATTGTCCTTATATCCCTTCCTTCTCCGCTTCTCCACAACATGCTCTTCCCCATTAATAACCTAATTTCTGTTAACAAAATCTATGGTCATTGTCTATTCCCATGCTTTGTTTGTATAACCAAATTTAGTGAGATCATCTGGTATTTGTCTTTCTTCTTATTTTCCTTAACATAATACCCACTAGTTCTATCCATGTTGTAGCAAAATCAATTTTTATCTTTTCTTGCTGATAGGTAGCATTTCATTGTGCATATATACAACTTCATCAGCTTACTGCCATTGAGTATTTGGATTGTTTCTAGATTTTGCTGTTATGAATATTACTGCAATTAGAATAGGTGTGCATTTATCCTTTCAAATTAGTGTTTTTGTGTTCTTAAGATAGATACCATGAATGAAATTGCAGGATCAGATGGTAATAGTTAGGTTTCCATTTTTTTTTTTGAATCTTCATTCTGTTTTTTCATGGAGGCTGGACCAATTTTGCAATCCAGCCAACAGTGAATGAATTTCCTTTATAGCTTTTCCCTGAACTAGTTTCAGATAATTTTGATATAGGCCCTTCTAATATAGATATCTCACTTTTTGACTTCATTTGCATTTCCCTGCTAGTGATGATGAACACTGTTTTCATATGCCTGTTAGTCGTATGTCTCTCTTCTTGGGATTTGATCTTCTTCCCAATCACTGTGATTCACAGTTTAAAGTACTTTCAGTGATCGTTTTCTGAATACAACATTCCAACACCCCAATAAAGTGTTCATTTCTCTCAGCCATTATATTGAGGGTCCTTTTGCCACACCCACACCTCTGTATCCACCTCCTCATATCTCACTGCTGTGGTAAACTCAGTTCTATAGACTATTTCATAGATTCTGGTGCATTTTTTTCTTTTTTTGCTTTTTGGGTGACACCTGGCAATGCACAGGAGTTACTCCTGGCTCTGCACTCAGGAATAACTCCTGGTGGTGCTCAGGGGACAATATGGATACTGGAAATTGAATCCGGGTTGGCCGCGTGCAGGACAAATGCCCTACCCACTATACCATAGCTCCAGTCCTATATTCTGTTGCATTTGACCTTTTGGATTACCCTAATTTACTGTAATCATTTTTCTCAACATTTGTTGAAGCTTTCCTTTATCCACTTTATGCTCTTGACAACTTTCTTGGAAAGTAACTGTCCATATATCTGAGCTCTCAATTCTATTCCATTCATCTGCATTACATCCTGGTTTGATTATTTTTATAGTGTAGTTTTTAATGTCAGAGAATGCATTGTCTCCATAATTTTCTCACTTATGACTATTTCACTAGTATGGTCTATGCAAAATTTATTGGTATTTGTTTCCTCTTTGAAAGATGCAGTCATAAGTTTTATAGATGCAAAAATCCTCAATAAAATCTTAGTCTGGAATATTCAACAGTACATTCAAGTATCAAAGGGAATTACATTAAAATGATCATCAGGAATACAAGGATGGTTCAGTATGTTTGAATTAGTTATGACAAATCTCATAAAAATGAAAGATCAGTCGCATAATTTGATAGTCACAGATATTTTTAAGAATATTTACAACTTATTTGTGATTTAGAAAAATTCACAAAATGAGAATAAAATAGAAGAAACTTGCCTCCAAAAATTACTAATACTATTAGCTCTTTATATTATTTTCATTTGAGTTCAATCGTTCATAGAAGTGCAACAGTATCTGCAATGACCTTAAATTCTTCCCCTAAATGTTTTGCAGAAAGTTTTCTCCCCTTTTAGGATGACGATAGTCTATGTACATGTGTTTATTTATCTTAACCAGCAAATACCAACAGTAAAAAAATAGAAAAATAATCTTAATGGCTTTATCATGTATAGAGACTTTGTTTTATGCCAGCAGTTAACAAAATTAAGAGATGATCAATGCCATTATTATTTTCCTATTCATCTCATTTGAACTAAAATAATTTTTACTGGGAAAATTGCTGATACAAAAATGAAGTGGAACAATTGATAAATTAGAAAATATTTTTGACAATAATTTGCATTATCCAGGTATTTTTATGGGAGTTACTAAACCATTGGCAATATAGTTTATTTAAGAATAAGAACAAGCACTCTTATTTTTTTTTCTCTTTTTTGGGTCACACCCAGCGATGCATAGGGGTTACTCCTGGCTCTGCATTCAGGAATTACTCCTGGCAGTGCTTGCGGTACCATGTAGGATGCTGGGAATTGAACCAGGGTCGGCAAATGCCCTACCTACTGTACTATCGCTCTAGCCCGACAATACAGTTAAAGAATAAAATGTATAGTTTATAATAATTATACTTATTTCATTTAGATACTATTACTGATTTTATGATTTAATAATAGTATTGTTAAAAAATGATTATACACTCACTATAGCATCCAAGCTGTATCATACCATGTTATTTCCATTTTCATGTTCTTCTCACTGTTTTTGTCTGTTTTATTATGATTTTGTTTTAACTCTAGTAGTATAAAAGAATTTTATGGCATTATTTACAAAGTACCTATTAACTTTGTCCTTATTTTATTTAAATTATGAATTTAAATTTATGTTGCATTTCTTATATTAATCAAAATTAATAGAACCCTATAATTTGACTTAAAATAGGAGCTAAATGTCTACTAAATATTAATGATAGTATAGTCCAATTTTATTTAAACATATTACATAGCATTAAAAATATTTTTTACTTATATGGAGAAATAATGCCTACCTCAAAACTAAGTCTCAGACAGAAATATCTCAAATCCTCTGCTTGAGATCTTGTAAACAATAGTATATAATTTTAGAGGAAGATCTTCAGTTAAATTCTTCTGTATTTAATTGTCAATGTTGTTATTTTGAAAGTTCTTGTCATTTATTGAAAGAAGATGTAGATACTAATAAAAGATAAAAATACTAATGAATAATTTACTTACAGGAGTTGGATGTATTTGCTTTCTCAATAATTTGAAATAATAGTATAAATCAATCAAGGTGAAATTGGATATGAAATTATATAAAAATCACTTAGATAAATATTTAACTGCACAGTAGGAAAATATTTTAAAAAACACATGATTTTAGATCATTAATTTTGGAGAGAGGGGGACTGGAGAGATAGGACACCAGGTAGGGCATTTGCTTAGCATGTGGCCGACCCAGGTTCGATTCCTCTTTCCCTCTCGGAGAGCCTGGCAAGCTACTGATACTATCCCGCCTGCACAGCAGAGCCTGGCAAGCTCCCCATGGCATAATTGATGTGCCAAAACAGTAATAACAAGTCTCACAATGGAGACGTTACTGGTGTCCACTTGAGCAAATGGATGAACAATGGGAGGGCAGTGACAGTGGCAATTTTGGAGAGAGTGTTGTTATATATGAGTACTGCATATTGAACATGCTTTATTACAATCATTTGATTGTAATAGGTGAGATAACTTTTTCTGACTATTTTGCACGTAACACTGTGTCTGCATGGGTGAGCATACAAATGCGAGTTGTGTAAAGAATTAATGTATAGTAGTATAAACAGATCTCTAATGAACTGGAGCTATAGTACAGTCTGTAGGGCATCTACCTTGCATGCCACTATCTGGGCTCGGTCCTCCAACATTCCATATGGTGCCCTGAGCATTGCCACAAGTAATTCCTGATGTAGAGCCGGGAGTAATCCCAAGAATCACCAGATGTAACTGCAAAAACCATAAAAGAAATCTATAAAAGAGGACTTAAAGGGAAACATTAATCTGGAGAGAAAACATACAGGGGGCAAAGTTCTGCTTTAAATAACTAAAATATGGCAATATTAAAGACAGTAACAGTCTTTTAATTTGCTGCAGTCATTAAGAATACCAGAGAATTATAACATTCTCATGCCTCATTTTTTTTAATTGAATCACCATGAGCTACAGTTACAAAGCCTTCACGATTGAATTTCAGTCATGCAATGATTGAACGCCCATCCCTCCAGTAGTGTCCAAAACATTGATGGGGACACCACCAATGTCCCCAGTATCCCTCCTGCAACCCCCACCCTACTCTAGCCACTGCCTTTATGGCAGGCATTTACTTTATGCCTCATTTTTTTTCTTTTCTTATATTTATTTATTGGATCACTGTGGGGAAAGTTACAAAGCTTTCAGGTTTAAGTCTCAGTCATACAATGATCAAACACCTTTCCCTTCACCAGTACTTATTTTTCACCACCAAGAACCCCAATATACCCCCCTCCCACCCCTCCCAATGCCTATGAGGCAGATGATTTCTACTTAACTCTTTCTCTACTTTGATTACATCCATTATTTCAACAATAGAAGCACCGTTATTGTTTAGAATTTTCCCCCAACAATCAGAATTGCTGAAAAGGCATTGTGAAATAATTTGATTTCTATAGCTGGTTATGAGAACCATATGATAGTAGCTGCGCAATTTTGGTTTTCTGATATTTTACTAGGTAAATCTGGAGGGATTTCTGCAAAGAACCAGATAATTATGAGATTTGTTTCTGTGGGTCTGGTGTTATAGCCGTGCCGGAGAGCCGTTCATGGGGGGCAACTTGTGACCTTGGTAGGATGTGAAGGACGAGCCGATACCACCCTTCTTCCCATGAGACTGCAGTTTTTTCTTTTGCACTTTTTTTTTGTTTGCTTTGTGTTTCTTCTAAATATTGCTTTACTTGATGATGGTGACTTCTTAGGGATTCGGTCCCTAAGATAATTTTGCAGATAATTTTCTATTTTAATTGCAATTCTGGATTCTCTGTAATTCACCTTTCTGTTCCTTTGCTTACATTCTCACTTATGATATTAATTTTTTTATCTTGTAAATAATAGCCTTATTTCAATACATAAAAATTACAGCTTCCAAAAATACTTTTCATCAAATTATAATGATAAAGCTTGGAAAATAGCATGTAAATACGCAAAAATCAAGTTAACTACTTTTGTCATATCTTCGTTCTACAACTACTGTCGCTATCACTGTCACTGTCCTCCTGTTGTTCATCAATTTGCTTGAGCGGGCACCAGTAACGTCTCCATCGTGACACTTGTTACTGTGTTTGGCATAATGAATGCGTCATGGGGAGCTTGCCAGGCTTTGCTGTGTGGGCAAGATACTCTCAGTAGCTTGCCGGGCTCTCCAAGAGGGGTGGAGGAATCGAGCCTGGGTTGGCCAGGTTGGCTGCGTGCAAGACAAACGTCCTACCAGCTGTGCTACAACTGCTGATGACTATAAATAGAAAGCAGAATATACTAAGCCTAGAATCCAAGTCATAACATAAAGTTTGAAGGCAAATGGTCTGGACTGCCTCTCCTACTGGACACATCCTTTTCCAAGTCCTTGGATTACTCCTTTTCAGACCTAGATGTCTGCATTGTTCTAATACAAGTCTTTGAAGCCAACTATAATGAATTTGAGACATTTCCAAGTGTTCTAAAGAGGAAAGCAAGAGAAACAAAAGAAAACCCAGTACAAACAATCCCGTTAGAAGCAGTAAGAAAGAATTTTTTCATAAAATTTGTATTCAGTGTCATGTCAAGAATTTGGTCACATGGGCATATCTTGTGTAAGTTTTGGAAATATAGTTTCTAGATGAGTGACCAAGAGAAAAATAGATTTTTGAGGGAAGGAATAACTGGGTTTCTCATCAATTCTATTTTCTACTTTTAAATTCTGTATCTTATGCTTTCATCCCAATTCTATTCCTTTTCTCCTCCTGGTTAGTAAATTAGATGACTTCTCTGACATCTAAACTACATTTCCTAAAATATCTCATGCTGAATGTTACTCTCCCCTTATCCCCCGCCCATGGAATAAACTATTTATTCTATAATATCTGTTTACTATGGTCCTCTACAATGTCTGGAATTCTTTGTTTATAATTTATCATCATTAATATCTTCTGTCTTTTTCTACTTATATGCTAGTCTTATCTTTCCTATAAGGTGCTTGTTCAAAAACAAGAAGACTTTTCGCCTATTTATATTTTTTTCCATTCCATTTCTTTCAGGTACTAATGCATTAGATACAAAAATAAATTATTATTTTTCTAAATTTGAGCTCAACAGATGGAAAATAAATCGGTCAGCAAGACACATATTTAAAATACATGGAATACAGAGACTGGCCCACATGCAAAAGAACAAAAGCAACTGGTGTTGGCGCGGATGTGGTGAGAAAGGAACCCTCCTTCATTGCTGGTGGGAATGCCGACTGGTTCAGTCCTTTTGGAAAACAGTATGGACTATTCTCAAAAAATTAGAAATTGAGCTCCCATGTGACCCAGCAATACCACTCCTGGGAATATATCCCAGAGAGGCAAAGAAGTATAGTTGAAGTGATGTCTGCACTGTGTGTTCATTGCAGCACTGTTTACAATAGATAGAATCTGGAAAAAAACCTGAGCGCCCGAGAACAGATGACTGGTTAAAGAAACTTTGGTACATCTACACAATGGAGTATTATGTAGCTGTTAGAAAAGATGAAGTCATGAAATTTATATACAAGCGGTACTACATGCAAAGTATCATGATAAGTAGAATGAGTCAGAAAGAGAGGAACAGACATAGAAAGCTTCCATTCATCTGGGGAACATAAAGTAACAAAATAGGAGACTAACACCCAAGAATAGCCGAGATAAGTACCAGGAGGTTTACTCCATGGCTTGGAGGCCAGCTGCACATGCTAGGTGAATAGGCAGCTCAGATAGAGAAGGGAGCACTGAATAAAGGGTGTTGGGAGGTTCCTCCCAGGATAGGAGATGCGTGCTGAGAGTAGACTATAGACTGAACACTCAATGCCTCTTTTGCAAACCACAACACCCAAAAGGAGAGAGAGAACAAAAGGGAATGCCCTGCCACAAAGGCAGGGTGGGATAGGGGGAAGGGTGTTGGGAGTGATACTGGGATCAGTGGTGGTGGAAAATGGGCAATAGTGGAGGGATGGTACTCGAACATTGTATATATTGTATAATTGAAACCCAAGCACAAAAATTCGTAAGTCTACAACTGTACCTCATGGTGTTTCACTAATAAAAATTTTTTTAAAAAGGATATCTAGCTCATATGTTTCCTAATTTAATCACTTGTTTTTCTTTAGTTTTTTTGTTTGTTTGTTTTTCTTTTTTGTTTACACCTGGCAATGCTCAGGGATTCCTCCATGGTTTGCACTCAGGATATACTCCTAGTGGTGCTTGTGGAACCCTGTAGGATGCCTGGGATCCAACCCTGATCAGCTGCATGCAAGGCACTCTATTTGATGTTCTATCACTGAGGCTCACTTGTTTTACTTGAAAATTATTTAGGACATAAAAACATGGTATACACTGTATTGATTATCAATAATTTTTTAAAGCTTTATATTTTGCGTGTAAAAGGATAGGTCTGGACCAGAAAGATAGCTTCATGGACTGAGCACATGTTTTGTATAAGGAAAACCTGGTCTGATCTCAGCATTGTGTAGTTCCTGGAGCATCACAAGGAGCAATCCTAGCAAAAAGCCAGGAGTATCCCTGAGCACTGTCAAGTGTAACACACACACACACACACACACACACACACACACATACACATGCAATAGCCAGTCAGGGAATAATCTATATCTTTTCACTGTTTTCTACCACTACATGGGAAAATTATAAGTAAATTTGGAGGATGAATCTGAATCTCTATGCTTTAAAAGACTTTAATGTTCTGTTATTTACTCATGTTATTGAGGTAGCCAGAGAGATAGTACAGGGACAGTTGACCCTTGTTTGATACTGACGCCCCTGACCACCAAGCAAAAAGCTGAGAGTAGACCACTGAACAATGCCAGATGGGGCCCAGAAATTGAAAACAAAAGTGTCATTAATATTTAATACTTTATACTAGATTCACAAAATGTTTAAATCTGTTATATGATATTTGTAAAAGCTGTTTCAGAGTGTGAGTTATTGAAATGAATTATCATGTTATAAAAGAGAGTTTAAATATAAATTATCATGATAAAACAACTGAGTGATATTTCTGTAGTTTATATTCTTTGGTTTTGCACTTGGGTACATCTGAATATAGTCCTGCATGGAAACTTTATTTTCAATTGTGAATTTATGTTTAATCCAAAATATTTTGCTGTCTTTCTAAAGCATTTTTATTAATCTCTTAAATCATACCAAAGGAAGCAATAAAGTATTAAACATATGTATCTGTAGCCCATCTATAATAATTTTGAATCCTTTTAATTTTCATTTATTTTACCATATTTATTTTATTGTTTTTTCCTAGGTTTTTTTTTTTTTTTTGCTTTTTGAGTCACACCTGGCAATGCACAGGGGTTACTCCTGGCTCTGCACTCAGGAATTACTCCTGGCGGTGCTCTGGGAACCAAATGGGATGCTGGGAATCGAACCTAGGTTGACTGCATGCAAGGCAAATGCCCTAACCTCTGTGTTGTCACTCCAGTCCCCATTTCCTAGATAATTTTAATGTTAGTTTTACACATAATGACAGTTCATTTGTAAATATTTAACACTTACTACTCATAAGAGCTGGATCGATAGCACAGCGGGTAGGGCCGTTTGCCTTGCAAGTGTCCAATATGGCCAACCTGAGTTCGATTCCTCTGCCCCTCTCAGAGAGCCTGGCAAGCTACAGAGAGTATCTCGTCCACACGGCAAAGCCTGGCAAGCTACCCGTGACATATTTGATATGCCAAAACCTGTGACAAGTCTCACAATTTGTTGTGAGATGTTACTGGTGCCCGCTCAAGCAAATCGATGAACAACAGGAGGACAGTGCTACAGTGCTACTACTCATAAAGATATTTAAATGGTGTATTAGTTCGCTCAGACAACTGTGAGAAAGTACTACAAATTAGATGACTTACCAGGAGTTTATTGTCTCACTTCTAAATGTATGAGTTTCTGTGCTGATGCTCCTTCTGTGAGATAGTACACAAACTAGTTAGGGAAATATCTCTCTGACTGGGTCTTCTCTGTGTTCTCTTATACCATATTTTTGCTATGCCTTGAAGATATTAGTTATATTGGATTAAAGTCCATATAACACCTAATTTTTACTAGATTACCTTTGTAAGACCTCTATGCATATAAATCATTGACGAGGAGGACTTCAGCTTAATGTTTTTGAGGAACATAATTCAAGCACTATAAGCCTAATTTAATACCACTATTAAGTGGAGAAAATCTTTGACAGTCCTAATAATCAATTCCTATTCAAGTTTTGCTGCTTAACTCCAAAGTGTCTTTGTAGAGTCAGTGTGTTCATATAAGGAGCCAAAGGTATTACGAATAATTCTCACACATGCCACTTAATTTGATGTTTTACTTAATAAGTTACTCCCCTACCCTGTGGAATTTTCTATATTTTTATTTAACTTTGCTATTTCTGATACCATGCAACATGGATTCTATCAAGTTATATTTGGAAATTGATAATATCTGAGTTGATAGTACAGTTTTAATGATGCTAAAGTTTGTTGATGGTTTTCATACTCTTTTTATACATTACAAATTCCTCATATTTAGTCTACTAAACTTTACTACAGTAATTTATTGTTTTTTATAAAACAGCAGTTTACCAGTTCTGTTACTTTCTCTGTATTTTTTTTTTTTTTTGCTTTTTGAGTCACACCAGGTGATGCACACGGGTTACTCCTGGTTCTTCACTCAGGAATTACTCCTTGCGGTGCTCAGGGGACCATATGGGATGCTGGGAATCGAACCCAGGTTGGCCGCGTGCAAGGCAAGCGCCCTACCTGCTGTGCTATTGCTCCAGCCCCTTCTCTGTATTTTTAATATTCTCTTTAATTTTATTTCACAATACTGGATGCTTCTCAAATTGATTTATAATTCTCATAATGGCTCACATTGTCAGTGTATTAATGGCGAATTAATCTTTCTTCTTTTTCTTAGTACATAGGTAGGTCTTCCCTTGTATTTTTAGGATTTAATAAGTATTTAATAAGAAACCTACCCTCATTATTTTAAAAAGCATAATAAACACTTGCTTTTACCAACTTTCAGTGTAAAAAGCTGGTTATAACTAACTTCAGTTGCAATGAATCAATTCTTGAAATTTTATTAATATGCTGTATATAATTTAAAAAATTTTCTGTACTTTTCATCTGTTTTAGTCACACTTTTTATGGTAACTTTATACTATCTTGGACCATTTACATCCTTTCTTGCTGTGTCTGACAATTTGCATACTTCCCAATATCCAGGCTTCTATAACTCCAGAAATCAAGTCTTACTCTAAAGTTATTGTTCTTTAATAAAAATTGATATTTTTAAAACACCATCTAGTAATTAGGTATCAAATCCAGATTTTTTAGTTGTGTCATGTCAGATTTTATAGCTCAGATAACCTAAAACTATTATATATTCTCAGCTATCAGATTTGATCACTTTTAGTCTTGTTTGTTTGTTTTTGGTTTGGTGCCTGAAATGAGCTGTGCTCAGGGCTTACTCCTGGCTCTGTGTTTAGTACTCCTGGAAGAGTTCAGAGGACCACATTGGTTGCCCAGGTATTGAACCCAGTTCAACTGTGTGCAAAGCAAACACCCATCTTGCTATACTAATGCTCGGGCCCCTGAGCTTTTCAGTCTTAATGATTTCATCCTGACAAGTAGAGAAGATTCCTAGCTACAAATAGAATATACAATTGAAATTTGATGAGGGAAGGAATCCCTATCCCTGGTCTAGTTCTTGAAAGGCCTTTCAGTCACGGAATTTCTTTATGTAAGTTTTGAAAGAACTTTCAGAATTGTAAGAATGTGGTCATTAGAAGAATATGAGGAAATTCTGGTAACTCAATTTTTTTGCAATTAAAAAATTGATCCAAGACTTATATACAATGATTCTACTTGTTTTATATACATTTTCTTATGTATTACAAACATTTACAATTTTCTTTCAGTAGAATTACAGATAGAAATTGACTTAAAGTTTGGAAAAATAAAACACTTTAATACTTTTAATCTTTAGTATTGGTGTATTTTCTAATAATATCTACCACTAAATTTCACACTTTTCATCTTAAATTAAATACAGACATATTTTCCTGTGGTTATCTGGGAAAAGGATTAATTCTAGAACAAAAAAAACATAAAATGCAGTTTTGGTAAACTAAATTACCTCTCCTTCAAAATTAAAATTGGGTCAGGGAGATAGCATAGGACTTAAGGCATCTAAGTTGCACATGCCTCAATTTGACTCCTGGAATCTTCAAGTCTCCTGAACAGTGCAAGGGCAGTTCTAGAACATAAAGACAGGAATAGCACAGAATATTGCTAAGTGTGATCCAATGTCCTATCACCCCCCAAAAGAAAAGATGATCTGTCATGTCTCAAGCATGTGATTATAGCTCATATGAATTTTCTCTTAACAGAGATAGGTACCTGTTAACAGAGGAAACAAAATCATAAGAAGAGGCTCTACCCTGTTATGCTTATTCTTTTCATCCTTGGAATAATAATTCTGTATTGATTTCCAATATGGACGCTATAAGCATTATAAGTATATAAAAACATATATATGATAGTCATGGTAAAATAATACTATTAAAATTTATAATCTCACAGTAAAATATATTAAATTCTTAAATTTTTTAAATACTTGATCTAGAAGATTGTGGCTGATTTTGGAGGTCTTTGACTGCCGGAGCTCTGCTCGGGGCAGGGAGGAAACTCAACCTGCCCCCCTCCAAGGGGCCCTGGCAAGAATAGCCAGGAGTGGGGGCAGGAGACTCTGCACTGTTCTCTTCCGGGAGCTGGGATTTGTAGTCTGGGTCTTGGCCATTGATGGAATTACACAGCTCCAGGGGGCCAGTTGGTGGGTGTGACCCCTGCCTACTAGAAGATGGAGGATCTGGGTAGAGGATGCTCAGCCCCCATCTGAGCAGGCTTGGAGATCTCTGCCCTGGGATCTGCATGCCTTTGTTCCTCTGCCGGTAACTTCATGCGTGTGGAGCATGGTCTCAGCATGGTTGTAGCTGACCCAGAGACTACAAAACCCAGCTCCCAGAAGAGAACAGCGCAGAGTCTCCTGCCCCCACACCTGACTGTCCTTGCCTGGGCCCCTTGCAGGGGGAGCGGGTTGAGTTTTCCTCCCTGCCTCGAGCAGAGCTCTGGTAACCAAAGACCTTCAGAACCAGCCACAACCATGCTGAGACCACTCTCCACACGCATGAAAGTACCCGCAGAGGAACAAAGGAGATCTCCAAGCCTGCTCAGATCAGGGCTGAGCATTCTCCACCCAGATCCTCCATCTTCCAGTAGGCAGGGGTCACACCACCAACTGACCCCCTGGCGCCGTGTAATCCCATCGGCAGCCAAGACCCAGAGACTACAAAACCCAGCTACTGGAAGCACGCGGCCGCGTTTGCAGCCGCGCAACATCTTACTATCTCATTCTTACTTTGGACAACCTGGCAGGCTACCGAATGTAACCTGCCCACACAGCAGTCTGGCAAACTCCATGTGGTGTACCCAATATGCCAAATACCAGTAACAATGATGGGTGTCATTCTCCTAACCCTGAAAGAGCCTTGAACATGGCACTTTAAAATCTTAGGGCTAGGACAAAGGAGACGTTACTGGTGCCTGCTCGAGGCAATCGACAAACCACAGGATAATCATGATCGTGATCTAGAAGAGTAATGTTTAGGTATATTGTGCTATAGGTAATAGGGAATAATTATATTGAAAATTATGGGTATGCATAAATAGTAGAAGGCAGTACTCTACATATTGTTCTAGAACTATAAAGGACATTTTAATAACTTTAAAATAGTAGAACATAGATATGCAAGATCTACATATAAAGAACACAACTCATTGATAACTGCAGTACTTAGAATTTGCTATGGACCGAAGATATCTCAATCTAGTAGAGAAGAATCAATGGGAAGAGAGCCAGGTACATTTCATGCCACTTTGTTCCATTACATTATGGATCAGTTCCAGCTGGAATGATTAGGGAAAAGTATGCCTAAATAACTAACACACACCTTCAGTTTCTAAAACAGAGGGAAGGCCAGAGAAATACTACAGTGGGTAGGGTAATTGCTTTGCATGCGGCCAACTGGATTGTGTCTTCAGCATCACATATTTATGAATCTATTTGTTTTTTATTTTTCTAAATTTTTAATTGTCTGGGATTCATATGCTTTGGTCATATAAAAATATAAATTCCAGTGCATTTAATAATAACTTAATACCATTTTGACTGAATAACATATTTAATATAGTGTTGCTCTTAATAAGTTTCTGAAGGAATGTTTTGTTATATTCACGGTGAGTACAGTTCCTTTTGAATGTGCCTTGGTGGGAAAGGCATTATGTGCACATGTAAATACTGACGGTAGATCCGAAAGATTAGGAATCATTCATACAGTACAAATGTTACCTCCTAACTCCAAGTCTTTGTGGACTATGTTGTTCAAGTCATAGCTTTATGATGAAATGAATTAATTTTGTCCTCTGTTCAGTATTTATTTTTGGAATACTAAGTAAGTTAACAATCTAGAAAAAATACTTAATTCAAGTTGTTAAGAATGGAAATCTGTGTCACAGTACTCTTTGTAGACTATTCAAAGGACATAGGGAAAGAGAAAAGAAATATTTCACCTACAAACACAAAATCCAGGGTTCTTAGAAGGATCTAACCTTACAAGTCACAGGGCCTAATTTGGGGATATGTGATTAACAGATAGGGGAAACATAGCACAGAGAAGTTAAAGATAAACACAGAGGAATCGAAGTGCCTCAGGAGCACTTGTGATGGGTGTAACCCAATAAATCTAAACTCCCCACAGCAAGGGAGAAAAGATGCAGGAGAAAGGACTAACCAAGGTTATCCTACATATACTGAGTTTTAAAAAAGTATACCCATATATATTATAGAGATTTACATTTGTATCTTTATTTTTGAGATTTTTTTGTTGCCTCATTTTCTGACTCTTAAGCAATTATATTTAATACTTTAATCAATTCTATTAGTTATATATACATTTTAATAACAAGAGAAACAATAATTTAGTGTTTTCAGTAATTGTTGAAAAATGTTCCTAGATCAAGTTTTAAAATATACTTGACTTACTTTGGAAGATGTAATATCAAATAAACAGACACTTTAAATGTACTTTAGATTATGCCAGTTTAGTTATAGATAAATTCTTATGTTAAAAATATTATAAATGCCTATTAAAGTTTTTCTAAAATGGAGAAATAATTAGATAACTGTTAAGTACTCTATTTTTGGCTTTCCATTATAAAATCTTATTTGGAAATATTAGGTAATTATGTTAAATATTTCATAAATAGTTTAAAATGTAGAATTCACAAATGTTATAAAGCCAAATCTGTGTGCACACTTACTGCATTATCTCAATAGTTGAGATAAAAATGCTATTAGATAAGAAACTGTTTTCAAAATTTACCAGAGTATAAAATAGAAAAGTAAAGGCAATATTAAAAAATTAGGAAATTAAAATGCTTTTGATTGATTCATCTAAATATTATTAAACATTTTTGCTTTGGTTATTTTTCGTGTCTCTTTTCTTGAATTATATGTAAAATATTTTATTGCTACATAAGACTCTATAAGTCTGTTACATGTATTTTTTAATTTTATTGTTGCTCAAGTAATTCAGTTTGGGTTTTGGATTGGACATGGGACAATTTTAGTGATATGTCAGTGTTAAAATTAAGTTTAGGTAATGGCTGGAATTGATCAGACTTTGACTTAAATATTGTCCCAGTATTTTTTTTTTTAATTGTGCAATTTGACATATTTGTTGATTCTAGTAATAATTTTTCACAACCCTTTATCATTCCTATAAATATAATTAAAGTGTAGTTTGGTAACTATTGAGTTAATGTGATCTGTGTAAAGGAGATAGACTATACCATCTGATCTGGTTTCAAATGAATTTTCATTTAGTCTTCAAAGAAGCATTATATGATGCCTTCAAGTCACCACTTATTGAACAGAAGCTTATTTTCTTTTTTTTTTCCCTTTATTTTATTTTATTTTTTTTAAAGTTGTAGATTTGCAATTTTTTGTGCTTTGGTTTCAATTATACAATGATCAGATACCCATCCCTCCACCAGTGCCCATTTTCCACCACCATGGATAATATCCCCCCCACCCCCATCCCCCCATCCCCCCTGTCTCTGTGGCAGGGCAATCCCCTGTGTTCTCTCTCTCCTTTTGGGTGTTGTGGTCTGCAAAAGAGGCATTGAGTGGCAAACATGCAGAAGCTTATTTTCTGTGGATGTATTCAGAATAAGATTTTTTGCACCATTCTTTCATTTCTTTTGCTTCCCCAATAGTGTTTGCTTTAAATAAAATGTTTTCAAATTACCAAAGAGGACTAGTCTGTATATTTACATTATTGTTAGAGTAGTCAGTAAAACTTAAACGCATGTAGAAAAGTTATTTTGTATAAACAAAAATATGACAGGAAACTAAAATTCAAAATACTTATTACTGAGACTGATTTGCAATTTCTACACAGTATATGAATTGAAAAATTTACTAATGTTATTTGTTAATAACATGTAATTTAGTAACATGTAATTTATTAACATGTAATAACATGTAAGGTGTGAATGTAAGCAATAGCATATATTCTGCTGCTGATAATACTGTCTCTCTTTTTAAACAGATATCAATGTCTTGCTTTAATTTTCCTAATTAAAAGAAAGTGCATATATTATTTATCGGAACCCTTATGGAGGACAACATCTTTGAAGTAACTAAGAGCATGCACAAATTTCAGATATTGAGAGAAGCATAGTTTTTAGAAATCAAGGAATTTTTCTATGAAGAAATGCTGATAAATGGCTTTAGCTAGGTAAGAAATAAATAATTTCCCATTAATAGAAACAAAAAAAATTTGAACATTTTTTAAGATGTAGAGAAAACCCAGGAAGGTAAGAAATGAGAGAGGGGTACATAACTACAAGAACAACAAAGTCAAAATTCATTTTAAGTGGGTTAGTAAATGGTTAATATTAGAATTTCAGAAGAAAACAAAAAATGTAGTGAATAATAAATAAGCCAATGCAAATGATTCAGGGGGAAATTTTGAAAATATCAGTAACGAAGAGAACAGTACCCGGCTCAGAGAAGGTCAGACACGAACACCTGAAAAACCTGCCATCAGTACTCAATACACTGGCTCGGCTCTTCACATGCTACCTGTCTGAATGCAAGGTTCTGTCCCAATGGAAAACCAGCAGGACTGTACTACTGTACAAGAAGGGAGAGATATCCACAACATTGGCAACTATCACCTGATCTACCTGTTGTCTGTCATCTACAAGCTGTTCACTTGAGTCATCCTGAATAGCATTGGCATAACGCTAAATGAAGGACAACCATGTGAGCAATCCGGGTTCCAAAAAGGATTCAACATAATCAGTCATATCCACACAATAACCAAGCTTATTGAGGTTTCTCAGGAGTTCAAGATGCTGCTCTGTCTAACATTCATTGATTTAAAGAAGGCCTTTGATTCTGTTGAAACAGAAGCGATCATCAAAGCCCTAACCAAACAGGGCATTCAAACTCAATACATCAGGATCCTCCGTGAGCTGTATTGCGGATTCACTACCAGGATCTCACCATTCTACAGGGAGGTGATCATTGACTTCAAGAGAGGGGTTTGGCAGGTGGATACCATTTCACTGAAACTCTTCAGTGCCACCCTCGAGAACATCATGTGATGACTGGAATGGGAAGGAATGGGAGTGAAGATAGAGATTCGGCAACTACACCACCTCCACTTCGCTGATGACATTGTTCTAATAACCTCAACCAAGTAGCACAAATGCTAGCCAACTTGGACTGTGAGTGTGCAAAGGTCGAACTACAGCTAAACCTCACAAAGACAATGTTTATGAGAAATGGTCTCGTTCCTGATGTTCCATCGCTCTCAACAGGACGAACATCTCCAAATGCAACAGTTATGTGTACCTAGGTCGAGAAGTCAACATGACGAATGACCTGGAACCTGACTTGCTCAGGAGCAAGAGAGTGGCTTGTAACGCCTTCAAGATCATCGAAGAAATAGCTAAGAGGATGAAGAACCTCTGTCTCCGGGCACATCTCTTCAATTCCACTGTTCTTCCTGCATTGCATATGCCTCAGAGACCTGGGCCCTACAAAAACAGGATGAGAACACTTTGGGGTGTGCCAAAGAGGAATCAAATGAGCTACGCTTCACTCAAATGAGAGAAAGAATCTGGAATTCTGACCTCCCTCGATGATCAAGAATCAGGGTTGCTGTCTCATTTGCCAAGGCGTTGAAAATCAGATGGGCTGGACAGGTAATGAGATTTGGAGAGGACCGCTGGACTACAGCCATTACTGACTGGATTCCACAGGACGTCAAAAGATCTATGTGGCCACTGACCTATGAGATTGTCAGACTTCTTCGTCAAGACCCTGAAGGATCAGTTTGAGGCTGTTAATGCTCCTAGAAAGAGCAGATGCCATTGGGCTACACTGGCGCATGACAGGGACGAAGGGAGATGTTACTGACACTTCTCAAGCAAATCGATGAGTAAGAATATGTCAAGTGTTAAGTGATCAAGTGAAAAAGATGTGTTGTATAGATAATATAGGGTTAAGCTTTTGCCTAGAAAAACCACAGTTCAATTTCTGGCACTGCATTTGGTCCCTCCACAGTTTTTCTCTCACAGTACAATTCTTCTTTTAAGAAAGTTAGAGCAAAGAAGTTAAAAGTATAATTATTCCCCTGAATGTGATCTCTAAGAAATATATAAGAGAATGTGGAGGACTTTTTATTCATTAATATTGATAAATAATAAGATTTTGTTTCTTTCATTAAAAAGTTGGTTTTGTGTTATAAATTATAGTTATTGGTAAGAGTTTTGTTTTTTAATTTTTTTCTCCTTATTAAGCCTAAATATTCTATCTTGGTTTGAAATCTTACCTGCCAATATACAATGAATGACATAATTGCTCAAGAGTGACCTGGTGGGTTTACTGGAATATGCCTTTATTCTCAGAATGCATAAGAATACTGAATGGTAGAGATTGTGTGACCTGTAGCATATAGATGGTAGAGACAGATCAAGAATACCCTGGGATTTTATTACGTTAAGTAATTCCTATAAAGTAGACCCCCTGCATTACAACAGACAATCTTATCCCATCAATAATTTGACAATGTTCATAAATAAGAAAATTCTTAAAACACTTATCCATCATATGCTAATTTAAAATCTAATTTATGTACCCTTTGGGGTTTTTGTTTGTTTGTTTGTTTGTTTTGCTTTTAGGATAAACCTTTTGTGCTCAGGATTTACTCCTGCCTCTGCACTCAGGAACTCTGGTGGTGCTTGTGAACCAAATGAAATGCCATGAATGGAACCCCAGTTTGCCATCTTCAAGGCAAACACCCTAACCCCTGAACTATCTCTGACTCTACTTGTGTCTTTCAAATAGATTTATTTGGAAAAAGATATAAACATTTAGTTTAATTATTGATTCCACTTTTTAAATCATAATTATGTGATTGGATGAAGCTGAAACAAAATAATAGCTCAAATTATTATAAAAAGATGTATGTAGCTTTATACTTTGTCTTTATAGCGAAGTTTTCTGTCATTCATTTACCCTGCAATTTATCTTATTGAAGTAATTAAAAAAATTGCTTTTGAAACTACGAAAACAAGGAATGTACAGCTGCCAGTAAGAAAAAAATGTATCTCAAGTGTTTTGACACCCATAGTTATGTATATTTGTCACTAGCACTGAATAGTTAAACTAAAAATTGCTGAAGGGTGGGAATACTCAATCACTTTTGGGGGGCTAGAATAAACTAGAATATGTCCTTGGCACTTGTCTTTATAATATCATGCTGTTTAGAAAATGGAGACTCAAGAACTACTACAAGATGAAAATAGATGCCAACTACTCACTGCCTGCTGAGATTTGCCAGTGTGAGTGGAAAGTAAAGAGGAGTACTTGTGGGGAAATGAGGTAAATATGAATATGTTAACAGATGGAAAGCCACTGTTATTTTAACTTCTGTGATGTACTCATGAGCTTTCAGTTTTGTCTGTCACCATCTGTAGTTCTCATTCGATGCACAGTGGACCTTAATACTCTCTGAGACAAGATTTAGGACAGTTTCCTATTGTTTATGCTGAAGTGTGGGGTCTTAGATAATTAGAATGATTCTTAAAATTGAAACTTTCTCAAAATTGAAGGCCAGCTTTGGATTTGAAAATGATGGGGATGGAAGAGTGAAAATAGATTAAAAAAAGAAAAAGCAGTTGCCATGATCATGGTTATGTTGATTGTATGTATTTAGTTGAAGGAGGATCTTGCTCATCAATGTTTTTGATTGGGGTTGACAGACACATGGACAGTGGAATGGGAGGAGGAAGGAAAACATGGAAAACATGGTACTTGATCATTGAAAGTAAATATACTATGGTTAGAGGTAATAAAGTTAGTCAAATTTCTTTTAATAACTTGAGAGGTAATTTAGAATTGTGAAATGAAAATGAGTTCTTTTAGGTACCATTGCCCTCATCTACAAATATTTTACAGCATTGATATTTTAAAATTTTAATGTTTACTATGAAGTCCTAGTTTCCGTATTGGGGGAAAATGATGTCTTATTAACTAGAAAAGAAAAATAAATCTATTTTAAGATCTTGTGTTGTAGCAAAGGAAAGTGAATCATAGAGGTACCTTTAGAATTATTTTTAACCTGACTACTTTCATTCCACTGTGGACTTCTAAAATCAGTAGGTCTTACCAACCTCACATCTTCCTATAGTCAATTGATAAAAAAAAAAAGTTATTTTGATCAGGTATGAGTGAACAGTAATAATGAATGAGTAGATGAATGAATCTTCAATGTACTGATTATTAGAGTAAAACTAAATTTTACTCTACAGAGTAGTAAACTGGAGAGATAATAAAGGAAATGGCAGTTACATTGCACATTACCCACAAGTTTGATACCTAATACCACAAATAGTCCCCTGAGTACTACTAAAGGTGAGGCGTGAGCACAGAGCCCAGTGGTAAGCCTTAGCATAGCCAGTTATGGTTTACATCCCCCCGCAAAAAATGAAAAATATTAGCATTACTTTTATTAGAAAATTACTGATACCTAGATTTTCAGGATTGGAACAAGATCTATATCCTTACTCTCTGTGTCAAATAAGAAAAGTGAGTCTTATGTAATATGTAGGTAATATACTTTTTGTCAGTTTTATATATATACCCCAGGACTAATTTGAAACCCAATTTGAAACCCACTGTTTATTTCAATATACTATATCACTACCAGAGAAAATTCATGGGAAGAAATTTATTGTTGTCATTTTATATAAGATGCAGTTTTGTAAATGGTCATACAGCAGAAACAGTAATTCTTCTCTTTTTTTGTCTTAGAGAAAATTTCTTCTATCCCTCTCTACTTAAATATATATGTATATATATGTATATATATATATGCCATCTGCCATCCTTAAGCCTGCACTTTTTCCTTCTGTAACTGGAAATCAAAGATACTGTAATTAAAACCTCCTTTTTTTGTTTGTTTGTTTTTCACTAGGAAATTATAATTATTTTAAGACCTACTGTGAAGATTATTTCACTCCCTACTACAGCCCAATGGTGAATTTTCACCGGAAAATAGATATTCAAGTTATAGACTTAATTATAATATATTGCTACCAATTATATGAACTAAGGCCCTTAGTCTGTACTACATATAAGCCTTATTTTATGAATATATAATCAGTCAAACACACATTTTCACAGTGGCATTATATATTGTATATTAGTTACAGCATACATTGTATATTTCTTTTCAATTTTAAACATTTATGGTACTTTCTATAAAAGCTCTAAATTTCCAGGCAGTTTTAATTATAGAAAATGGAAAAAAAATGACATTAATATTTTATTGCAAAGTTTATAAGTCAAATGTGAATAGTTTATGAACCAGAAATATTTGAAGGCATTTAACCTAAGGTGAAAAAATAAAATTCATTTCTGATCTATGTTTTAATATTTTTATAAGTAAAAGAAACTGATATTTTTAAAAATTATTATATGATATTGAATTTTTGTAATTAAAATCTAGATAAAGTCTAGATATTTATTAAATAGAACTATTTTATTCTCTATATCAAGGCACAGAAGAAACATACTGATAGTTCAGGATATTAGTGTCTGATAGAACTTGTTCTGGGCTATTAATATATTTGACAAAGTACTTTGCATTTATAAAGTGTGTTTTGAATTATTGGGAGCTCTATCATTTGTAAATTTCATTTCCTGTCAACTAGTGCACCATATAAACATTGCCAAAAAAGACTCTGATAGTTGATTTTAAAATTTCTAAGTGGGAAATGTTTTCTGCACCCTGGAAATAGTATTTCTTTGCTAAGTCAGATTTCCTCCTACACTTCTCACTTTGTATGTGGAAAGGGAGTAAAAGAGTAGGTGAAAAGAGGCTAGTATCTTTTCTTAGCATCACATTAACTTTGACAAGGAATTGGACCTTCTTAACTTATATTTATTATGGCAATGTCATTACTTAGATACCTCTGAGGGATACTAGGAGTTCTCAAGTATTTGAATCTTCTTATTTAAAAAGACTTTTATTATACTAGGTTTTACCCTCCCCTTCCTTATCCATTTCTACTCTCATACAATTTGAGATTACCATTATAATAGCAAGATAATTATTACCATCAGAACAATTCTCTAGGGCACTTCTCCCTATTGGTATAAAAATGAATCATATAATCATCTTATAGTTTGAGAATTTTCACGATAACACATTGTCCTAATTATTACAGGATGATTTACAATAGCTCATTCTTCTTAAATATTCTTATTTTCATAAAAAGAAATCATTGTTTTCCTATTTCAGCTTCAAAACTAGATTTCAGAGGCCGTAATGGTAATATGACGATTAATTTTGGACTAAGTTTATCTGTTCCTTCTTGTTCCATGAATGATAGATTAAAAATTAGCTACATCTTCATCACTTTTGAAACAAAGATGAGAAAATAGTTTTTTCTTTTCTTAATGTCACTAGAAGCAATACAAAGAATATTTTAGTAAAAAATACTGAATTATTTGGACTTGCTTTGTGAAATGTTAATTTTTATCATCATTTTCATTAGGTGATAAAAGATGGTGGGACAAGTTTAAATGCTCTTAGTAAAATCATTTTAATGTAGATAAATTACTTTCTCTGAACTACTTCTGTTTAATCTCAAATGGTATAAGCTAAAATAATTTATTTTATATATTGAATTATCGACCAATATTCAATGAAAATAGTTTTGTGTAGTATACACGTATTGGTTGATAATTCACTATATAAGATAAATTGTCAGTTTTTACTCCATGAAAGTGTTTGATTTGATATTTGTATGCATATTTATTATTATTATTATTATTTGTTTGTTCTTGTTGTTGTTGTAGTTTGAACCCACACTTTCTATTTCTTAAACATTCACTACACTGAGATAACAGCCTTGTTCTAACTAATTATCTGTGTGCTAAGGTTCAGGTACTTCCTAAATAGATGTTTCATAAGAATATTTTAAATAAAATATTAAGGAGGACCATGTATTGATATTAAATAAATAACTAAAAGTAATTTTAAGTAATTAAGCCATCTAAATATTTAAGCATTTTTTTCTGTAAATGGAATCACATAATTTGTAAATTTCTTATAGTTTAACATGTATTGTTTGAAAGAAATCAACCTGAAGTGAGAGAGGGTTAAAAAGCTGAGATTGCAAAATCTCTGGATGTTAACATAAAAGTGACATTTCAACTGAGCAGTCTAATGAAAAACCTCTTGCCTTCTCTGTGCACCTAATTTTAATTACAGACATACTTTCTTGAAGTGGCTGTTGTTCTAATCATACAAGAACTATTTTGGGGGGCTGGAGGGATTGTATAGCAGATAGGAGTGTGCCTTGCATATTGTGACCCTAGGTTCAATACTTGGCACCCAAATGATCACTTGAGCCACCAAAAATGATCCCTGAGCACAGAAACAGGAATAAGACCTGAGCTCTATCTGGTGTGGCCCCAAATGCCACCACCCCCAAACACCAGCAAACATTCACAGGAGTATAAGAAACAAATTCTTTCAGGTAGCAATTATTTATTACATGTCCTACATTCCTCCTTCTAGTGATAACATGATACCCCTAGCTAAAAAACACAAATGAGACCCAGAGTAATCCTTCCTCTAACAGTATATAGCTTCCAGTTCCTATAAAATAGCTCAAATTTAATCCTGGCTATTCAGTTTCTGTTACTCTTTATTCATGTCCATTAAAATGTTTTTCTTTGTGTTCCTTACTAGTTTACAGTTTAGTTCTGTATTAATATTAGTATAAGTAATATTTAGTATTAGCTAAGTATTAGCTTAGCATTAGTTTCAAATTATCTCCAGTAATAACTATAATTCCACTTTGTCTCAAAAGTGACAGTGTTACTGATTTCAAATTATTTTTGAGTTTGTAGAAGGTTTTACTGTTTACATATTTAACTTTTAATTAAGGTTGGTAACTATGATAACATTGTCACTTTAAAAATTCTATTTATAAAAAAAGTCTTGTTTATAGGATTACCGCCACTAGCGATAACACAGCGGTAGGGCGTTTGCCTTGCATGCAGCCAACATGGCCGACCCGAGTTCAATTCCTTCGCCCCTCTCGGAGAGCCTGGCAAGCTACCCGTGATGTATCCGATATGCCAAACACAGTAACAACAAAGTCTCTAATGGAGACGTTACTGGGCCCGCTCGATCAAATCAATGAACAACAGGAGGACAGTTTGACAGTTTGACAGTACTACGTATTGCTCTATTACTCTCAGATATAATTGTTTTAAGGAGAATAGTGTTGATACTTCCTTGTGAGAGATCAGAGAACAAGTAGTTTCTGCCAAAACTTGACCATTAAGCTAAAGGTGAAGCTCTCTAAAAATTAGCTGTCATTTCAAAGGTTTCAAAAATGTCAAAAATTCTCCAGAACTTCAAATCTGTGTCTATCCTTCATCTATTTAGTATTATTTGGCATGCATTGGTGAAATAGTCTCCTTTGAATTACTAACTTGCAGTAGACTTTTCTCAATTCATTTTTCTTTATCAAAAAAATTTCATTTGAGTTCATTATTGTTAGAATTGCTTTTGGCTATTAAGGTATACTTTTGGATTTGTAAAATATTTGTAAATACAATTGGATTTGTGATAGTTTTGCTAAATAACATCAGTATTGTATAACTATCTTTGTTTTGACACTCACCGTGTTCATCTAAAATGCATGCAATGTCTGTAATTTAAAACTTGCTTTCCAAAAGATAGTTTATCACTGAGGTTTGATTTAGCAGATATAAGACAACCGTACAATCAATTCAGCTGCAACTTTTTAAAGCAAACTTAAGTTTACTCCTAAAAATATATATATAGGGTTGATTTTTGCCTTAGGCATCATGAGTTCCAATACTAAAAGTCTTGTACATTTGAAAAGCAGAAGCAATGTGTTTCCGTAACTTTGAGTCTATTTTCAGTACCATAAAAGGAGAAGGGTATGGTGAGAAGAGCAAAGACCAGGGAATAAGATGGTCTGAACTCAGTTCTCCTTTATTTATTTATTTATTTATTTGCTTTTTTGGGTCACACCTGGCGATGCACAGGAGTTACTCCTGGTTCATGTACTCGGGAATCACTCCTGGTGGTGCTTGGGGGACCATATGGGATGCTGGGAATTGAACCTGGGTCGGCTGCATGCAAGGCAAACACCTTACCCGCTGTGCTATTTCCAGCCACCTCAGTTCTCCTTTTAATTAGCTGTTTACACTTGGTCAGATGTCTTAACCATCTGGGTCTGTTTTCTTTTTCCCTTTTTTTTTTTTTTTGAAAGAAATTTCTGTTGAAAGATCCATGGGGATTCTTGGTCCTAAATTTTTGTGTAAATAACTCTGAACTACATGACTATTTCCACCGGTCTTGATTAGAGCTAGGCAAAATCATTTTGGGAAGTCAGGGTTTCCCAAATAGTGCTCAGGGGAACAGGGTCCTCTCTGTGTGATTCTTGGCTAACTAGAGCAATGGTTTGGGGACAGAAAGAAAGGTTGCTCTGCTGCCCATTCCTGATAAGCTAAAGAATTACTGCAGTCAGTGTCAGGCAGCACAAAAGTCTCCACCTATTTCTTCTGCACTCAGCAAGATTCATTTAACACATCAAAAGCTCTTAGGACAGGTGGGAAGAAGTTCAGGGGTAAGGTGCTTGCCCTCCACACGAGCTGATCCAGATTCATTAGTTAGATATCACATTTGTCTGGCCAGTACTACTAGGAGTAAGCTCTGAGTGCAGAGCCAAGAGTAACTCCCAACACAGATGGGGAATGGCACCAGAACAAAAACTGGTATTTCTTTCTTTACTTAAGAATGCATTTATATTCTCCTGTTTTAGACAATTTTTACAGGAAAAGCAACAGTATAGTAGAGGGACATTAGACACGATCACATAAAACTCAGCATACAAAATTGTAAATCCCAGGTTAAAAACCAAAACTACAAGTCAATAATTATCTAATAATTATTTAAACTTAAATTTAGAGTTAATAATTGATTGTTACTGAAATAAATAATATTTCATAAAAGTTTTGTGAAGCAAAATATTATTCATAAATGAAAACTTGTTTATTGACGTGAAATTAAAGGAATTAGTTTATGAGCTCTAGTTAAATCATTAAATGAGATAGGAACATACTTTACATATTATGCATTGCTTTTTCCCTCCATTTCACAATGGTTTTCTTTGTACTTGATACTGTTATAGGGATACATGGATATTTTGTACCAGTGTCATTCACATTAAAATTGTTTACTAAATTTAAGAAGACTAAATTATTCACAAATCAAATATCTATACATGCCACTTAATATATGTGTCTATATAATGTGGGTACTATAATATGATGTTTAAGAATTGATACTTAAGACATACTACCAATAAGAAGATCGAGCACTAAGCCAGGAATAGTCTTTCAGCACTGCCGGATGTGAGCCCCAAAAACATCAATAAAAAGTAAATAAATAATTTTGTTCTTGCAGATTGCTCATTGTTTTTCTGAAATTTTCAGTTTATACGTTTGCTTTTTTACTCTTATTACATAAAGTGACATTTTAGCCTATGCAGTGCATTTCTCCTTAATTTGTCCTTCACCTTTAAATTTTCTGTGTAATTTTTTTTCACATTTTAGAAAGATTGATATTAATGTATTCAGGTGCTGGTGCTTTTTGGTCTTTGATTTCAAAGTGCCTTATTTGAAAGTACAGAAGGTTTTACTTTTCCAAAACTGTTATAAAATAAATGTACATTTTCACTACACCCACCACCAGAGGATCATCATCCCTCCACCAATGTCCCCAGGTCCTCTCGCTCCCCACACCCTCTCCCCCAAACTCAGTTCTGCAGACCTACTCTACAACCATTTTCTTCTTATCTGTTATTTGCAAAACAAGAGAATTGTTAAATGCATGGCTTAGTTTATGGAGTAGGAAGAGGTGAAGTGTAGGAGAGACCTCTGGTGCCTCAAGAAAGAGTCTGGACTGCTAACTGGCAGAACCTTTTGGGCCTGTACTGCATGTGACCTATTGCCATGCACCCTTCCCACACCCTTCTATGTATTCTACTACCCTCATGGCACACCTTGATTCTGGTGTTTTCTATCATGAGTAACTTTCGTACCAAGGGTCATGTGTGCTTCCCCTATTTGGTCAATAAACTTTCTGGCTTCTGATTATGCTCGGGCATATAGTCCTAGACTTGACTCTTAAATTGGAAGAAGAATGCTATCCAAAACATTAATAATTCACATTTTTGTTGTACTTTGGATTGAACCCAAGGCCTCATACATGCAGATAAGTGTTTTATCAGAGTCATATCCCCAGTATTTCACAGTTTGAGATTTTTAATGTGCTAAGACTCCAATATAGATCTACAGAAACTCCAACTAGAGAATGGTGTCTTCATGTCACTGTAACACTGTATCACTGTCATCCCATTGTTCATCAATTTACTTGAGTGGGTGCCAGTAACGTCTCCATTCATCCCAGTCCTGAGATTTTAGCAGCCTCCCCTTACTCATCCTTCCTAAGGCTGGCATATTGGGGGCTCTTTCGGAGACAGGGGAATGAGGCCCATTATTGTTACTGTTTTTGGCATATAAAATATGCCATGAGTAGCTTACCATGCTCTACCATGTGGGAGGGATACCCTTGGTAGCTTGCTGGGCTCTCCAAGAGAAAATACTGTGTTGTTTTCATATATAAAACTAAATTCCACGCCATCATAAAATAGTTATTTTAAAACTGTTTCTCTTCAAGCTTAGAAAATGGAGGGGTTTACCCCGAAGATACTCATCCTTCTCTCTGTACTTCTTCATGTTCATGAAACTTTTGCTTGCTTTTTAATGTATCCTTTCAAAAGCCATGTCTGGCCATTGTATCACTTGATCACTTGATCACTTGATATCCGGTTACTCTTCTATTTGCTCAAGCAGGCGCCAGCAATGTCTCCATTCGTCTCTGTCATGTGCTAGTGTAGCCCAATGGTGTCTGCTCATTCTAGGAACACGGACAGTCTCAAACTGATCATTCAGGGTCTTGACGAAGAAGTCTGACCATCTCATGGCCATTGTATAAATCCAATTTATCCATTCTGTTCATGCAGAATAACTAATGGTCCACTCACACATTTTTTAGGATAAATATTTACATTCATTGAGAAGGTTTCGTCTTAGAAGTTACTTTGTGGCCCATTAACTCTCACAAAGTAGGCCCTTCATAATTGTATGACAGAAAGGATATGTAAAAAGATACGATTAAGGATTCTGTATTCTGAAGTTTAGCTATAAATTTTATATCCTGGCAAAGTAATTCAAAAATCGTTTAATTCTAAAAATAAAAAATTAGCACTATGATTTGAATCTCCCTAAAATGAAAAAAGTCATAGTATATAGAATAGAATAAAAGGATAAATTCTGAGCTACTGACAGCTACAAAAATAAATGACACTATACTGAGATTTATAGTTTCTCATAATTTATATCTGCAGTTATACTGCTGTAAATAATTTTACCACTTCTAAAAAATCTTAGGTTTTTTATAGGCCAGAAAGATAGTTCAGTGGACAGGATTTTTTTTACCTTGTACGCAACTGCCATGGGTTCAATCCCAAGCACTCCATATGGTCTCCTGAGTCATGGGAAGAGTGTTTCTTGAGCAAAGAGTTAGATGTAAGCCTTGAGAACAGCTGGATATGGCCACAAAAATAACTAAATTAAAATTGTATCACTGTATCACTGTCACCAGGTTGTTCATTGATTTACTCAAGCAGGTGCCAGTAATGTTTCCGTTTGTCCCAGCCCTGAGATTTTAGCAGCCTCTCCTTACTTGTCTTTCCCAGCGCTGCTATATTGGAGGCTCTTTCAGGGTCAGGGGAATGAGACTGTTATTGTTATTGTTCTTAGGATATCGAATATGCCACGGGTAGCTTGCCAGGCTCTGCCATGCGGCCCGGATACTCTTTTTTTTTATTAAAACAATTTTTAATAGTGAGACATCATGAGGTCTCAGGTTGCAGACTTACACATCTTTGTGCTTGGGTTTCAATCATACAATGATCAAATACCATCCCTCCACCAGTGCCCACCTCCCACCACCACGGATCCCAGTATCCCTCCCACCCCCCCATCCTCCCCATCACACCGTTGCTGCTCTCTCCAAGAGGCATATATATATATATTTTTTTCTTTCTATGATTTGTTGCGTACTGTCTGAACCCCATCAAATATGATGTGGCAATAAATTAAAATTGTAGGTATTTTAATTCTTAAAAGTTATAGGTTAGTTTGATAAAATAAAATTCAGCCATTGCTAATAGATTAGACTTGGAAAAATATGAGATATCATTATAAAAAACAAATCTCCAAACTTGTATATGTATATACATATATAGTATTTTATATATATGGTATATAATTATATACCTCTAATTACATGTTTAATTAATTTGACTATGGATTTTACACCTAAGCTATACAAATAGGAATAGCCTCAAAATTAATAATAAAATCTTTGTGCCAAGATAATGAGATTATGTATTTGTTTTATATCCCTATCGAGTTACCATTGCTTTTGATAGTTTTTCAAATAAAAATAAATAATCATGCTGTGAGTTTTTATTTACTGTTTTTATTTATTTGGGCTGGAGCGATACCACAGCAGGTAGGACGTTTGCCTTGCATGTGGCCCACAGGACCAACCTGAGTTTGATACCTTCACCCCTATCAGAGAGCCCAGCAAGCTACCGAGAGTACGAGAGTACCTTGCCTGCACGGCAAAGCCTGGCAAGCTACCTGTGACATATTCGATATGCCAAACATGGTAGCCACAAGTCTCACAATGTTACTGGGCCCGCTCGAGCAAATCGATGAACAACAGGAGGACAGTGACATTGAGAGTGACAGTTTTTATTTATGTGGGCCATACTCAGCAATGTTAAGGGATTATTTGTCTCTCTCTGCTCAGAGATCACTCCTGGCACTTTGGGGGAGTGTATGTGTTACTGGGGATTGATCCTGGATCAAGGGCCTTTCCTGCTGTACTCTCTCCAGCCCTGTTATCTTTTATTTATTTTCTTGCTCTCCAATATAGTTTATTACCTTACCACAATTAAAAGGCAATTTATTGAGTGTACATTGAAAATATAATAACTCCTTGGAGCAAAGATATTAAATACAGTGGTTAAGGTACTTGTCTTGTAGGCAGCCAACCTGGATTTAATCATGGTTCCAGTATATGGTCCCCTGAGCCTGAACAGAGTGAGAAGTAAAATCTGAACACATCCAAAAGTGCCCTCCCTTGCAAAATAAAGAAATAAAGAAATAAAAGAAAATATAATAGCACCATCAACATTTTGTTTGAAAAAAACTGGCTTTGTAGCTGGTTAAAAGTTACTTTTAAATATGTTATTCAGCTTTTGTCTTCAAATTTACTAAATGCTGTTCAGATTCAAACAGGAATTCTGAGTACAAACATTGTACTTGCTAATAAACCTTCAATATTTTCTGCTTTCAGAGTTTATCAGTGAGTAAATTTCTAAGAGTAAATATTGCCAATAAAAGATTGAGGTATTTTAAAAATGTGGAATTATGTGAACATTAACTTTAAAATTATCAAATAGTAGTTATTTGACTTGATTTGAGTGAAGCAATTTAACCAAGATTAGATGTTATTTAAACGAAAAGTAGAGTGTTTTGATTGAGAAGGTTAGTTTCAGAAAAATGACAAAAATGGTTGACATTTGTAATTTTTAAATAAATATTTTTCTAATCTGTTTTTATACTTTTATTCATATAATAATTGTTTCTTAATATTTCTTTCAACAAAGTCTCACAATGGAGATATTACTGGGCCTGCTTGAGCAAACTGATGAACAACTGGAGGACAGTGACAGAATATTTCTTTAGTTGATTAAACTTGTGTAGAAATAAGGTGATAATTTTTATTTTATTTCTTAAAGGTGATACTTTTTAAATGTCAAAAACATTTTACAACTTTCTCACTACTAAGTTACTTAACACAGTGTTAAAATGGTAATGTGACAACTTCTCGATTCAGTTACTAAAAAAAACCCCAACAGAGCAAAACAAACAAAACCCCTCATTAATGTCATTAGTCACAGGAAATAGGAGCATGCTCAGGAATATCTCTATCCTTCTAGATCCTATTTTGAGAATCATCTGGCTTTTTACCTGGCAAGGTATCTATAAAGCCATACTATTTGGGGATGCTAAAAATAGCAGTAAGAGTGATTTTTAAATTCCTCGTCAGTGCTATCCCAAGCAGAGAAACACAGTAATTTTCCTTTCCCCTCTTTCCAACTATGAGGTAAATCTTAATAAAAGTCCACAATATTGCAGCTAAATCAGATCATGAATTCACTATCCAAATTTGTCAACCATGAATTTAACAAAAACACTGTCTTATTAGCTGAGTTAAAAGTCATCCTCATTTCCATAACATTATTAAATGATACTTATTTGGCCAGTAGGAATAGTTGCACCTGAAAGAATCTTTCATTTTTAATCTTGACAGATATAGTGGCAATATTTCAGTGAAAGTCTTGTTAAACCAGAAAAAACAACCTGACAGGAATACTCGTACAACTGACTGTTAGTGTTACTGAGATGGAGTTATGTTTTCACCTCACCCTGGCTGTATATTGTCAGTGGCTGCTTTAATTTTATTCAAACAGAAGAGACAAGATAAATCAGTGCGAAACAACTTGTAGAAATGTGCTTCATGTTGTCTATCTCATATAATAGACTGGTTCTAATTTCTTGATGAATATAATCCAAAATAATGCTAAGCATTTTGTTAAAATAATTTTTGAATCTTTGTGTCATGCTGACATATACATTATTGCACGTGCTCTTTCTTGTTTCTATAATATTTCAGATATATAGCTATCACACAGCCTAGAATCATTATTTCTACAGACTTTCTATGGATGTAAAATCTAAAATATGTTCTTTTTTATATTTGTAGTCCTCAGTGTGAAGCAGATTTGACATTTCAAAAGCAATTTTAAGAGATTATTATTTGCATAGTAGATTCTCAAGATTCTCTATATACTCAGTCACTTTGAAATGAGCTGAAGTCATTTGAAAAGCAATGCACCTGGCATTTATATCCAAAAGAGATGCCAAACTTAACTAAAATAAACTATATAAATCCCCTCATCAGTTTAAGTTAGATTTTAGTGCTATTTTAATTCCTTAGTTAAAAAAAACATTTTATGAGCACACAGAAAGCTCAGTTGGGCAGAACTGGAAACTCTAGTCTATCTTTATTTTAGTTTATTTATCTTCATTTAGAATTGTATTAATTTTGGCCTTTGTTACCAGCCCTTATCACAATCAGAGTTGTATGGGGCCAGAGAAATAGTACGGTGGGTAAGGTGGATGTCTTGTACACAGCCAACCTGGGTTCAATTCCCATTACCTTATATAGTCCTGAAACCTATCCAAGAATGATCCTTGAGCACAGAGCCAAGAGTAATCTCTGAACAATGTCCCATGTGGCTCAAAAACCAACAGCAAAAATATAAATAAACACAACCAGAGTTTCTAGCCAGATAGATCTTTTCTTGAAGAGGCCTCTGAAAGAAAACTGACTTATTCTACTCAGCTGTGATTAAAAGTTTTGTAGTGAATATGACAATTATTAAGCCTTTTAATTTATATATAGGATAAAAAGAAGCAAAATCCATATGGCCATCTATTTTGAATCTTCCATATTAATATTTAGTCTATAATATATATTTTAATAAAGAAACAAATGGACTCATTTCCTTTTTCTTTGAGACATCTTTTATCTTGCCCACACGACAAAGCCTGGCAAGCTACCTGTGACGTAGTCGTTATGCCAAACGCAGTAACAACAAGTCTCACAATGGAGACATTACTGGGCCCGCTTGAGCAAATCGATGAATGACGGGAGGACAGTGTTACAGTGCTACATATGTGTGTGTGTGTGTGTGTGTGTGTGTGTGTGTATGTTCTTTTATGTCTAAGACCAGTTTAGCAAAGTTAAAATGTAAACTACTATCAAATATTATATATGATATTCTCTATGTAAATAATTCTATGTAAATAATTCTCTATTGTAAATAAACAAAGATTACATCGTTGGAACAGCCTCATTTCTCCCTTCTTTTACAGTTCAAAAATGGAGGCTTTTGGGGGTAAATGAATGGCTTGCTCAAGGTCAAAGCAAAGGCAAACTGGCAATTAAGGATACATATCTGCAGTGCTTCTCTAAGAAACTTTACTTACCATTTTATCTACTGCATTATGCTGCCTCTTCAGGTACCTCAGGATATTAAAAATTAGGATTAGCTATCAAAACTTTTAAAATGATGTCCTTATTCATGCCACTTTAGGGAACATTATGGAGGGCAGTGGATGAAAGGTGACAGTCTCCTTCTCCAGAACTGTTATTATGTATGTCATGCTGCAAGATTCATTTCTATTCCCAGATTTCCTATTGCCTGAAACTTTGAGTATGACTTGTACATTCCTGCAACATATGTACTTTATTTTTCATTATAACTGTGCTATCCATAGTCACCCATTGATAGATAGATTGTCATCCTTAGGCTTTGAAGAGGGTAAGAAACCTTTCTCACATACTAACAGCTCCTTCTCCCCACCCCTACCCCCCTTGGCCTATCTGCCAGCTCGATTTTGGCTTCTCCTCTTTACTGTTTTGGCAGGAATTTATCATAAATCTCCATGACTCTTTGATCAGAAAGTTGTAATTTATGAACTTGGTTCCATTTAAAGGATAGAGTTGATTTATTTCCAAGCGGCACCTTCATTACCCCTTTTGGATAATTGCTCTAGTCACACACTGTGTTGATGGTCTGTCCTCAACACTTGGCCTTGTTCATTCTAGAAGTGCTTTAATTTACCCTTCTCTTCCTCTGCAATTCCCCCTCTGACTTTATTGTACAAAGTAGGACTGCAGAGAGTAAAATTGAAGTTACTCATAAAATGATGTATACGAGGAGGCATGTATATATGTGAAGGCATAAAATGTTATATTATGCTGCTATGAACAGATTGTATCTAATCTAATAGGTATGATACATTTTTCAGAGGAGATTTTGGAATGTCAATCATCTTAAAATTATTTTGTGGGGGCTGGAGCACAGCGGGTAGGGCATTTGCCTTGCACGTGGCCAACCCGGGTTTGATTCCCAGCATCCCATATGGTCCCCTGAGCACCACCAGGGGTAATTCCTGAGTTCAGAGCCAGGAGTAACCCCTGTGCATTGCCAGGTGTGAACCAAAAAGCCAAATAAATAAATAAATACATGTAAAATAAAATTTATTTTGTTAATCAAAGAGCAGGGAAACTAGTTATTTGAACGTAAATGAAAAGTGATAGCAGGTTATCTCACTAACATCAAAATCTTATAAATGGGGCTCAGCCTTGCTGCAGAAATTGAAATTGAAATTTGAAAGTCAAGAAAATAGATTAATCTGTGAACCTCTACAAAATAATACCAACAATCTTTTTTTCTCTCAACCATATATGTTTTTTTTTGCCCTATATATATCATGATTTCATAGTTTCAAGTGATTATACAAATTCTAGTATCAATTATATAATAATTACTTTATCAATTAATCTAAATCCTTGCAATAAAGAATAAGATGGAGTTTTCTTAGCTTCTCTCTGCCCCATGGTGAAAGGTAGTTTAGTGTTATGTGGTTTCTGTTAGCTGGTTTCAGCAGAACAACACAAATATTGTGTGAGATGCACATAGTAAGCTGTAAGTTTGTTCTTATATATTTATTTTGAGTTTTATGTCACACTTACCCCACTTCTTGGGAATACTCCCGGCCCAGCGCTCTTATGTTACTTCTAGTGGGGTTTGGGTACATCATGGAGTTCTAGAACTGAATCTGGACCTCCTTGTGCAAAACATGCAATTAGCTGAGCCATCTCTCTGATACCTGAAAATTAATTTGTAAACTAAAGTTCCTAGTTTATTTATCAGCAGTTATTTTAGACAAAAAATGTATTTGTTATTAAATTTTTAGATTATGTGCTTTGGCTAAGCAGTTTTCTGAAAAACCATATGCCCATTAAACTGAACTCTCCAGTTTAGTGCTATAAGTTATATCAACATTAAAGTGAAGAAATGTCATTAAATAAAGAGCAATCAGAAGTTTTTACATGGTTATAGGAAAGAAATCAAAAGCAATAATATGAGGATAGTATTGAGTTAAAGAAATTTTGTACAATACCTGGCATACAACTATTGATCCAAAACCAGAGACATTATTTTAACAATACTGCATAGATGTTCCTGACCTCAGGAGTTAACTTGAAAATATTTATTATCATCTCTGCATACATGAATTTTTCCATTTTCAAAGTTTGTTTAGTCACTATTTTTTGTGTGAAAACTTAAGCTGATTAACTGGGATCACATTTTTGAACTCTTAACTTTTCATTTGGTCCCTTATTTTGTGATATGTGTATATTAGATTGCATATTAATTATTTCAACTCTGCTTCATTGATAATTACTATTTTTTTCTGAGTGTTCTCTTCCCCATAAATATGAACATTTTGAAAACGAGTTTAAAAATATAACATATCATGCTTAAGATGATTATTCTTAAGATTTAAAGAACTTATGCACAAATAATTTTTAAAGCAGTCCTTTGTCAGTGAAATAGACATGAATAAATGTAATTCTAATTGGAAATTCAAGTAAGCATTCAAATTAATAAAATGCTTGTCTCTGACAAAATGTTTCTTTTTTCTAGCACAGCAGTAGGGTGTTTGCCTTGCACGCAGCCAACCCGGTCGAGCCAGGTTTGATTCCTCCTCCCCTTTCAAAGAGCCTGGCTAGCTACTGAGAATATCTCGCCGGGCGGCAAGGCCTGGCAAGCTACCTGCAACATATTCAATATGCCAAACACAGTAACAACAAGTCTCAAAAGAATGAAGATGTTACTGGGCCCACTCGAACAAATCATTGAACAAGAGGACAGTGACAGCTTCATAATTTGGGATTATTTAGTGTTCCCCATTATTTTGTTTTTGAGCTCCATTTTTTCAACAGACATCCGTACACTAGAGTTTTATTATTTTTCTCTAAAATATAATAAATTTCTTCTTATTTTTTGTTAACAACTGTAAGTAAATCTTTCAATCATCAGTTAAGTTCATGTTTAAAACTTTGCTGTATATACTCTGAATACCTGATATATATATATATATATATATATATATATATATATATATATTATATTGCTAGTAGCACTGTAGCACTGTCCTGTAACATGGTACTCTCACTGTTCAGTGATTTGCTCAAGCAGGCACCAGTAATGTCTCCATTGTGAGACTTTTTACTGTTTTTGGCATATCAAATATGCCACAGTCACCTTGCCAGGCTCTGCCGTGTGGGAGGGACACTCTGGGTAGCTTCCCAGGCCATTCGAGAGGGATGGCGGAATCGAACCCGGGTCAGCTGTGTGCAAGGCAAACACCCTACCCGCAGTGCTATTGCTCCAGTACATTTAGGTATTTTAATGTGATGGAAGCAGGAGAGACCACAATGGTCATTTAGAATTAAAAACTTCTAGTCAAAATTGTACTTTATTTTAGTCAATTACATTTAAAAAATTTTCCATTACTGAGACCACATGGGTATTTCCAAAACTTCCAGGTTAATCAAAATAGTGGTTATGTAGAGCGCTGAACGTATAGCTTCTTGACCTTCTGAGGAGATTTTGAGTCAGTGATACTTTAGTGGAAGTCATAATTTAAATGAAAAGTTGTATTTTTTACTCTAACTTCGATTCTGCCAATACTTTTTTTTTCATTTTTTATTAGTGAAACACCATGAGGTATAGTTGTAGACTTACAAATTTTTGTGCTTGCGTTTCAATTATACAATGACTGAGTACCCATCCCTCCACGGGTGCCCATTCCCCACCTCCAACGCTCCCAGCATCTCTCCCACCCACCACCCCCCATCCCACCCCACCCCTGTGGCAGGGCATTCCCTTTTGTTCTCTCTCCTTTTGGGTGCTGTGGTTTGCAAAAGAGGCATTGAGTGGCTACCATGTTCAGTCTATAGTTTATTTTCAGCATGCATCTCTCATCCTGGGAGGTTCCTCCCAAGACCCCTTATTGGTGCTCCCCTCTCTATCTGAGCTGCCTTTTCCCTTAGCATGTGCGGCTGGTCTCCAAACCATGGAGTGAACCTCCTGGTACTTATCTCGGCTGTTCTTGGGTGTTAGTCTCCCAATTTGTTACTTTATATTCCCCAGATGAATGCAATATTTCTATGTCTGTCCCTCTTTTTCTGACTCATTTCACTTACCATGATACTTTCCATGTAGTACCACTTGTATGAAAATTTTATGACTTCATCTTTCCTAACAGCTGCATAGTACTCTATTGTGTAGATGTACCAAAGTTTCTTTAACCAGTAATCTGTTCTCGAGTACTCGGGTTTTTTTCCAGATTTTGGCTATTGTGAATAGTGCAGCAATGAACACAGAAGTACAGATGTCATTTCGATTGTACTTTTTTTGCCTCTCCGGGAAATATTCCCAGGAGTGGTATTGCTGGGTCAAATGGGAGCTCAATTTCTAATTTTTTGAGAATTGTTCATACTGTTTTTCCAAAAGGACTGAACCAGTTGGCATTCCCACCAGCAGTGAAGGAGTGTCCCTTTCTCGCCACATCCATGCCAGCACCTGTTGCTTTTGTTCTTTTGTATGTGGGCCAGTCTCTGTGGTGTGAGATGATATCCCATTGTTGTTTTGTCTGCATCTCCCTGATGATTAGTGATGTAGAGCATTTTCTCCTGTGTGATTTAGACATTCAGATTTCTTCTTTGGTAAAGTTTCTGTTCATTTCATCACCCCATTTTTTTGATGAGGTTAGATATTTTCTTCTTGTAGAGTTCAACTGGTGCTTTGATATCAACTCATTGTCAGATGAGTATTGGGTAAGTATTCTTTCCCATTCTGTAGATTGTCTTTGTATTCTGGTTATTGTATCTTTTGAGGTGCAGAAGCTTCTTAATTTAAGATAGTCCCATGTGTTTATCTCTGTTTCCACTTGGTTGGTCAGTGGAGTGTCATCTTTGAAGATACCATTAGCCTTAATATCCTGGAGGGTTTTGCCGACCTTGTCTTCAGTGTATCTTATGTATTTTGGCCTGATGTTGAGATCTTAAATCCATTTTGATCAGACTTTTGTGCATGGTTTTAGGTCAAGGTCTAAGTCCATTTTTTTTGCATGTGATTGTCCAGTTATGCCTGCACCATTTGTTGAAGAGGCTTTCCTTGTTCCACTTCACATTTCTTTCTCCCTTATCAAAGATTAGATGTTCATACATTTGGGGTTGTGTGTACAGATGTTCCAAGCTGTTCCATTAGTCTGCGGCCCTGACTTTGTTCTAGTATCATGCTGTTTTAATTATTACGGCTTTGTAGTAGAATTTGAAGTTGGGAAGGGTAATCTCCATGTCTTTTTCCCAAGAATTGCTTTAGCTATTCGTGGGTGTTTGTTGTTCCATATGAATGTCAGGAGTTCTTGATCTATTTCTTTGAAGAATTTCATGGGTATCTTATGGGGATTGCATTGAATCTGTATAATGCTTTCAGGAGTATTGCCATTTTGACGATGTTGATTCTTCCTATCCATGAGCAGCAATGTGTTTCCATTTCCTTATGTCCTCTTTTAGTTTATGGAGTAGGCTTTTGTAGGCTACTTTTTTAAGCTTTTGTGGGCTTTTCATTGTAGAGATCCTTCTCCTCTTTAGTTAGGCTGATTCCGAGGTATTTGATTTTCTGGGGCACAATTCTGAATGGGATTATTTTTTTCATGTCACTTTTTTCTCTCTCATTATTTGAATATAGGAAGGTCATGGACTTTTGGGCATTGATTTTATAGCCTTCGACTTTCCTGTGCAAGTCTATTGTTTCTAGGAGTTTTTTGGTAGAGGATTTAGGATTCTCGAGATAGAGTATCATATCATCTGCGAATAGTGAGAGCTTGATTTCTTCCTTTCCTATCTGGATACCTTCAATGTCTTTTTTTTTTTTTTTTTTTTTTTTTTTTTTGCTAATCGCTATTGCAAGTACTTTCAGTACTATGTTAAACAGAAGTGGTGATAGTGGGCATCCTCCACTTTCGCAGTGAGCACCAGCCCCCCAACTAGTCGCCACCCCTCCCAAACAGGTACCCGCCAGGCGCTCACTCCCCTCCCAACTCGGAACCCTGGAAGCCAGCCACTGCAGGCAGCCAGGACCCTGGCCTGGGGCATCTGACAATACTTTATATTTTTAAGTTAATCTCAAGCAATGTTACCTTCTAAGCATCATGTACTTTAATAAACATTTATTTGCTTCTCTGTGCCTTCATTATTAATTGCAAATCTTTGAGGACAATGTCTAAAACAATTGCTAGTTTAATAAGATCTTAGATGTTGAATTTAAAAACTAGTAAAGTTTATTAAGCTTGTTTCAGTGGTAAAGAAAACTACTCACCTAAGAATACTGGTAGCTCATGATTTTCTTCACTTACGAGATAATTTTTATTAGAACAATTAGTTGTCCATCAAAATACACAGGGCTCCAATAAGTGTTAAGTTTAGGAACTGTTACTGAAAGCTCATTCCTCACTTATGGATTTTGTTTGTTTATTTATTTTGGATCTTTCCAAGTGTTCCTCTTGAAAAGGTTTAAAATTAGGTGTCCAGAAAAGTAAGTAAATTTGAACTTTAGTAGTATTATGCACTTCACATAAAATTAAAGAAATCGGATGTAGATGTTTTTGAAATCATTTTTATTAAGTATATACTTTCACTTTTTTTCTTTTTTGCTTTTTGTTGCTTTATTGTGGTTCACTGTGCAGTCTAAAGTCTTTACAGGTATTCGTATTCATGGGGCTCCACTATATTTGAGCTTCTGAGTAGAGTCTGTAAAGAAATGCTCACAGTTGGAAGCCACTTTCCTGAGAAATAAATGTAGCACAGGAAATTTAAATTACTTCCATTTTTTTTTAACAGTGCTATTCTGTTTATAAAACTAAGACAAGCTCACTGTTGTTATTTTCAGTCTTGAACTCCCTGTGTTCTAAGGACTTTATATTTCTCTTTCTTGTTTCTATTTTGGGCAAGAAGTTTGACCAAATGTTCTTCCTGCACCGTGCTAGTGCTAGAGGTACTTCCTTTAAAGAGTGTTTGCATGTTTAAACTTGATCTGCAGGAAACTGTGAACATTCTTAATTTTGATGCTTTCATAAAATATTTTTTTAAAACCTCAGGTTATTCCAGTTAGACTCCTGAATTAGCTTTCTCCCAGTGTTTTCTTAGCTGGTTGCCTTTGCCATCTGTGCAGGGAGAGTTCTTAAACAAATTGCAACAAATAAGCACTTTTACAGTTGTATGACCAAAGGTTTTTTTTTTTATTCCATCAAATTTGGAAGAAAACATAATTAAAATAAAAAATCAAGGCACCAGGAATGATGTGGTTCAGTAGTAACTTATTGCTAGAGGAATATTTTTCTCTTTGTATATGATTCATTAAATAATACTCATTTGCTAGTTTCTAAAAATAGCAAAAATTATAGCACATTGTAAGCATTTTAACTAGTACATAAAATTTTTATTCATCTTTTATAATTTTATGTATTTTTGTTCCCATAGTATTTTGAAAAGCTTCAAAAGTTCAAAAGTTATTAATATCCAAAAGTTATTAACATCCAAAACAAGAACCAGATATCTTGAAAATATTCTATATTAGGTATATCTAAAAAACATTAACTCTCTTAGAAGTCAATTTTTAACATTGACTGTGAGAATTAATAAAACTGTATACCTTTTTTATATTAAACATTAGAATAAAGTTAAAATATATAATTTTTGTGGGCTAGAGCGGTGAGTAGCACAATGAGTAGGGCATTTGCCTTTCATGCAACCAGCCCAGGTTCGATTCTTCCATCCCTCTCAGAGAGCCCAGCAAGCTATAGAGAGTATCCCTCCCACAGGGCAGAACCTGGCAAGCTCCCTATGGAATATTTGATATGCCAAAAACAGTGACAAGTCTCACAATCGAGACGTTATTGGTGCCCGCTTGAGCAAATGGATGAACAATGGGAGGATAGAGCTACAGTGCTATATAATTTTTGTAGGTTAAAATAAGAGAGTCAATTAATGAATGCACTCACATACAGAGAAAAAATATCCTAGATCATATAATATTATATTGCCTGGCTTGTAAATTTTAAGCATAGGTTTCCTTTGTAGTTTCCTTCTTACTACTGTGAAAGTAATATGGCATCTTAAGAATTTTAAGAGAACTTGGCTGAAGTTTCTGCCATACCATTTACATTAATTTATTTTTTGCTTTTTAAATTGTATTTTTCTCATCTTTATTGAAATATTGTGATTTACAATACATCATTCCGTTTCTGCATCTCCTCCAGAATGCCAGCTTTTCTTCACCAAAATCCCCCCTCCCCAAATTAAATACCTCCCATACATCCCCCTTCCACCCCCTGCTAAGTTCATCTCTGTAGACCAATTCTTCAGTTTTGTTGTCATTGGTTATTCTTTGCTCCTTGAAATAAATAAAAGTAATTTTTATTTTAATGTGTTTTTTGTTATGCAAGTCCTTATATATATATATATGTACATATATATATTATCAATTTCCAAGTGTTTGAGTGTTTCCCATTTTTATTTGTGTTTGATTTTCAAAGGACTGTGATCTGAGGGAAACTTGATGGGATTTCTATCTTTCTGATTTTATGACAATATACTGGGTGATCCATTATATGATCTATCTTGGAGAATGGCTCTAGTATGCTGGAGAGTAAGGTGTGTTCAACTTTGTGGGAGTGGGGTGATGGGACCTATGCATGTCTCCTAGGCCCATTTCTTCCTTCAAGGCTAGTGTTTTCTTGTTGAATTTTTGCTTAACTGATCTATCTAGCAATGATAGATAAGTGTTAAAGTCTCCTACTACTTTTGTTTTTCTGTTAGTATGTTCTTTAAGGTCTAAAAGCAGCTGTTTAGAATATTTTGCTGTCCACCATTATGTGCATACATTTAGGTGGGTTCAGCTTTATGTATTGATCTCTTGATCATTGATTAAAGACCGACCTGTTCTTACATGCTTTTTAAATGTGCCATCTATGTTGTCTAATATAAGCATGGCCAACCCAGTCATTTGTTTTTATTCCAAAGAAATTTGCTTTACAAAGTTATTGATAGCTGTGTCCGTCACTCCAGCCTTTTTAAAGGAATAATTTGCCTGTTATATTGTGTTCCATCCTTTAACTTGGAGCTTGTGTTTACCTGACTATGTAGAAGTATATATTGTAGGCAGCAAGATTTAGGTTCAGTGTTCTGATCCATCCTGCTACTCTGTGTCTTTTGATCGGTGAGTTCCGGTCATTAATATTGATTGAGGTTATTGAAATGAAGGAATTTATTGCACTGATTTATTGTTTGTTTAAATTTTGTGTGTTTGTGACTTTTGTCTTATCTCTCTAAAGAAGAGTCTTTAATGTTTCTTGCAAAAGTCTTTTCAAGGCTAAAAACTCCTTAAGCTATTGTTTGCCCGTGAAGATTTATAACATTCCTTCAATTCTGAATGACAGTTTAGCTGGATAGACTATACATGGTGAGGTGTTTACTTCATTCATTTTCTATTTTACTGTATTTCAACATTCTCTTCTGTCCCAGAAATTCTCATTTTATAGATCGGCTGCAAATCTTAAGAAAATTCCTCTGCATATAAGTGTTTTCTCCGTGCTTCCTGATTTCAATATTTTGTGTCTGACTTTGGCTTTTGTCATTCTCATTAAAATGTAGAGCCTGGCAAGCTACCAAGAATATCTCGCCCGCACGGTAGAGCCTGGCAAGCTACCCATGACGTATTCAGTATGCCAGACACACTAACAAGTGTTATTCAATATGCCAAACACAGTAACAAGTCTCACAATGTTACTGGGCCCGCTCAAGCAAATCGACGAACAATGGGAGGACAGTGGCAGTGACAGTGACAGGTCTGTTTTCAGTGGGACTCATTTGGTCTCTTTGAATCAATTCTGGGAAATTCTTATCTATTGTTTCTTTGGTTACCGGTTTTTCATCATATTCACTTATTTCTCAGAGACCAATGATGCTTATATTGTTTCTCTTGAACTCGTTGATCCTGTAGTATTCAAGTATATTAATTTTTTTCATAGTTTCCCTATAGTGTGTTGTTTTCTAATATTTTCTTGAATCTTACCTTGCATCTCATGTCACCAAATCTTTACTTCAGTTGCTTTATTTTGCTGCTGTAACCTTCTATTAATGATTCTTTCTTTTTAAGTTTAACTACAGCATTCTTAATTTCTATCATTTCTGATTATAGTGTTCTATTCATGCATACTTTCTTGTGCCATTTTTATTTGATCTCATTAGACATCGTCAACATGGTGTCTCTATAGTCATTGTCTGAGAGGTTAGAGAGTTGGTTGGTATTGGTAGAGACTTCCATGCTATCATTGTCACTAACTGAGCTTGATAGGCATTTACATGGTTTCCCCATTGTATTTTTTTAACTTTGAGCATGAGAATACACACATACTCACACACACATGAGAGGGAGAGAAAGATGAGAAAGATAACACAAAACAAAATGAAAAGGAAGGAAATACATGAGTAGATAGGAAAGGAGGTAGATGGGTATATGTATACACATATAGACACACTTATCATAATTCTAAGAAAAGATTGAGCATTGAAAAATAATGCCAAAATCTAGGAGGTATTCTTTTTTTTTAAATTTTATTTTAGTTTTATAATGTAGTTCAAAATATTTGATTACATTCAATGTTTGAACACCAATTCCACCACCATTACACCTTCCTACCATCATATTTCGGGAGTTTCCATCCCAAACCCCAACCCCTGCCCGAAACAGAAGCAAAATAATTTATTTTGTATTGTTTGTTATAAAAATAACACTGAAAATAATCGAAAAAAGTTTCCTTAGAGGAAAGTGAGTGAAGATTGATGTATTTCACTCAGGTGCCATTAAGCCTTTCTATGAGATTACTAACATCTTGTTAAAGATTGAGCCTTATGTGCTGATATATATACACACATATGTGTATATATGTGTGTATATTTATATATATGTATAATCACTTGATCACTTGATCACTTGACATCCCGTTACTCATTGATTTGCTCAAGCGGGCACCAGTAACATCTCTATCCATCCCTGTTGCATGCTAGTGTAGCCCAATAGCGTTTGTTCACTCCAGGAACACCTCAAACCATTCGTTCAGGGTCTTAACAAAAAAGTCTGACCATCGCGTCACAAGATATGTATTATATCTGTAAAAATATATTGCCCTCTAATATTGGTTGCCTTTTACTTTAAACCCCATCAAATGTGATGTGCTATTCTTGTAATATGAGTGGTGTGAGGTATTCAATGGGTTTTGGCTGCCGGGGCTGGGTCCTTGGGGCAGGGAGGAGAACTCACCTGCCCCCCACTTTGGGTTGTCACAAATGAAGCAACTTGGTGGAGGTCTGGCGGCATGGTTATGGCGAGTCATTTTATGTTCTCTTCTGAGAGATTTGTAATAAGTGTAGGAGGTATTCTTTACCCTTTAAAAGAGCATGCCAAGCCACAGTTATTTAGGGGGAAGTATGACTGTGTACTATAGAGAAATCTGTTTAAATATAAAAATCTATCTTGTTCCCTCCCACTCAACTTTCAACTTCTATCTATTTTCTGTATGTAATTCTTCTTGGGAAAGTCAGTCATTTCCTTTCCACCTTTCGTCAGTAAGTCAACAATTCAAAGATCTCAAAGAGAATAATAAAGTGAGGATTGATAGCATTATTTAGCTTTCTCATCTCTTTCCAGTAGCATATAATGTGCTGCAGAAGGTAGAAATAGGCTCAGCCAATGTGATTTAGAAATTATTCTGGTCAAAGAATATAGAATGTGTCAAATTCATTAGGACATAAATACTTCTCATGCTACTTTATAAACATCAGAAAACAGAATAATATACAGTTGTACACTACAAAAAACATTCTAGAAAAATTTCTGAGCACTAGAAATTGAACTGGAAACTGCATATCAGCTAAAAAGCGGTATATATTATTTCAGTTCCACAGCATAGTGAGAATGTAAAGCCTTATTAATTCAAATTAATTTGAATTAATAATTAATCCCTTCCTTTTATTGAAATACTCTTCTGAATATGCTTTTAACTGAGATTATCAATTTATGATGGCAAAATGGGAGCAGGCAGGAGATGGGGAAAATGGTGCATAAAAATAGGTTATATGTTCTCAACAATACTAGGGAACCATTTAATTGTTAAAATGATTTTTTATTAATAGCAAGTGACTAATAATAATTTTATCATAATTTTTAAAAGAAACAAAACAATATTTATATTGTGTGCTACTGCTTAAAATTCAGTTCTCTCCTCATACACATATGTTTCTTTTGTCCTAATTTAAAAAATAAAAACATTTGGGGCTGAGTAGGATAGTGGATAATGCACTTGCCTTGCATGTAGCCAACCCACTTCAGATCCTGACATTCCATTTCCTTACCTGTACAATGTTAGGAGTAATTCCTCAGATGCCTGAGTGCAGAGATAAGAGTGAATCCTGAGCACTTCTAGGTGTGGCCCAAAAAGCAAAAGCAAACAAACGAACAAATAAACAAGAGTTGTATAACCTGAGAATAGATGATTACAATAAAATATCAAAATTTTGTTTTAAAATGTGAACTGATGAGCTAAGAATGAAAAAGAAAATAGGGGCTGGAGAAAGAGGTCAAAGGTTAAGACACCTACATTGCATATGATTAACTGTGGTTCTATCCCAACACCTCCTAGTCACGTCAACCACCACCAGGAATGATCATCAAGCACAGAGCTGGGAAGAGTCACCAAGGTCAGCAGTTTCCCCAACCTCACCTGAAAAAACAAAAGAGAACAAAAACTCAAACAAACGAACAAAAAACCCACAAGCTCAAATTTTCAGGTAACAGAAAAAAATAGAAAATGAAATAGGAAGAGTAATTCTAAGGTAATGAACATCAGACTTAATACTGCAGAAGAATCATTCAAGTCATAAAAAGGTAAATAGATGCTCTTAGAAACTATTACAAAATATTTTCTTCAGAGAAAATATATTACTTTATTCTTTTCCATAACTTTCCCTAATTTTTTTCACAAACCACATAGCACATTGAGCTGAAATTGATTGCCACCATGTATTATCAATTATATTTTATCAAGGTCAATGGGTTTGGATTCATATAATCCTTTCTGCATTCATCAAATGTTTGCTAAAAGTACTCCTTCTAAATTAGTTGAATACCAATAAATGATTTATATTTTCTCTTCTGGAAATCCACATGCCAGTAAGAAATTCTTAATTTTTTCAAATTTATTCCAAATTTATTGCAAATATTCTAATGATTTTCAATCTGTCTTTTTTTAAATCTAATTTCACAAAGTATACTTGAACTTTTGAATTGTAACCACTTTTCTTAATTAACTTGAATTATAACTAGATATTTACCAGGGATCAAACCCAGGTCAGCCGCTTGCAAGGCAAGTGCCCAACCTGCTTTACTATTACCTGCTCTAGCTCCTGAACTGTAAACATTCTTGATGTTATAATTTTGTCTGTGTATGGAGCAATAGCTCAGCGGGTAGGGCGTTTGCCTTACATGCGGCCAACCTGGGTTGGATTCCTCCATCCTTCTCCTTCTTGGAGAGCCCTGCAAACTACTGAGAGTATCACACCTGCACAGCAGAGCCTGGCAAGCTCCCCGTGGTGTATTCAATATGCCAAAAACAGTAACAACAAGTCTCACTAGAGACGTTACTGGTGCCCACTTGAGCAAATCGATGAACTACTGGAGGATAGTGCTATTGCTGTAACCAGATGTTTAGTCATTTATAATTTCAAGAATGACTTAGTCTATTGTAATATGTCTGCTTTGATTATAAGTATCTCATCCTGATCAATCCATAGTATATGCAGAATGTATGTTTTATACCCAAAATCTACATATGTCATGTTATTTTTAAGTGCTCTCCATTTTTTCCAGTGCTTATTTTGCTAGAACAAACTCACAAATGAAGAGTTACTATATTTTTGTATCTCCCTTAAGCAGTAAGCAAAGGAATGCCCTTGACATTTCAGAAATCATATTTATTTCTTTAAAGAGGTTACACCATGAAATTATTTGCATTTATTTATCTCTCAGACAGTGAAATTCTAACTTGCTATTTTTCTTCTGAACCCTATGATTCCACACCTCTTTATCTCTTTAAAATATACACTTTTTTTTGCAAACAGTTGTCAATTTTAGTGTAAAGGTTAATCTGTCCCTGAAATGTACTTGTTCAGTATAAACCCATTCTTAAACTCATCCATGATCTTTCAATTACTAATGCCACAGACACTAAATACTTATTAAAAGTATCATATATGGAAGATTTTTTCCTTTCCATCTTACCTTTATTTTAGTTATATTTGATACAAATTTATTCTGAAATTTAATGGTTTATTTTCCACAGTCCATTTATACTCATATTCTAATATTTAACCTGTGGTGAATTGCATCAGTTAATTAAAAAAAGAGATCTACATTTCTGTGATTCACATTCAAGTTAATAATCTTGTGCATATAAGGTCTTAATTATATAACTTTACGTTATTTAGTGTTTATTCACACCTTTTCATTAATCTATATAATTTACTCTTTTAATATACCTATAATTGTCACAAGCTAGAAAAGATAGGTTTATAAATGCTTCTATAAGCAAAAGTTTCTCCTATTTTATTGAGATATGATGATTTACATTACTGTTAATAGTTTCATGCACATACTATTTCAATACCATACCGCAACCAGAATGTCCACTTCCACCAATGTCACAAAGATTCACCTACGTGCCAGTCAGATTAATTTTGTACACAGACTCTCTAGCTCTTAAGCCTTTGGCTATTTATTGTTCTTCTATATTTTGTTACATCCCACATATGAGAGAGGTCTTTAATTTTTTTGTGGAAGTTGTTACAGCTGCACACATATAAATGAATATACCTAAGATTCTGAAGTTCCATAAAATTGTAAATCAATGTTAATTTGACAAAAAAATCAAAAACTAATAATATGAATAATCCTGTGCTAATACATTTTTAAATTTACATGAAGTCAATCAACTCTACAATTAAAACATTTAGCAAAAGTGTGGAGAATTTAAACAATTTAAATAAAACCTTAATATGCCTAAAAGTATAAAGGTATGTTTTATCTTGAATTCATATTCAATTTTTGTGTCAATTTATGTAACAAATTGTTAGGAATTATTTTACAATATTTTAAATATGACAATGATTATTATAACATAAAGTTCATAATTAGGAAAGGGTTTGGGCCACACCCAGTAGTTCTCAGATTTTACTCCTCACTTGTGCTCAGGGATCAGTCCTGGTCGTACCAGGGGAACATATGTGTGCCAGGGATCAAACTAAGGTCAGGTGCATGCAAAGCACATGCATTATACCTCCTCTACTAATAGAACTTTTTTCCAAATTTTTACATTTCTTAAGAATTTTATTTTAATACATTTTCCCTGATCTTTTATCATACTGGGTTAAGTAGAAAGAAATGGTTTATGTGCATTCTTTTATTTAGCTTATTGATTCCATTCTCTTATGTTGTACTGCACATTTGTTGGAAGGATCCTATTCCCAGCATTTCCAGCTCCAGGTATCAATGCTCCTGAAGCTTTATGTTTTATTTTTATACTTAAAATTATCTCTGTTTGAGGAGCATCACATTATCTTATTCAAGAGTGAATTCCAGATAAGTGTTCTCAGTTTCCCTGTGACTCTTTTAGCCTGCCCCTGGTGCAGGCCGTTTTCCCCTCCATCATTCTCCTACTTTTCCCTTCTCTAATTTACCATCCCCTCCACCACAAAAACACCACCTCCAAAACAGTGGCAAGCTTCCCACTGAAGAGCAATCCTAAAGTTTCTTTTTATCCCGCGTACGAGAGGCATCATTCTGTGTCTGTCCCTATCACTCTGATTAACTTCATAAAAATCATCTGCACTCCTATGTTCACTGCAGCACTATTCAATTTTAATAGTTTAATCTAGATACCACTACTGAAATTACAATGTTATTATACAGCTCAGATGACCGTGTGTGTATGTAAAAGTTCATTTTTTCTGAGTGTAAAATTTTATAGTTAAAACAGGAAGAAAGAATATATTTTATGTAAGACTATGATTATGAAGTTATCTCTTAGGCTGTTCTAAATTAATTATACTTAAAATACTTAAGACACAGTATGGCATTAAATATGACACAAACCAATAATTTCTCTAAAAAACAAAAACCAATTTTTCTAACTTACAGTAAACAGTACTTTATTTTTTTTCTAATATAGCTTCCTCTTCTTCAAAATAAACATTGATGCAGTTTTGAGGGGAAAAGAAAGTGTGTTAAAAATTTTTATTTCCTTTGTCAGACAGAGTCTACACCCTATGACAGTTTCCCATCACCCCCAATTAAAGAACTGTAATTAGTTACAGCAATTGGGGAAACAAAGTGCTTACATTTGTTAGGCTCAAACTCCCTATTGCTAGCTATTTCACAACCCTAATAGCCAATAATATGACAAATCAGAAATTTTTAATTTTTCCATGCTATAATTTTAGTATATCCTTTAGCACCTGTTAAATCATTTTTTAACTTTAATCTCACAGCCTTCAATTTTCCATGAAACTTATTTTTTTAAAGCAATGATATCCTTAAACATCAACTACTCATATTAATTGATGCAATATTTTATACCTAGTGGGTGTCCACTTTATTAACCGAAGACTATTCCTGGCAAATATTCCCAAATTTTCAGTTTTCTTTCTCCTTTAATAAATTCGCTAGCTATTAATTATTTTTTATTTTACAAAGTTCTTATAGTCACAATTCTATGGTTATAAACAACTTAGAATTATTGTTGTAAATTTACTTGACCAAATGAAGTTCTTTATTCCTTTATTTTGAGATTATAACGATACTAAACCTTGTGTTTTAGCTCATGAATGAGAGTTAATGTTAGATGCTGGTATGATAAGGAAAGAAGAGAAGCAATAAGTGTCATGAAGAAAATGAACAAAATCAAGATTCACTTACATTTGCAATGTGACAGAGGTAATTATAAAATGTGTTTTAGATATCTTTTGCCAAATACAAATAACCTCCTACTATTGTGCCATAATCACGGTCACGGTCCTCCCGTTGATCATCGATTTGCTCGAGCGGGCCCAGTAACGTCTCCACTGGACACTTTGTTGTTACTGGGTCTGGCATATTGAATACGTCACGGGGAGCTTGCCAGGCTCTGCCGTGCCAGCAAGATACTCTCGGTAGCTTGCCGGGCTCTCCGAGAGGGGCGGAGGAATCGAACTCGGGTCGGCCATGTTGGCTGCGTGCAAGACAAACGCCCTACCAATGTGCTATAAAGATAAAAATGTATTGTTTCAGAAATCTGCAACTTGAGTTGCAAAGAATCTTATATGTGGTACCAGAGAGATAGATCAATGGATTGGAGCACATGTTTTGTATGTGGGAGACCCAAGTTTAATCCCTGGTACCATCTGGTCACCTGAGTACTGCTGGGAGCAATCCTCAAGCACTAGCCAGCTTGGAATACCCCATGACAATGTTGTGACCCCCCCAAAATTGTTAACAATGACAACATGGACTTTAATGTACATTGGACTCTGTAAGTATCCCTTTGTAAACAAATGTTTTACATTAAAACTGAGAAAGCAAAAATAATACAAATTAAAAAATCTCAAATAATTGAAAGTTAAATCTAGGCCTGGTCAACACTAACTCAATATTTAAAAGGAATTGGTAGCCTTTATTTGGAATTGTTCTTTTAACAGTTCTTCATTACCATAATATATAATAAATGTATTTAATAATATATTATATATGATATGTAATACATACTATTTGATGTATATTATATGTATACAATACATTGTAGCTATATTTTATAGTGGAAAACTGGAATACTTTATAAACCATATTAGACAAAGAGAAACTATTTCATTAGTAAAAATGGTCATGTTCAAATAAGACTAAGTATTATAACAATTTTATCCCCAACTGTTAGTGTATAACAGAAGTACATTTTTCACCAGTGTAACACTACAATGCGATTATAGAGTGGGTGGCTTTCGCTTCGATGATTCATAGGCACGTATACTTTAAATTTCATGAAACTGATCACCTTGAACAATGGAGGTTTTGCTGTCTAACCAGAGGAGAACAGTGGGAGACTGATGAAGACAGTTTCTTAGTCGGTTCATCTTAGGAAGGACATATCACTTTTGTTAACATTACATTAGAGAGCATTAATTATATGTCCACACATATGGAGTGTGCATGAGAAATTCACTGTGAACTGGGCTAGTGTTATGTTACAATTCTTTTCTTTTAAAAATAAAAATGGGACAGGTCAATGAGGAGAGAATCCCAAACAGTGATCAGAGGCCTTCCAGCAATGCTCGACTGGAGGGACTGGGGTTGACTGCATGTGAGTCATACACTTTCAACCCTGTACTATCTCTCAGCCATAAGGATCATTTTTTTTTTTGAAAAGAACGAATCTTAAACAGACAACTGACTATCTATCCTGCAGTATGATAAATTCTATTTTTGAAAGGGCTCTAAAGTAATCTAGTAAAACTACACTTGTGATTTAATTCTTTCTATAAAATAAAAAATAGAACTCACCTAACATGGAAATTCCCAGTGTGTCAGAACATAATGGTGTACATCTGCTAGATCAGAGATAAGACAAAAATTAATGAAATTAGTATTCATTATAGAACATATTTTTGTTTTAAAATATAAATTCATTAACATCCATGCTCTTTATTCATTTAATATAGAAGAAATTCTTTGTAATTCACTGGATGTGTGTGTGTGTGTGTGTGTGTGCGTGTGTGTGCATGCCTGAATTTATATATGTTTGGAAAAAGCGAGACTGAGCACTGCAGATACTACTAATTAACATTACAGACTGATCTTTCAATATTAAAAAGAAATTAATTTTTTTTAGTGATTAAATGAACATCTTCTTTGAACCGCTGGTCCCAAAATATGTACCAAATTGGCAAAATTAATATTTGTAAACATTTAAATTCTTCAACACCCCCCCACCCCAGTTAACTTTATATTCCTTCCAACTTAAACACAAGATATACCCTGACATTCAAATCATTCTCTTCTGAACACAGGTTCATCTTGATAGCATCTGTCTTCTATCTTCTCTCTGTCTCCACTTGGTTCCTTTGTTTCTGTGTGAATATGGAAAACATTTCATTTTATGTAACTTTAGTTTTTCATTTACATGGAGAAGATAAATAAAATCTATCAGCCAGGACCAAATCTCATTACACTGAAAAGCCAGCTGCTAATGCATTCACTTTTAACCTCTCTGTAGTTAACAAAAGACAGATGCATGGAGAAATCTGTGACTAAAATTGTCTTTGTTACTCTAGTTTTGGGCCCCATTATCTGCATCCATTTTCTCACTCTAGTATACTAGCTGGCACATGTGTTAGCATCAAAGTTTCTTTCAGTTTAGTTAGATTTAGAAGGGGGTTTTCATGGTATTTTCACATTCTCTATTCCCAGATGCATACCTTGCTGTCAATAAGGCAGCAAGAATACAGTTTTGAGAAACTGTATCAGGTTACTCACAAGGCTCCACTTTAACATCAAATACATGTGATATGTTAGCAGAGTAATCAGAAAAATTTTATAAGAGGAAAGACCATGATTTTTTCCCAGTTCAGACTTACAAGATCGCTGTTCCTCTCACAAATTCACTAAGTTTCTCCCTTTATCACAGTGTGTCTATTTGGGTCTCTCAGAACAGCGATGGTCCAAGGCAGACAGCTTTCTCCCTACTTGTGAGAGTTTGAGTTTAAAGTAAAACGTGTGCTATTTCCACTCATTTCTAACATCTACAGATACTAAACAGTTGTCCAGTGATTATGAGAGGAGGGGGTAGAAATGTATAGTTATTGAATATCCTGAGGTGCTTTTTTGTGACTGCCATTTTAGAGCCCTTTTAACTAAGACTTGTTACTGGCATACTGATGACTCCCTCATCCTTAGATGAGTGAGGTTGTGGAAGGAATTGAAAACACCTGCCCTGTACAAATGTTAATTCAGTAGTGCCCAGGAAGCTTGAAATTTTGAATTTGAATTCTTAAGATTGTTTGAAAAGAAAGTACTTCAGTTCTTTACTTCACTAACCTTTATTATGAATTCCATAGCAATCACTTGAAAAAAGCATCCTATTCACAATTTGTGCAACAATTGTGCTTCCCTTCAGCTTGGAAATCAGCAGTGCTTACTCATATTGACTAATGCAACATTCTTCCATTGTTATAAAGGCTATATGTAATTGCTCTGAGTGTTCTAATGCCTTACATTGTACTCTGTTCTCAAAAATATCTCTAATAAATGCTGGTAGATGAAATAAGGACAATTCCAAAAAGCAGGCATTAAGTAACAGCATTATTTTGACATTGGTATTTAAAATTTTATCCTTAAACTTATTCTAAAGATAGTGGTTTTCAGTTACTTTAATGTGATAAATAATGTTAGTGTTAATATAAGTCAGCTGGGAATTCATGTCATAGTTTCATGTTCAAAAACTCCTTTTTGTAACTTACTTTAGACTGAAAACAGTGCTCCCTTAAACTTTCTGCTGTTCTCCTTTTTTCCTTAACTGTCTTAGCTTGTGGGAAGTATTTGTTTTCAAATTTGTTCAGAGAGAGCTAAAAAGAAAAAAAAATAGTGACAGATCCATAGAGCTTGTTTAAACACTTTGGGAATCCAATATTTGCTGCCAAATATTTGGGAACTCATATTGTAGTAAACCTCAAAAAAAGAGAGCTCTTTATTCTCAGATCATCATAGGAAAGTATAAATTAAGAAACTGTAGGTTGCACAGCTTTTAGCATGGATAGCAAAAGAAAAAGCAATTATGACTAATTATGAAGGTCTTCCTTAGTAAATAACTGTTTAGATTTGTTAAGCCAGTAATAGTGCTTTCATACTCCTCTCCCCCATCCCCCTACCCCGGGTTTTAATTTTTTTAATAAGGAAGCACATTTTAGAGGAACACTGTAGTAGTAGAGATCTTGTAATATTTTCATCTTTGGCTGTTCTTTTTCTGTTCTAGTAATATATGTTAAAATCCTGAAACATAAGATATGTTTTTCTTGTTCTGTTGTCTTTTAACCATGTGATGATTACTGATTACAACCTTATTCCAGTGAAGTTTTGTCTGAACATTTTTGTGTTTAACTTTCTCAACTTTAATTAATTAATAATAGTAAATTGGGTAATATGTGTATATTTATATATAAATAAGATATTAATCCTCTGTCAGATGAACAGTAGGCAAATATTTGTTTTTGTGGTGCAGAAGCTTCTTAGTTTGATTTAGTCCCATTGTTTATCTTTTCTTCTGTTTGCTTTGCCAGTGGGATTAAATCATTGATGGTGCCTATATATTCAATGTCAGTTTTCCTTGCTCCACTTCATAGTCTTTGCTGCTTTCTCAGCGAGTAACTGTCCCTATATTGAGTATTTGTCTCTGTGCTTTCAATTCTGTTACATTGGTCTGAGAGTCTGTTTTTATTCCAGAACTGTCTTAATTATTATAGCTTTACATTATAATTTAAAGTCAGGTAAAGAGAAACTTCCTGTGGGGCTGGAGCGATAGCACAGTGGGTAGAGCGTTTGCCTTGCATGTGGCCGACCTGAGTTCAATTCCCAGTATCCCATTAATGTCCCTCGAGCAACACCAAGAGTAATTCCTGAGTGCATGAGCCAGGAATAGCCCCTGTGCATTGCCGGGCGTAACCCAAATATAAAAAAAAAAAAGAGAGAGAGAGAGAGAGAAACCACTTGTTTTTTTTTTTTTTACTAGGATTTTTAAGGCTATTGCTGAGGTTTTTTTACTCCATATAAATTTCAACAATTTTTTATCTATGTCTTTTAGAAGTGTTGTAGGGATTTTTATAGGAACTGCATTAAATCTGTATACTGCTTTGGATAGGCGTGTTTTCTTGACAATACCATTCCTTCTGACTCTAAAACAGGGGATATATTTCCATTTCTTTGTGTCCTCTTTTCTATCTCTTAATAAATAATTTTCATTTTACTTCTATATATTACTTCATGTTTACTTGTATATTACTTGTATGTACAGTATATTTACTTATTTGTCTTTTACTTCTTTTGTAAAGTTCACAGATATGTGTTTTTTATTGTGTTTTTGTTTTGTTTTGTTTTGCTTTGTTTTGTTGCCACACTCAGTGGTGTGCATTCCATATGGTGCCCCAGTTGCCACCAGGTTCAGTCCTGGCACTGCTTGGGAGACAATAATGGGGTGTTGAAGATTGAACCTGTGCCTATTGCATGCAAAACCAGCACTCTGCCTGATGAACTATCTCTTCAAGTCTGATTTTTTGAGGCAAAATTTTGAATGGAATTATTTTTAATTTTTTCTGTCTTCTATTTCATTGTTTGCACATAGAAATGTTGTAGATTTATACACATTGATTTTGTGTGATAAACTGTACAAGGTTATTGTTTCAGTTTTTTTCTTTTTTCTTTTTTTTTTTGGTAGTTTTTGGTAGTTTTCTAAGTAAAGAATTTTCTAAATACAGAATCATGTCATCTGAAGACAGTAATAATTTTATTTATTCTCTTCTGATCTGAATGCACTAAATATCTCTTTCTACCTGATTGCTATGGCAAGAACTTCTAATACTCTATTGATTAATGGTAGTGAGAGTGGTCAACCTTGTCGTTGCCTAAACTTAGTGGGAAAGATTTAAATTTTTTTACCATTGACTCTGATGTTTGCTGCAAATTTATGGTATATTGCTCTAACTATTTTGAGGAAGGATGCTTCTATCCCCATTTCATTGATCTTGTCAGATTCCATCTCTGCACCTATTGATATAGCCAAAGAATTTTTATTTGTCATTGTATTTATATGC